>NC_138860.1:37069265-37626265 GCF_965194805.1 Balaenoptera borealis | reverse complement strand
AGGCAGCAGGTGGGAGTCCAGACTATCAGATGGCACCAGTTAAGGGAACAAGAAGGTTCTGACTATGTAATACAGAACGTAACAGTGGAGCATTCAGGGCAAGCATATTGTGATATCCAAGCAGATGTCTTCCTGTCAGCAGGGAAGACAGATGGCGAGGGGTGAGAGTCAGAGGGCCTTGGTCACATTGCTGGAGCTAGGAGGCAGGTCCCAGTCACAGGGTGGATTTCAGAATCAGCATTCCTGTCCTGGGTGGCCGTAGAGAGTGGAAGGGGAATGAATAAGAGGAAGGGCAGCTATTGAGTAGGTCAGTGGATATATTAGTTTCCTTGGACTGCCATAACAAAGTACTATAAACTGAGTGGCTAAAACAATATAAATTTATTATTTCACCATTCTTGAAGCTGGAAGTCTGAAATCTAGGTATCAGTGAGGTTGCCTCCTTCTGGAGGCTCTGAGGGAGAATCTGTTCCATGGCTTCACTAGCTTCTGGTGGTTGCCTGTAGTTCTTGGAATTCCTTGGCTTGGAGCTGTATCACTCCAATCTCTGCCTCTATCATCACGTGGTGTTCTCTCTGTGTATCTCTGTGTCTCTGTTTTCTCTTCTTATACAGACATAAGTCATTGGATTAGGGTCCACCTTAATCCAGTATGACTTCTTTTAATTTAACTTACTACATCTGTAAAGACCCTATTTTCAAGTCAAATCTGAGGTTCTGGGTAGACATGAATTTGGGAATGGGGGGAGGGGAAGATGAAGATAGACACTATTCAACCCAGTATAGTTATCAAAAACTACTGATGCTCTATGGAACATGTTACCAGACCAAGGGCACAAGTTTGTGCTCTGGTTTTGGGAACAAGGCCGAAGTCAAGTTATAACCATAAGATACAGCAAAACTATCATTCCAGAGCTGATGATGGAAGCCATGAAATGGTGACTCCAGTTTCATATTTTAAGAAGTAACCCCAATGGTCATTTCATGTGTTTAGCCTGAGCCAGGGCTGCGCTCCCACTGAAGGATCCTATTTAAATTAGCACACCTCTCCTGCCTCTTCAAAATTCTGGTCCAACCCAGGAAGGGTATCAATTTTTTCCCTTACCACTCATCCTTTCTTCATAAGGATCACTACTTTACTGAGCCATCCCTGCTAATCTGAGAATGCCAGATTGCTGCCGAATTTGAGAGTAGCTGCTTTCATGTAATCTCACCTTTTGTGTGTGAAGAAATTAGAGGACACCTCTGAGACCCTGAGAAAGTTTGTACCTTTAGAGAGAAATAAATAAAGACTTTCAGAGTTTGTCAAGGAAAGAAATGTAAGACTTTCCTGCTGAACAGCTCTGACAAGGTTAATGGTGTCAACACTGCCAAATAAAGTCGAGAACGATCAGGAGGAAGGATGGATGTATTAGCCCTGGGTAGACATGTTGAGGTGAGAAGTTGACTTGAGGTTCTGGGGAGAAGCAGATACAACCACTATGAGCAACGAGCTCAGAGAGACTGAACTCAGATTGTTCAGACAAATCCAAAAAGTCAACTTGTAAAGTCCATTTGCCCAGCTAGAGCCAGTAAAGCCAGGGGTCATAGGAGACACTCAAGAGTCCCTGAGAGGCAGGCCAACTCTCAGACAGGGAAAAACAGAGCATCAGCAGGAAAGAGAGTGTCCGGGGGCTCATCCAGCAGAGACTCTTTTTTTTTGTCCACTCGATAGAATTTCTGGTTAACCCATGTACACCTAAGTACTTATGACTGTTCACCATCACGATTATATGATTCTTCTCTTGTGATTTAATTTTCCTCTAGCAATCTGGGTAGGCTAATATTAGAGGAGAAGAATGTAAACAGAAAGGGCAATGAGACAAAAAAGAAAAAGGACTTACTTTTAAGATATTATCACTAACCTGTGGCTGGATGGCATTACATGTAAGAAAAAAGACTTCATTCTGCTATTATCAATTCACTCCCTTCCGTTTGGACCTCTCCCCCTTTCTCATCGGTTTTAAACTTTCTCTGAAAGTTTTCAGTCCAGTTAGCAATAGTCACAGTGGAATGATAAGACCTAGTACAGTTTATAAAACACATATATTTATGTTACTTGTTTGTTTCAACAGTCAGTAACAGTAAGAATCACTGTTAATCCATTTCACAGAGGGAAAAACAAGTTACAGCTAGAACTAAGTTGAGCCAGGACTAGTATCTGGGACTCCTCATTCTAATTTCAGTGCTCTTTGTACACATCACACCTCACCATAGTGCAGGAGAAGAACCTTGAATGAGAACTTCTGTTCGCTTTAGAGGCAGGGGAACTGGCAGGGATTCCTCTTCACTCTGTCTCAAGGCAGAGTCCTGATACACCCCTGAAGTGGGGACTGACACAGCCCTGAAGTTGGGATTGATGGCAAAGTTTTTGGGACCAGGAGGGCTTGAACTCCAACTCTGCTTCCAGAGGCACCAGGGCAACAAAAGTCAGGAATTGTTCTGCTGCCTTCATCACTTAATCAGCTGAGTGTAACACTCCGTTTGCTGTTGTCTCCAAGACACTTAAATTGTGTAGCTTTCTTGGCTTTTCATTCCATGAAAGGCTCTTTCATACCAGCTCCTCCAGCCCCTGGGGAGCTGGATAGGAAGGGAAGAAAGAGGTGTAATGGGGATTCTATGAACATGTCTCTGCATCGTCTTCCCCTGTGATCTCCAGTTTCTACTGCTTTCTCCCCTGGTGAGGTGCCTGGGTAGCTACCTGAATGAAACATATGAAATGCTTTTTAATCCCATCATTACTCACCAAGGTATAGAAGCCACAACTCTGGCACCTTACTGCCTCACTCATTTAAAATGCCTTTTGCTACGTATATTTTTATTTAAGTGAAAGAAAAAAGAAAAGAAAAGAAAAGAGAGAGACAACAAACTCAGCAGATGAAGAAACAAAAGAGAGTCCCTTGGGTTAGGGAGCGACATTGCCAATCCATCAGCGACTCTCAGGCACTGACAAAGTGCAGACACCAAGCAGCGCATCAAATCCAGTTGTGGAGGAACAAACAGGAGCCGAAGCTGTAAAAAACTTTCTCCCCATTTCAGAGAAGCACAATTCTCTTCTCAAAGGTGTTGAGAATTGGCTTCGGCTGCCTCCCAAGCTTTAGGAAGAGAAGCATGAAATGGCTGTCAGAGATAAAACGCCCATACAATTTTGTTAAACTGGAAAGGCAGGAACTGCATCTTTTTTGCTTTTTCTCCAAAGTGTTGGACACAAAAATCCATCAGGGATGGGCCTTTGCACAGGATAACATGGGAATGAATTTGATCCAGGCTACCCACGGATTCTGCTGACTTCCTAAACTATGGGGAAAGGAAGGGAGGTCAGCCCCAGGAGCCTCCCTTCAAGCCTATGTGGAACCATGAATGACAATGACCCCAGCTCTCTGGTGGGTGGAAGTCTCCCCCAGCTGCCACCAGGCTGGCTTGTCCTCACTGCTTTTCTGACTACCCCTCCTGTCTGCACTTCTCTCTCACTCATTCTGGTTGCATGCGAAACACGAGAGCACTCAGTGGTACTCTAAGCCCTTACTTCAAATACCAATCATGATTCTTCTCAACAATGCTGGACACTTGGGCCATCTTCTGATGCAGATGGGGACATAGAGGAGAAAGGTGGCTGAGAGGAAGGAAGAGAATTGAAACCTAGTTAGGGTGGAGACCCCACCCCCACCCCACTCATTTTTTATTTAATTTCAACTGCCATGAGGGAGAAAATAGACTTCACTCCTTCAATTGTATCCTTCCCTTCTCACCAATATATTGTCTCTCCCTCTCTCCACATCTTCCTCCCTCAGCTCTCATACTCCAGGAGTGACACTTGCATTAACATCTGCTGACAGTGGAGTCTATTTTGGTACAAAAAAAGGTCTTTTCAAAAGTGGATATGCAACAACTTAGCAAGGGTTCAAAGTTAAGGACATTGAAGTAACTCATGGCTTTCTTTTTTAAGGATCTGAGAATGTCAGTGCCTCTCATTTTGTCCTTAATTCTGGGAGAGAGAGGGAAGAATGTAAAAAGAGTCATCTCCTTTCAATGGGCCAACAGTAATGACCAGTCTGTCTAAAATTCATGAATAAGAGACTGTATATAATCTCTGTGTTATGAATTATGCACAGACTGTGGACAGAAAAGAGATAGGCAACTTCCCACTTGACTCCCCTCTGCCAATTTCACCTTAACTTCCGAGATCCTGGGGTGGCAGCATCCATCATATCTACTTCAATCTATTAAAAAAGAGTTGATCCAGGAAAAGAGGACTGCTAAGATCAAACATCCTTGACTTTGGTGAACTCATATACTTAAAATTTCTTTTCCTTGATACTAATTTCAAATCACCTAAACTAATTTCCACTTCAAAACTCCTGACTGAGACTTCAAATTGCAAATCCCAGTTGTTAACCAAGGGGAAAAAATATGAAAAGTGGGGAAAGTGGCCAGTTAAGAAAAAGTGGGCAGAGAAAGAGAGAGAAATGAAAATATCTTATACGATGACAAATAAATATCTCTGATAAACATCTGGATTTGGAGTAAAATTCAGCTGCTACCTCAAAAATTGTGTTACTAAATACTTTGAATAAACACGAGCAGCTCTATCTCAGACATACACCACTTCTCTGTGAGCTGTATCTTCCACAAGATGCTGTAATCTGACCCCCTCTCCCATTTCACATCTCCTATTAAGCTGAGTATCTCCACAGCAACTGGAAGTTGCATATAGTTCTGCATCTGCCCCATCTTGAACAAGCCTGTTGAGTCCAAGACTAAGTAGCTGGTTCAGGCTAGTCACTGACACCAGCACTCTGAACAAAATTTATTTATGTTCTCAGGATCCTCAGGAAAGAAGGGCTTCAGGTTATCACCTATGAGATTGAGTTTGTTACACTATTTCCAGCTGATATAATTTTTTCCTCTATTGCTTTTCTCTGTAGCCAGTGTCAGAGTGGGGATAGAAACAGTGCCTGTTATTTTATCATATCCTTTCTCCAATGTGATTGTATTTGGGGGTGGGGCTTGAGGGAGGTGATTAGGTCATGAAGGTGGAGACCTCATGAATGGGATTAATACCCCTAATAAAGAGACCCCAGAGAGCTCATTCACCCCTTCTGCCATGTGAAGGCAGCAAGAAGACAGCCATCTATGCACTAGGAAGCAGACTCTCACCAGACACTGAATATGCTGGTGCCATGATCTTGGACTTCCCAGCCTCCTGAATTGTGAGAAATAAATTTCTGTCAGTTATAAGCCATCCAGTCTATGGTATTTTCTTATAGCAACCCAAACAGATTAAGACAGGGAAGATTAATATGTGCCAAATACTATATAAATAATTCAACTGATCAGTGAAGCAGGAATGGTTGTAGAAATGGAAACTGAATTTCTGGGAATCACATGATTTGCCCTGATCCCATAGCTAAGAAGTCTCAGTGTTTGGAATCTGACTAGTTTTGTGTCAGTGTCCACGTGCTTTCCAAAATGCTGTGACCTCTGCCCCGGGAGAGCTCTCAGCCGTGGTTGGAAGCCTATGCCAGTGTGTGTCTTACCATCTAAAACCAAAAAGCGCTTCCTTGTATCTTGCCTAAATCCTTCCTGTTACAGGGTGAGTACCTCCCATTTCTTACTCTCCTCTGATTTATCTCCAATACATCTTTACAAATTAAGTGACATCTCAGCCTTTTGGGGAAATATCATCTAATCCCTTTGGGACTATTGTGTCTATCATCTCAACATTAGAGGCATTGATTAGGTTTGCATTAGGGTTAGAACACTGATGTGTAACGGTAAGATTTAAAGGAGGAGTGATTCTGCTTCATTGCCAAAAGTAAGATTCTGCCAAGCTGAAAATATCTTTTCATAAATTCAAGTACAATGAGCTATGTTATCCATACCCCACACCATAATCCAGTCCTGTCTCCCAGGGGCTCCCCATTGCATATTGAATATTTGGGGGGTTTTCTTTAAAGCCTGTCATTATCAAACAGTGTTAGGGGAGCAAGTGTGTAAAAAGGAAATTGGCAGCTGTCCCCGTGTGATCTGAGGAACTGGGATTCAGAATGCTAAACCACCATTGAAAATGTAAGTAATTAAAATTAATTAAAAATCATGAGGCAAACCTTCACTTTTGCAATTTCAGGGTGCAACCCAAGTCGCCAGAGCTCATCAAAGATGTGCATGCTGTCGCTGCTACGTGAAAGATTTCCATGACCTGAGCATGGACTGAGGGACTGAGCTAGAGGAAGCTGGATCAAAGTACCATAGTGAGTCAAAACCTTAGTTTAAAAAGTGAATAGAAAAAAAGAACATGTCGATGGGATGGATGCAGGACTCGCTCTCTGATCATCAATCAACAGCTTTTTTTCTGTTACTTTTCAGGGCTCAGCATTCCCAAAGGGCTCTGCTATTTCAGCCACGTGGAGAGCATCAGACCTCATGCTAGATTGCTTATGATCCAGTTTGGATAGAGGTAATAGACAAGAAGCCAGGAATAGCACAAATGAAACAATGTAGAAGAATGTATCATTCATTCATCCAACTACGTTTTAGAGCACCTACTATAGAGGTAAGTATTGTGCTAGGGGCATGTCCTTACAGAGTCCTTGCCTTCCGTGTCTGCAACCTACTGGATACAGTCAGGACTATTTGAGGGATAAGGTGTGTTACACTTATGGATTTAAGTATGAGCATGATTCATTTCTGGGGCAGGCTGACAAGAGTAAAGAAGCATATTAGAGATCAATGGAAAAGATTGCTCCTAGCAACCCTACATTGGATGAGATAAGGATCAAATTAAGGAAAACCTTCATAACCAGGAAATGCTTCCCTGTAATCAGTTCTTAGATGATTGGGATTCAATATCATAGAACTTTTTAGGCCAAAAGTGACCTGAAGAGGTCATGCCCTCCATTTCAGAAGCCCAAGCAAATGAGACCATCAGTTATATACTTTCTACGCTATCTTCATGTTCAAGTGTCATCACATTTATTACACTGAGAACAGATGGTCCAGATGAAGATGTTCTTTATACAGTTTGGAAAATCTTAAGGATTGGAAAATCAAACTATAATCCCAATTGAAGGAGTCAGGGAAATTTATTCTGGAGAATAAGGAATCGAGAAATGGAAATAATGGCTACTTTCAAAAACTTGAAGAACCACATTTTAACTAAACAAAATTGTTCTTATAAGGTATTTTTTTCTTTATGAAGGAAATTCCTAACAAACAAAACTCTAACAACAAGGTATTAAGAAATGGAACAGGAAAGAGAGAGAGAGGGAGATACTCAAATTGAAGCAGAAATGTTTCAGAAGAGGGTGAACCCTCTCCCCCTCACCACAGACATCTGTGAGGGGCTCCCCAGATACCCTAGACCTGAATGGAACACTTTGAAAACATTCACTGGAGGCTAGAGCTAGGGTTAACCAGAGAGTAGTTGAAATCAGGGGTTAGAGTTTGACTCAGCATAAAAAAGAATTCTCTTATAATTAAAGCTGACCTACCAGGACATGGGATACTCAGTGATGTAGTGATTTCTCCATCTTTGAAATGATCAAATAGTAGCCAGAAGACCACTGACAGGAATGCAATACAAGTATTTCCTGCACTGAGGAAGAAGAAAGATGACATTACCTCAAATTCCTTTTCACCTCTCAGGTTCTATGAGTCTTTGGCATGCTCAAAGTTATATTTTGATGTAGTGGGAGGCCCAAGAATTGAACCCAAGTCTTGGCCTCTAGGTCTTGGAAATTTTGAGCACAGGAGTAAGTTAGGCATCAAGAAAAGTTTGAATCCAAGGTTTTGCCCAGAAGCAAAAGAACAAATGAAATGCTGCACATCCCACCTTATGGTACATGATGGGGAGACCTCACTATCATCAGAGTCTTCCTACCAGGACCCCAGGAGGAAGCTGATGTCAGTGGTCCTCTGCTGCTTTTTGGGGTGGGGGGCAGAAGATAGAACATCTGCATCTTGATGCAAATCACATAAACATATTTAGAGAGTTTATCTTTCCATGTCCTGCTGTCACCAGACCTTCTGGACCACCTCTCCTTCTCCTGATAGGGAATCTAACTTATTTTAACATGAGTGATTTTTATGGGTTGAATTTTATCCACCTCCCCCGTCCCTCCAACAAAGAGATATGTTTAAGTCCTAAGCCCTCATAACTCAAAATGTAACTCTACTTGGAAATAGAGCCATTGCAGATATAATTAGTTAAGATGAGGCCATACTGGAGTATGTTAGGCCCTAATCCAATGTGACTGGTGTTTTTATAAGAAAATAGCCAGCTGAAGACAGAGACACCGGGTGAATACCGTGTGAAGACAGAGGATTGGAGTAATGCATCTATAAGCCGAGGAACATCAAATGTTGCAGGTAACACCAGAAGCTAGGAAGGGACAAGGAAGGATTTCCCTACATGTTTTGGAGGGAGTATAGTCCTGCTGACACCTTGATTTCAGACTTTTAGCCTCTAGAATTATGAGACAATAAATATCTGTTGCTTTAAGCTACCTAGTCTGTGGTACTTTGTTATCACAATCCTAGGAGATATAATAGAGTGACTCTCCCCATACTGGCCTTGGTTACTTGTTTTTCAATCTACAAAATAGAGGCATTGTGGTAAATACCAGTCCAATAAGGCCTGAGGTCAAAACATCTCAGATTTGCCTCTTTTCCTTTTAGGTCATGTCGTAGGGCCCATGATGGGCAGAAAGTTGGCAGGTGGTTTTCTCTGCTTTGCATCTCACCTCCTGGGTTATAGAAAGATCATTCTCCCACATCTTGAGAACGTTGGCAGACAAGAGAGCAGGAATGAGTGTCAGGGGAAGTGAGCACTGTCTTGAAGCTGATCCTGACTTGACTGACCAAGGTGCCTCATCATTTTGAAATTTAATCTAACGATCTGCAAAATGGAGATAATACTCTTTTTATATTTTTTACCTTCTTGTGGTCACTTCTTCTGGGTAATGTCAGGGCATAAAAAGATAAAATCTTTGAGCTGCCCTGACAGGAGTATAGGAGAATCTAATACAGGCACCCCTGGGCTATCAGCAGGAGAGCAGGGCCACTTAGGAAGTGCCAGAGACCAGAGCCAGGATGGAAGGATGGACCTGAGTACAGGTGAGGTCAGAATCAGGGGAGCAGTCAGTAAAAGAGAAAGGGCACACAGCTGCCATGAAGTCAGGGAAGAAAACTGAGTTCGGTTAGTCCAGTCAAGAGGTAGCAGACAAGGTGGGGAATTAGGGTATTAGTCCAGATTAGTGGATAACTAGTCAAGGGGCAAGGACATGGTCAAAAGCAAAGATAGACTATACCAGTAGAAACAGTGGAAATTTCTGAGGTCTAAGTGGAAAAAATTGAGCACAGCAGAGAGGCAGGATAACACTTGGGGCTCTGTAAGAGCAAACTGGGTTTAATCATTGCTCCTCAGACAGAACTATTTGCCTTCTGCCCAGGTTTTAAGAAGGCTTCTTGGTCTGCATTGATGAAGACCAGAGTACCATGCAAATTTTACTCATAAGAGATCAAGTAATTAAAACCTTGCATACAGCAGGAACACAGTAAAGATAGTTTCTGCAATTATAATCAATCTTCAGGGCACGACCAGTTCTGTGGGTGCTGGTGGTTGGCACGTGCATTCCACACCAGGGCTGCACCCTCCAGCTATCCCTATATTGAACTCTGTCATTTATCTTAGAACAATAAACACAAACTGCTTTCATAACTTGAAAAAAATACAAAATCCACTGCAGTTTGAAAACAGACTGAAATTCATTGTCTTTCTATGTTATTTCCTTATTAGAGCTTTGACTTACTCATTCCGAACCTGTGAGTTTCAGGTTTTTCAATCTACAAAATAGAGGCATTGTGGTAAATACCAGTCCAATAAGGCCTGAGGTCAAAACATCTCAGAAAAAGTACATACCTTCCAGAAGCTACTCCTGTGTGTGGTTGGTATTGATAAGGGAAGGACTTAATAAACCAAGAGGGTAGCACATATGTGAAAGTCGGGTGTGATATATCCCCGGAGAGTTCAATAAGAAGCAACAAGCAAGCCAGGGAGGAGTGTAGCATTGTACTGTCAGTTGGTAGGGATGTTTTTCATTTCATCAAAAGAGGCAATGAAAGAGACTTTCAGGAATGGAGACAGAGAAATTGGATGTGCCCTGCCCCCAGCACTCCTCCTTGGAGACGTGCACGTCTTCTTTCCTTTATAGCTCACTCTTCAACACTTTGGAAGAAGCAATATATTTTTTCTCTTTGTTAGTAAAAATTATATAAATTCTAGCCAATATAATTAGTTTAGCAGTCACTCCTTCAATCCAGCTGTGTTTATGGGCACCTACCAATGAAACCACTTACTGAGCGCCACTGTATGCTGAGCACCCTTCATGCGTTATCTCATACAATCATGCTAACAATCCTTTGCTATGGATGTTAACATTTCCTTTTCATAAGAAGAGGAATCTAAACCTCCGTAAAGTTAAGTCACATACCCAAAGCCATCTACTTAACAAACAGTACAACTCAGATTAGAAACCAGGATGGTCACAATTTAAAAAAGAACCTCTAATGGAGGAATTTGAGCCTAGTTATGAATGACTTGTGAAGTACTTTTGGACAGAAAGAATTTCCTGTTGAGAAATAAGTCAGTGAGGTAGAAAGAAGGAAGAAAGAGAAAAGAGCCAACATTGTACTGTGTGTCCCCTCTGTGGGGGACTCTCGACATACCTTTCATTCTCATGACAAACCAGGCTTCTCTGGCACTCAGCGTTGGCACTTTCTTTGCTACTGTACACTGCTTCTCAGTAAGAACTGTGTGCTCACTTGTCTTATTTTGACTTCCACCCTTTCATCCCCCTCTCCCTTTGACATGCCCAAATGACTTCCCAGAAAGTTGGCTCTAAGAGCAGTTATAGCAGATAATAACTCGATGTATCATTTATTGTTCATTTTCTAGGTGCCAGTCTCTGTATTGAGCTTTTTATGTGGGTTTTCTCTCTTAACCCCCCCAAAAAACATAAGGAAGATGGTATTATTATCCCCACCTCATGGATGAGAATATTATCACCATATTTTTTTCTCTATTTTATGCCTCCTCTGCTTTAAAATATCTCCCCATGGAGTTAGGGGTCGTGACCTGGGAAGGAACACAGGTCCTCCTAGAAGCAAAACTGAACACAGACACAATCGCCCTCTCCTCCAACTTGCCATCCAATGCAAAGATGCTTCCTTTTGTCTACAATTATCCTACTCCTTGTTTGTTTATAGCAGCCTCAGATTTAGTGCACAGACAGGGATGCTGAGATTATTTAGATTCTCATAACACAGCAGATACTGAGTAATATAAGACCTGCCAGGGTGCAGTGGGTGCCCCATGAGTGCCTTTATTAAGGTGCTGATAGAGTAGCACCCCTGCCCCCAGCTCTGTCCTGGCCCAGCTGGGTCTGTGTTTGAAAGGGGATCCTGACAGGTCTACCAAAGAAGATGAAAGAGGCAGCAGGGGCAGGGGACAATGGATGGGTTAATGTGCAGACATAAACTTTACAGCTCGGGGCAAGGCCACCATAAACCTCCTCCACACTGCACCGCACAGGTTGTGATGGCGGCAACACGCCTTGGATGGTGGATTTACTTGGGATTCTCAAGGGAACTGTGGTTTGCAGACCTGCCTGTTCTCCCTGCCATGCAAGGACCTCCATTCCTGATCTCTGCAGAGGCTGTAAACTTTGGGACAGGGAGGCAGGGCCCGCAATTCTCAGGGGGAGCCTCAGGGGATTCTAGTGGTCTGGGCAGCTCCATGGGATTGGAACTTGAGCTCTTGGAGGATGCTGCCTACAGATAAGACCAAGTGGCACATTTGAACAAATTTCAAATACTTTAAAGTGTCATCTCATCCATGCCCTGTCTCTTCTTTAGACCAATTCAGAACCATTTCAGACTGAAAACTTCTCCTGTTTTCAAAAACCGGCAGGTGTAAAATTATGTATGTGGATTTATTTGAACAACTTAGATGACCAAAAAAAAAAAAAAAGTTTTCTTAAGTCTAACCTTAATTACTCATGCTTTAGGAACACAGGCTATTTCCTCTTGTTCTGCCTTCTGGAGTGATGAAGGATATTTTAGTGACATCTTGAATTATTTAGAGGGACTGAGGGTTCAATTTCATATGATAAATATTTGCTGAGTTCCTGTGTACCTAATTCTGAAATGGGGCGGGAGGGTCACAGAGGTAACAAGGCTGGCTTCCTCCTACAAAAGCTCTTAGTCTGGAGAAGGAGGAAGGTTCTCACATCACTAATTATGCAGAATGTGGTACAGGTCATAGTAAGGCCACAAGAAGGGGGATATGAAGCCATTGATTTTACCTGGAACCAGGTAATTCTGTGGTGGAGACAAGGATACCCTGGAGATCACCTGCCTCCCATCAGAGCCAAATAGGATGGAAACAGAAGTCCAGGTGCACTGACACAGGTGTCTGCCAAGAGGAGAAAGCCATCAGAAGAGGCCTCGGATGGCTGTGGCCATAGATTTGGATTGTGCGGGCACTGAGTTCTCTCCAGACATCACAGTCTTCCTATGGAGCACCCATTCTTCCCTTCCTCCATTCACTTGTCTAGTTAATATTTGTCAGTCTCACACCTACTGTGTTCCTGGTCCTAAGCTTTGTGTGGGAAATTTGTCAGTGAACAAGGCAGACAAATGAAAGGACCCCTACCCTTGTGGAAGGGGGCGTGGGAAAAAGAAGAAATACTTAACAAATATGCATTGAGCATAAGCCACGGTGCAGAATCCTGCAGAGAGGAAGTGCTTAAAAGGCCCTCAAGGACCTGGCAATGTAATGGAGGTAGTAAATGTGACAATCTGAGGTCCTCTTAAAATGTAGCTCCACCCTGGTTGCATCCCCTCACTATCTGTCACCATATGCTGCCTCATCTTCCTTCATAATGCCTATACATACCTAAACAGTTCATTACATTGTTTATTGGCTGTCTCAACTGATTGGAAACTCCAGGAGGGTAGGGAGTCGTCTTACTCAATGCTCTATTCTTAGTATGGAGAATCATGCCTGGAACATGATAGGTACTCAAATTTATTCTATATCTATCTATCCATCTATCTATCTATCCATCTATCTATCTACCTATCTAACTATCTGTCATCTATCTACTTATTTATTTATTTATGATAGCCTAGAAAAGCTAATGAATTCTTACAGGCAAATAATGATTTCAAGATTTCAGAGAAAGAGGAAGTAAGCACAGGAAAGGATGCTGAATTGACATATTAGTCATTACAAAACTGCAAGTTAAAATCACAATGAAAAACCATTACCTCTTCCAATGGTTAAAATTTAGAAGACTGACCATACTTAGTGCTGGAACAACTGGAGCTTTCAAACACTGGTGTAAAATGATACAAACACTTTGGGAAACAGTTTTGCAGTTACTTTAAAATGTTAATCATATACTGACCATAAAATCCAGACATTCTACCTCTGTGTGTTTATCCAAGAGAGTGAAAGCATACATCCAAGCAAAGACTTGAACAAAATTGCTCATAGAAGCTTTATTTTTAACAGACAAAAACTAGAAACAGCCAAATGTTCATCAACAGCTATGGGTACAATGGAATACTACTCAGCAATTAAAAGGAATGGACTATTGATACATACAACATCACGGATGACTCTCAGAATAATTGTGTTGAGTGAAAGAAGCCAGAGTAACAAAAATACAGAATGCCAGGTTCCATGTACTATATAAAATTCTAGAAAATGCAAACCAATCTATAGTGACAGAAGCAGATCAG
This sequence comes from Balaenoptera borealis, assembly GCF_965194805.1. Lineage (NCBI taxonomy): Eukaryota > Metazoa > Chordata > Mammalia > Artiodactyla > Balaenopteridae > Balaenoptera > Balaenoptera borealis. The sequence goes on along the minus strand of NC_138860.1, from coordinate 37,612,421 downwards.
TGGTTGCCTGGGGACTGGGGTGGGAGTGCAGGAAGGGGCAGGGAGGTGGTACAAGGAGACATGGGGAAACTTTTGGAGATAGTAGATTTGTTCATTATCTTGATTGTGGTGATGGTTTCATAACCATATGCTTACATCAAAACTTAAAAAAATTATAAACTTAAATATGTACAGTTTATTATATGTCAATCATACTTCAGTTAAAATGAGAAAAAAATTAAAAGCTACATTTTTGAAAAGTTCAAGATTGCTCTATGAATATACAAGTCAGGCAAAGCATTGATGTGTCTTGCAGATTGGACCATAAGAATACGGCATCTACCACTACCTAGAAGAAGTATTAAGTATATTACTTAATATGCATTGAAAACTTGCTATGTGTCTGCAACTAGGTTCTGTGCATGCATTATCTCAGTTAGGCCCCACAACAATTGTGAGGCTGGTAATTTTACTATCCAATTTTCAGTGAATAAAATTGAAGATCAGGAAATTTAATGATTTGCCAAACACCTCGGGGCATAAGCAAAATTTGAAAACAGACCCATTTGATTTTTGAGTTTAAACTCTTAATCACTATGCTATTAATAAAACATACCTACCTTTTGGAAGAATTGGGTATGGGTTTGGGGGGAATATTGATGTGATAGTTGAGTCTAATGCTAAATATCCACTATTAGTAAAATTTAGTTTGAATGATAATTTCCCAAATCAAAAGTATTAAAGCAATGATAATTGTTGCAATTCTATATTTAGAAATCCTTAAAACAATCCTCTTACCTCTCTCAAATGTGACTTCTTCCATCTCCACCTCTGTCACCATCATCTCCTCCTGGACAGCTGATCAGCCTCCTGGCTGATCTACCTGGCTTGTATGTTCCACATAGCAGCCTGATTGACCACCTTGAACCTGAAATAGTATCTTGCTATTTTCTTCATACCACCTAATAGTGTCCCAGGACACAAAATCTAAACTCCTAATCCTGATTTGACCTCATCTTATACCAGTCCCCCCAGGGTCTCTGCTTTTCAGTCTCACCAACCTCCTTTCTGTTTCTCAATCATGTAATATAAATTCCCATCTAAGGCCCTTTGTACTTGAAGTGTTGTTCCTGGAGGTTTCTGTATGATTCATCTTTTCTCATTCTGGTCTCAGCTCAAATGTCAGGCCCTCCCTAACTGCCCTAGGTAAGAAGTCTCACACTTGACCCTACAGTTTTTTCCATTGCATTACCAAGTTCTATTATTTTCATAACATTTACTACTATCTGAAATAACCTTACTCATTTATTTTATTATCTGTCTATCTTTCCTCAATAGCTTTCCTGTCCATTAGAACAACAAATGTGTCAATCTTTGTTTATCATTATGTCCCCAGTGCCTAGAACAACGTTGGTCATATAATAGTTGCTTAATAAATATTGAAGGAACATATTAACTACATGAAAGAATAAATGGTCTGTGATGAGATGCAATCCCAAACTTCACCAACAGGTGTTATAGTTCAACACCTGATAGTTGCAACCACCAACATGCCAGCTTGGATGGTTGCTACTACCAATATATCAGGCTCCATGTCAACAATTTATTTCCTAATTTTTAAATTTTAAAATGCCATCTAGTGAGTGACAGCAAATGGACAGTGTCTAGTCAATCTGATGTGACATCCAAATCACAAAATTTCCTCTGCTTTAATTGACCTAAACTCACCACCTAAGATCACCCATTAGACTCTCTTAGGATTGCATACACTCAGCCAGCCCTCGGGGCTGGGGTAAACACTGTTTAGTGACACCCTTTCTTATTTCCCACCTTCTCTCCCTTTGTGCTTTTCTTCTACAATGACTTGTTTGTGAAATAACCTCAACCTAAACTCTCAACTGGTTGAATATTCACAACTGCGTCTAAGTATCACAAATCATTTGCTTCTTTGGTGCTATTCTGAGGCTGGATCTTCAGAGCGCCTCTCTTTGGATTACCAAACCTGCCAACTCTCCCTTCTGGCTGCCAAGAATTAGCAGCGTCAATAAAAGCTCAGAAAACTCTGCTGTAAATAATCCAAGTCTCTACCCATTATAATCAATAAATAAATTATAGTGGTGCTGGGCAGCAGCCCATCTTATTAGGGGTCTATCTGTGATTTTTCTAGAACCCAGGTTTTAGGTGGCTCTCCTTAGTGGTGTGCAGGATGTACTGGAAAGAAATCTAGATCATAAAGTGGATCGGGCAAGAGATAAATAGACTGACCTATCTCTGAATTATGTAGCGTTTCTTTAAAAATTCTTCTCCATGAGGGCTGTTTCCTAGCTGCAGAGAACCAGACAGGAAACAAAAGAATCTTCTTTTTTTTAACAAGCAAACTTTTTGACAAACAAACTATTCCTTGTCTGTCTCTTTGTAGATGGGTGCTGTTGACAACCCAGAGAGAAGAGAGAACCTAAACAATGAAGCAAGCCCTGTGCCCACATGCTGTCAGACATTTGGGAAAAGAACAAAACCAAAGGAAAGCCACTGAACAAACACAATGGCCTAATCGGCTACCTTTCTTGAGGCACAGAGCAGGACAGGACAGCGCTGCTCTCCCTGCCGCCCCTGCCTCCTCCTCTCTAGCATCCCTACCCCTTGGCTGCCTGCTCTCCTTTCTCCCTTCTTCCCGAGGCACGGTGTGTGCTAGCAGTTTGACTAGCAATACTAGTTGGTGGAGTTTTAATCCACCCTTTTCCTTGGATAATGTAAGCTAAGAGTGGTGCTTCCAGGGAGAGACTAGGGACAATGCTAGGGGACCCGAGGAAAGTGGGGGCACCTCCCACTCTCAGAGTCTCCTTTGAATTGACTTTACTCAGAGATCTTGAAAGCTCCTCAGACCACTTCCTGTTAGCCCTTAGCAGTAACTTGGGAAGGTTTTATGAAGACCAGTGTTCGAGGGCCTTGGTCACGACAAAGCTCTGCTGGGGATGGAGAATGAACAGTGGCACATGGCTGGTTGCACACACAGATGTGTAGGAGTGTGTGAATGTGTGTGTGTACACAAGGACACAATGGCGACAACTGGCATGAGACCTTGAACTCAACGTAGATTTAAAAAATATTGAATGAATGAATAAATAAATGAGTGCTGTGGCCTGTAGTTACCAATCATAGTAGACTCCTTAGGATCACGATTTCTAAGGAATACTATTATTTAGTCCAATAAAGCCAGTTAAAAAATTTATCTGTCTCTCCTAAAGCCCACATTTCTCTACCCTGGACATCATTTTCATACCATGGAAACTCCATGGACTCAGTAAGAGGCAAATATGGGCTTAAATTCTGAATTCACCATTCAATAACTAAAAAAACTTGGAAAAATAAGTTAAACTCTGAGCCTCCGTTTCCTCACCCAGCAATGGATATAGTACGTATATCCACACAGGGCAGGAGTAATGCTTCCCAGAGACAACCTGTGTGAAAGTGCTTTGCAAATGGTAGAGCGATAGAGTGATGTACACGTGCAGCAGACACACATTGTTATTTGTTCCTCTTTGCTTTTTTTGGTCCTTGGACAAATATTGCAGCTGAGTCTGGTGAATTTTGTGTTCAGATAAGTAGGCCTAGCTAAGTGTTCTCCCTTCTCGTGCCGAGATGGCAGTGGGTATTCATGGGTTTCTGGGCTCTGAACACTGGAGGGAGAGGAGAGGGAGGCCCCTTCCTCAACACACTGTGGAGCTGGGTCGGTAGGCATGGTTCCGGCTTAAGGCAACTGTAGGTCTTTAGTTGTGAGTTTACATCTGTACTTAAACAAACACAATATGAATGGCTTGATGTTTGTGTGTGTGTGTGTGTGTGTGTGTGTGTGTGTGTGCGTGTGTTCCATATCAAACTTAAACAGTCCCATTTGTATATTTTTGCTTTTGTTTCCTTTTGGAGACGAATCCAAAAAAATATTTCTGTGATATTTACAATTGCCAAGGTATGGAAGCAACCTAAGTGTCCATCAACAGATGAATGGAAAAAGACGATGTAGTATATATTTATATATACACACACACACAATGGAATACTACTCAGTCATAAAAATGAAGGACATTTTGCCATGTGCAGCAACATGGATGGATTTGGAGGGCGTTATGCTAAGTGAAATAAGTCAGATAGAGAAAGATAAATACTGTATGATATCACTTATATGTGGAATCTAAAAAATATAACAACTAGAGAATAAAACAAAAAAGAAGCAGACTCACAGATATAGAGAACAAACTGGTTGTTACCAGTGGGGAGAAGGAAGGGAGAAAGGGCAATATAGGAGTAGGGGATTTTTAAAAAGGGTTATTATGGGGTTATATGCAGTCATGTGTGTGAAACTTTTAAAAATTGTAAAGCACTATAGAATTTAAAGAATCTTTCATTCAAAAAAAAGTTTAAAAAAAAACAAAAAAAAACTATAGTTATAAAATAGCACTGGCTCACAAACGCAGGACATTATGAAACCAGACAGCAGGTCTAATAGAACTAGAGTTGAATGAGTGACACTCCTTTTAGATTCATGTCCATGGAACTTGGGAGGCTGAAGATTTGAGTAAAAGAGAGGGTGGGCTTTGCTATGGAGTGGGGAGAAGAGTTTGAGTGGGACCAGTAGACAGGCATCCTCTGGACAGTTACTGGGGCAAAAGTAACAGATGGGAGGATATATTTGGAGGGGCAAGGGCCAGTTTTCTAAACATGGCATAAAAATGTGCAGTCTAAGGATTATAAAAAGTTTTGATATATGACTCATATTTGACTCACAGGCCTTCCAAATGGCTGCAGGGAATCAGCACACAGTTAGGGCCACTCAGCATCATGGCGCTTGATACATGCCTATCAGATGAAACTTTTATTTTTATGAAAAACCCATACTGTGCTTCACCTCAGCTCAGGTCAGTGGGCAACAGATCCCTTCTCTGCGGTCCAGAATATCTAGAGCCAATATGCTCTCCCTGCATCACCATGGGAGCAGGCTCCCTGGATGAAACATGCATGGCTGTGAGGGCTTTAATGTTGCCTGCACTCACCTTGCTTTGCAAGCCTAGCCATAGTCAGGAGCTGTAGAAACACAAAGTGAAATGTCCAGAAGGGATTTTTACTATCACTCAGTCCAATGCCTTCACTCTACAGGTCAAGAGGATGAAGTCCAGGAAGGAGAAGAAGCATGTTCAGCATAGGACTACACATGAGCAGTTAGACTAGAACTTGACTGTCTTGACTTCAAGTCCTGTGGTCTTTATAAAATGGGGAAGGCTGTCACCCAGTTCCTTTTAGAAGAGCACAGAGTCATTATTCTCCATATGACAAATTTCACTTAGCCATCACTTCCTGTGGTCTTCCATTAGGTCTGTCTATCTGCATATCCATCAGTCCAGCAAAGACACAAAAATATGCCATAAACAGCAAAACACATCATGGAAAGGGCCATCATAAGCAATGAGTACTGTGAGAAGCCAGATTTGAGTTTACACCTTACAAATGGACACCTCTAGTCCACTTCCACAATTCCAAGCTGGCTCTGCACACAAGCTGAGTTGCTACTTTCTTATAAGTGGACACAGACATAAACTGACCAGACCACTAATTCATTAATTGGAAGCCACTGCACCCCTTCACAGATGTAGGAGCCATACTTCTCAGGAAGGAAGAGAAGAGAAAGAGAAGAGAGATGGAGCTTCCCTCGTGGTGCAGTGGTTGAGAATCTGCCTGCCAATGCAGGGGACACGGGTTCGAGCCCTGATCTGGGAAGATCCCACATGCCGCGGAGCAACTGGGCCCGTGAGCCACAACTACTGAGCCTGCGCGTCTGGAGCCTGTGCTCTGCAACAAGGGAGGCGGCGACAGTGAGAGGCCTGCGCACCGCGATGAAGAGTGGCCCCTGCTTGCCGCAACTAGAGAAAGCCCTCGCACAGAAATGAAGACCCAACACAGCCAAAAATAAATAAATAATTAAAAAAAAAAAAAAAGAAAGAGAAGAGAGAAAGAAGAAAATGAAGGAGAAAATGGCAGAAGTAAAGAAGGAGGATGTAAATGAACTCTCTGGTTTACGAATAAAAAGGATCCTATCTAGTCCACTAGATAAAAGTTTCTCCGTACCAACACTCTGGAGTCTCTTACATTTCAAGCCCTAAAATAAGAAATTTTGCTTCTCATTTCTCCACCCCAAATAAAACTCAAACTTCTCACTTCTTCTTTTCACTTTCAGCTCAAATCTTAGAAGCAGCATCTTCCACACCTCCCCTTGTGGCATGTCTGGTCCTCTCCCCTGCAGCCTTGAATGTCACAAGAAGTTCTGAAATTTGCTCAGTTGCAAATATATTTTACCACTTTCTTTGCAGCTCCCACACATTCTTGGATTTCCAAAGCCACTCGAGCATCAACGAGAAGGGAGCCGCTCTGAGGTCCAGGCAGCTGTTGTAAGGTGGTGCCATAGCTCCCAAGGCCTGGCTGAGAGCAACTGGCAATGAGTGATCCATCTATTACCTAGCAATCTCACCTGTTAGGTACATGTCACAGTGACCATGCCTGATTTCAGAGTCAGGCTCTCTTTCCTACATTAAGTGACAAAGACATTATTTGAGATGAGCTGCAAGTTTATATGTATAAATGTATCTCTGTGCTTGTTAATTTTTAGTTTCTGAGTTTCTCATCTTCAGCTGTCAACTCCTACCCAGCGTGGAGCTATCAACCTTACCTGAAATGCCATGCCATATGGCTTTTCAAATTGGCACTTCCCCATGCCTTGATATCAGAGGTGCCCAGGCCTTAGGCTTTCTCTGTCTAGCTGGGTCTCCCTTTAACTTCATATTTCACCAGTTTGTAGCTTCTCATTTGTTTACATCTCACTTCTTCCCAGACCGTCATTCCATTCCATTCAATTCATCAAGCCTTTACTGGGTACCCACTAAGGTCAGATACTAAGGAAGCACTTCAGGGTTTGCAAAGAAGTGTAAGACATAGTCTTCATCCTTAGGGAATGTTCAATCTAGTAGTAGGAATCAGATAAACACAGAAATAATCATGATGCAAGGAAGAATGTGATCATTGTCTTCTAAAATGGGCATAATGTCAGATGGGAGGGAACTCATACTCGTTTGAGTGAATGAAGGTGACATTTGAGGTGGATCTCATAGAGTGTGTAGGATTTTAACAGATGGAGTTGGCAGAAAGGCATCTATGGTAGTAGGAAGTGTAAGAATAAAGGCAGTTAGGTAGGAGTGGAGGGTATGTGTAATGATTTCTCACACCTGCTCCATCATGTAGGGTTCTATAGTCTGTAAGTAACAGAAAAAAAATTAATGTTTAATAATAAGGACATGTATTATCTCCCATTCCAAGTAAGTGGTTCCAGGGTAGGTATATTTAGCAGCTCAGTGATGTCAGGGCTCTGTATCAGCTTCTCTGTAATTTTCTTGGTCTCCCTTCTTATTTTTGAAAGACGGTTCCAGAAGCTCGAAGCATCACTTCCTCACACAATAAAGTTCAAAGGTGAAAAGGGGCATGTCTCTGTCTGTGATTCTTTTTACAAGTGAGGAAAACACTTCCAGAAGGCCCAGCAGACTTCCCTCCAGTGGACAGGACAACATCACTTGTCCAGCCTTGACTGATCAATGGCAATGGAGAATGGAATTGACTTAGATCAACATTCACCTCCAGGACCTGAGGAAGGGCTCATGAAGCATTGAGCTGCCAGATACTGGAATAAAATGAGCATTTGAAAGAATAGAGAGTTTCTGCCCCTATATGATTGCTTTCTCACATCTTTGCAAGCCTTTGCACAGACAATTCCTTCTACATAGGGTGCCATATTGACACTTCTACCTTCCCACCGGGAGCTCCCAAAGTATTCTATATGCTCCAATCACACTGAGTTATAGCGGTCATTTTATTGTTTACCAGTTCCACTTGTCTATGAGCGTGCTGAGAGCAGGGACTATTTCTCATCTACTCTGTATGCTTAGCACAGCACCTGGTCTACCTTAGATGTTCAATATATGTTTGTTGAACTGAATACATGTTTGGTGAACAAATGATCAGGTGAGTGGGGGAAATGAGGCCAGACGACTTAGGTGGGGGGAGGTACCATTTGAGGTTGGTCGTGTAGAGAATGTAGTTGGGTTTGAACCTCTTTCTTTCCTCGTTTCTATGATTAACCATTGACCAAACTCCACAGCAGATTATGGAGTAGCTGGTGCCAAGCAGCTCAGCACCACCTCTGAGAAGCTTATGTAACAGAGAAAAGAAAGCAATTTCCAGGCAGCAACTTGATAGAATGTGAGTAAGCAAAGCCAGGAGGAGCAAGCAAAGGAAGGGAAAGTGCTCCCCAAAGAAAGTGATGAAATATTCTCGGCTATTTAGTGGAATCTCAGAGGTGCTATCCTGTATCTTCATCTTCACCCTCGCCTTGATAATTCCCAGTTTTTAATTCCAGGTGAAAGCTCATAATGAATTGATCACAGCCACAGACCTGATGGAGTTGAATACCTTTGTGTTGATAAAACCTTCTTTCTCTTGATAAGCTATCACCAAGAATGTAGAACCAGTTAAAGAATTTATCAAATTCATATTTTCATCTTAACTAGACAGACTGTAGGCTGTGAGGTTATAACTGTAACATACCCTCCCTTCCCTGAATACAACCCAAGCGGGAGGGATCTCTGGGTCTTTGGGGAGTGAGCATAAGTAAGTACCTTCATCCCTAGCTATGTTGTGTGTCTTCATCCCCATGTTCAATCATAATTTCCTCCATCACTAATTCTGAGAAAAGCAAAGATATACTACGCCATAGGAACAGCTTCCCTTCTGCCCTCTTCTGTGTCAGTGTCCAGGGAATTGAGGAATCTTGCCCAAAATGGAATGTGAGAACTGAGGTTGTGTCTGGAACATTAGTGTTGTGTGCTGGTTAAAAACCCAGGATCTATAGCCAGAAGGACTTGAGTTCAAATCTCAGCTCTTCAACTTATAAACTAATGATCTTGGGAAAGTTACTTCCTATAGCTCTTTGTTTTCGCATCCCTTTCTCTGTAATCTGAGGATAATATGAGAGATTACTTCATAGGGCAATTGTGATGAATAAAAGTTATCATACAGAGCCCAATGGAAGGTATCTGCAACAGTTAGCATTCAATAAATATTTTCTTTTGTTTTTTATTATTCTCATCATAAAAAAGAGGACCTGCTTCTTTGGAAACAAGTGGGGTGAAACAAGAAGGCTCTTGGAGAAAATGAGTGATTTTATTCCACACAGAGCTACATGAATTCAATCGTCAAGAAATGTCTGCCCAGGAAGGACAAAACAAAGGCACCACCAGAGAGTGAGGCTGATTTGTTTTGAAAAGAATCTTATGATTGGAAAAGAAAGCCAAATCTGCTCCATGAAATTGAGCTACAGATAATAAAAGTGTCAACGTGGGACACTGGTCAGAATACTGACTCGGCTGAAAAAATTCATCATAGTTCAGAAAAATATATATTCAGGCACCTTGTCAGTACACATCTCGTCCCACCCTGTGTCACCCTGGCAGCGGATCTGCTTCATTTACTGATAACAAAAAGAGAAAAGAAAAGAAGAAAGTTTTTATTATCTCCAAGCTGAGTGCCACGGGGCCAATATAGCCACCCATGCAAGACTGCCCCTGCGCCCGGTTCCCAGCCTCATGCATCCATCAGCTGAATCGACAGCTGCGTGCAAACGTCATCGTGCCTTCCAGCCCCTGGGATGAGGAGCAAAGTGAGGGAAAGAAGATTCTCCCAGTTCAGAGGAGAGCTGGAGAGTCTCCCAAACTTTCCTCTCCCCTGGAATTACAGGTGCCCCTGTAAGCCTGGCCAGAAGAGAGCTGATAGCCCCGGCAAAGAGGCAGCGTGGCGGCACAGTTACATGAAAGTCAAGAGCCCAACCAGGTGAATATGGGTTGAAAGGCAGGTACATGGCCTCTTCTGTGAGTCACAGCAACTCAGGCCACCCCTATCCGGCATCATGTTGCACTGGCAGCATGACCCACGGGAGCATGCAACAGGGTGGGGTTATTCAAGTGTGTTCTGTACCCCCCACTCACCCCCCCCTCAGGCTATGGGCCCGTTGGAGGGGGGCGCAGTGTCTTGTTCACCTTGGTACCCACATGCCCTAGCTCAGTGCCTGGCTTACGGTAAATTCTCATTACACACTCACTGAACCAACTGAATAGAATCAAGGATTGCACCAGAGGAAGAAGAGGGGCAGGGACATGTTTTCTTTGAAGCTTTTTGAGGTATAAACATTACTAATGACACATCTGAGGAAAGCAATTCTGTCTTTGGTATATATCAGCGTCACCTGGGCAGCTTTTGAAATTCAAATGACTGGTCTCCATGGGGGGCCACAGAACTAGACTCTCTCTCTTTTATTTTCTTCCAGTTCTATTGAGATATAACTGACATACAGCACTTGTATAAGTTTAAGGTATACAGGATAATGATTTGACTTACATGCATCATGAATTGATTATCACTAAGTTTAGTGAACATACATCACCTCATATAGATATAAAAGAAAAGAAAATATATATATTTTCCGTGTGATGAGAACTCTTAGAATTTACTATCTTAACAAATTTCATATATAACATACAGCAGTGTCAGTTATATTTATCATGTATATTACATCCCTAGTACTTACTTATCTTATAACTGGAGGTTTGTGCCTTTTGACCACCTTCATTCAACCAGAATCTCTTGAGTAAGGCCTAGGCATCTGATTTTTTAAAAAAGAGTCCTCAAAATAAAAGGGTTACATGGCTAGGATTGAGCTGAACAGGAGTCAGGCATTGAACCACACCCAGCTACCCAAAACTCATTTCCTCCTGAGTGTTCAGCCAGAGGAAAAGTTGCATTTGGAGTTAGACAGGGGTGCTGCAGATATAAGGAGGCAAGTTGGTGCCCTCGTAATTACTACTTTCCTTGTGGATTTTGTTTCACTTATAAGAGCAAGTAGATCCTGAATATTTCACAGTTATCAGGAATGAACTCATCCATAGCAGAGTCATCTATCCAGACAAATCACATTGCCATTGGCCTGTATAAGTCCCTTTTGACAACCTGACCTAAGGACAAGACATCTGATGCAACCATGGTCCCATTAATGGGACACCCTGAATTTTTTGTGGGGAAGAAATTGCACATGTATCATGTGCATATCAGCCATGCTTTTCCAAAACCTATGTGCAGAAATCCCCATGCACATTTTAATTCAAATACCCAGCTCTGGTCTCCAGTGGGATACCTATTTCTGGTTTATTGGCTTCTGTGGGTTGACCTGGCCTAGGAAACAAGGCTGTACCCATGACCTGGAGCTCAGTTAGTTAGCCCACGGTGGGCACACATTTTCTTTGAAGGGCCAGAGAGTATATAATCTGGGCTTTGTTGGTCATACCATCTGTCTTGCAAACTATTCCACTTTGCCAGTCAAATTTGAATTTCATATCATTTTCATGTGTCATGAAATAGTCTTTTTCTTTTGGTTTTTATTCAACCATTTTAAAATGTAAAAACCATTCTTAGCTCACTGGTCATAAAAAACAGGCAGCCGGCCAGGTTTGACCCATAGGCTATAGTCTTCCAACCCCATCTTAGCCAAGAGGATGTTGTCAGAGCTGGACAGAGCCCTAAGTCTGTGCCCTCCGGTATACAGTGATAGAGGAAGGCAAAGAAAACCCATCGCAGCTGATGATATAGGCTGGCTCTGCTCAAAAAGTCACTGAGGAAGGTTCAGGGGGGACCCGCAGAATCTGGATCCCATGCTAAGACTTGTATTCTCATAGAAGAAAGGATGTGTGCAGATGTATGGGGGTGGAGGGGAATGAACAACAGTGATAAATTTTTAACTGGGGCTCCTGAGTATAGAGTTTGTTATAAGCATCTGGCAGACCCCAGAAAAGTCTCCTGATTGTGCTGGTTGAAACCTATTCATATGGTAATGCTTTTTTAGGTTATTAAAGAAGAGGCAGTATTCAGGAAGGAAACATACTCAGGAAGAAGAAAACAATTAGTTTCTATTCCTGAAATAGAACCATCATTTGAGAGAGAGAGATTAGAGGAGAACTCTATATATGTATCTAGACATGCAGAGAGGTATATGTCTAGTCACTTTCAGATCACCCCCAACAGATTTTTTCTTACACAGCGATCATTGTTTGGCTCAGAAATTCCTCTCACTTGTTCGAGTCATTGGTTGAAATCATTTCTCTTCCTATGTCCTCCTCTTAAACCCCTTTGAGTCCATAGTGCCTGGGGATTAAGACATAAAAGAGGCACACAAACAACCTCGGATGTAGGGCAAGTGTGCCACATAGGCCTGGGTGTGCTCTCTCATCAGCGTGTGAGACAGCGTCCTGACTCCGTCTGTGGTGAAGGTTGGAGGGACATTATAACTGTCTTTCTGAATATACAGCACCAAGGACTGTAGGAAAGTCTGGATGGAGGTGGCAGCCCATAGGGGCTAGATGAGTTTGTGCTGATCAGGACATATATCTGGGAAAGCAGAAATTATTTCTTCCCCTTGTCACCTCTTCCTGTTCTGTGGCTTCAGCTTCACTTTAGTCTAAGAGCCCTGCTTTCCTAATTAGCCAGCATTTGTTTAGCGGAGCCCAGAGCCAGCCAGCCAGCCAGAGTCCTGTAGACTCTGCTAAGAAAGATCTATAAAAGTAAATGGTCTCTCCTCCTCCGCTTACAGCCTTGGTACTTTGAGGTATCCCAAGCTTCTTCCTTGCTTCCCAGATTGTCACGAGGGCCACCACTTGTGGTTCAGCAGGTTGTGCCCTCCCCCAGGGCACCCAGCTGAGGCGGGGAGGGATGGCTGAAATCCAACCTGCATTCTGCTTATCACGCTATGTACCATCAGGGCTGTGTCTGATTCCTCCTTCCTCACCTTCACTCCTACGACGGACCACTCTTTCTTTTCACAGATGTTCTATCTGGTCATCGAGCAGTATGGACAAGCACCTATGTCCTCCCAGAAGGTCACCTTTTTTCTGATTCATCCAGAGATACTATACAGGCCTGTATTACCATCACCCAGAGCATTCATCATCCTCAGTATTTAGTTATCCTTCTTACTCATGTCAGGCTAATGTGAGAAAGATACAGACTTTTTCAGAGATAAGAGAGACATATTGCAAGGTCTGAATTCAGTGGGAAGACAAATGTAGTCAGGTGCCCATCACCAGCCAGAGGTTCCTAATGCCCTAAGAGAGCAAGAAGGACACCCTTCACTTCTCTTTCTGACTCTGGTGGTCAGTAGGGTCTGAAGAAAGTCTATTTCAGACCGCACCCTAGTGGAGTTTGCTTTCAGTAATAAAAGTCAGATATCCAGCTTGCTGAGTCCAGGCATCAAAGGGGCATATCGCACTCTCTCACCTGGAGCAGCACAGTTGCCAGAGTCTGGAGCCACTAGAGAGTGCAGTTTCTGCTTGGCTTTCTTTCCCCTGAGGTCTTGGGTTTCGTTCATTTTAATCCAATTAGAGAAAAGAAAAATCAGTAAGTTTTTAAGCGCTGGTGGAAAAGGGCTCAACTGACAGCAGCTTAATCACTGTGCTAAGCAAGGTTAATTTCCACCCGTGGTCTTTAATAGGCCTGGTACTGGAGATGAAATTTTTCAGTTGATGCCACACTCAGGTCACCTGGCTGCCCATTTTAATCAGAAGGCTTTGCCAACTCTAATGTTTATGTTTTAACCACTCACCCGTTCTTCTTCTCTGGAGGCTGATGTAATGGGAACTGCAAGCCAGATTCCTCCTGGGCTGAGTTATCATGAGATCCAGCCTACTCCTCCCTCTCCCCCAACTCCTGGGCTCTGCCATCCAGTTGCATCCTTCCTTCCCCGAGGTCACCTAGGATCAGGACGTCATGGCAGCACCCTCTAACCTGAAGGTGCTGGAAGGTTGAAGAAACAGAGGGGAGATCAATACAAATTAAAAGATAATTAAAAACTATACTCAAGGCTGAAGCACATAAATGAAAATCTATTAACTTCTGATTTATGGTTTGGTGACCCATGCTTATTTGCTGGGTGATAGAAGTGAGCATGAACTCTGTTAGCTTCTAGGAGTGTTTGGAGAAGCCTACACAGCTCTGAAAAGTATTTCTCTTTGGGGCTAGATCAAGTAAAATCCCTCTGAATGGCTTTCCTGGATTGAAGAATATTCTGCAAAGCTTCTCTAAGACAGTAAGCACAATTAAAGGTGGCGCTCATGTAACCTGGCAACCTGAAACACCAAGAGCCACTTCTGGGTGACATCCCTACATGTGGCAGGAACACTGAGTGTACATCAGGCCTGAGTTTACTCTAATGGATTCCCAAGGCAATATTAACGCAGCAGGGTTCAGTTAGAGGCTAAGAATTAAGCACCATGATGGGTCAGACAGACTTACATTTTTAACCTCTCTGGGCTCATTTCCTCCTTATGGCAGTCACTACCAGAAATTCCTGGATTGGCCAAAACTAGAGGTCATGGTTAGTCAATTCAGGTTTTCCGTGCTGTCTCAGAAACACATGAAGACTAGGGTAGAAGAAATAATTGGCCTTGGTCCAGATAGACAACTAGCGGAAATAATCTGACCCAGAAGGCAGAAGAAATTAAATGCTCTTCTGCTCTCCTAATCTTCTTCCTTTTGGTTATTGCAAAGTGGAATAGGCTGTGGACCCAGCCCAATCTCCTGGCTGGCAGTCAGGACACCAGACATTCACACTGCCTTGTCTCTAGGTGGGAACACCATGTCCTAGATGCTGCTTCCGGTTCCTCACCTGGACCAAATGAGAGATTAACGTTCACAGGGAAGGTGTCAGAGTAAATGAGGTCCTTCTGGGGAGGGCCCTCTGGCGGTGTCGTGATCTAGTCAGCTGTGTCACAGCAACAGGAATACCTGTGTGCTGCCTTCTGCCAACTGCTCCTCCCAAGCTGTCCTAATGGCTCCCTCCTCTTCTGCACTGATATTCACGTCCTCCTTTTGCTCAGATGCCATCTTTTCCTCCTTCTCATTACGGCCATCATCAGAATGGATAGTTCTTTACTATCCTCAGCTCATTTTTGACTTGTACTTCCAGCTCTTGCTTATGTCATACATCCTTTAATGACTTTTTTTTTTTTCTTTTTTTGTAAGGAGCCCCATGAAGGCAAGGACTGCCTCTGACAGATCCTTATGCCCTTACAGAGCCTTGTTCACGGCCTGATCATGGGAAGAGCCAATAAAAGTATGTTGGATTTTGGGCTTCCCTTGTGGCGCAGTGGTTGAGAATCTGCCTGCCAATGCAGGGGACACGGGTTCAAACCCTGGTCTGGGAAGATCCCACATGCTGCGGAGCAACTAGGCCCGTGAGCCACAACTACTGAGCCTGTGTGTCTGGAGCCTGTGCTCCGCAACAAGGGAGGCGGCGACAGTGAGAGGCCCGTGCACCACAATGAAGAGTGACCCCCGCTAGCTGCAACTAGAGAAAGCCCTCGCACAGAAACGAAGACCCAACACAACCAAAAATAAATAAATAAATATTTAAAAAAAAAAAAAGTATGTTGGCTTTAAATTAATAAATTGGGTAATGTGCAGCACAGGGAAGATAGTCAACAATATTATAATAACTTTGCATGTGTGTTATCTATAAAAATGTCGAATCATTATGTTGTACACCTGAAACTAATATAATATTGTAAGTCAACTATACTTCAAAAAAATTAAAAAATAAAAATAAAGTGGATTAAATCCACTTAACTCTCTCAAACACCTTTGTGGTAGAGGTGCTATTGTTGCCTTCAATCAACATTAAACATTTATTAAGCCCTTGCCTGCTAGGCCCTGTGGCAATTACAAAGAAGGGCTCCACTAATATAGTCTCTCTCGTGCTTTAGCTATTTGTGTATTTATTGTTTTTTTTTCTAAACTATTTGGTGGTAACTTTCCAAAGAACAAGGAATTATTTTTTTCTGAATGTCCAACAGGTGCTCATCACAGGGATTGTCTATATATCATTTCAGCCAAACTCACCACAATATTAATGGTTTTCACCCATTTTACAGCAGAAAAAGTCAAGCTTGGGGTGTGTTAAGTATTTTGTCTATGGTCACACAGCTGAAAAGTAGCAGATCTCGGATTCAAGCTTAGTTCTCTCTGGTATTGAGAGCTGAGCCCTTCTCACTATACTGTTCTGTCCCTCGGTGACCCCAACTTATTTATCTCATGTATCAAGACCCTACCACACCACCTTATACAAGGCAGGTACAAATGATTGATGAATAAATGAAAATACAGTCCCTCAACTCAAAGAATTTATCTACAATCTAGCTGCAGAGTCAATACATAAAGGGGCTAAAAAATAAATAGCAATTCAAAAGATATGTAACAGTCCAGTACAACAATACAAAAACTGTCATAAGACTGTATAAGACTAACTGCCAGAGGAGAGAAGATGGCGGAAGAGTAAGACGCGGAGATCACCTTCCTTCCCACAGATACAGTAGAAATACATCTACACGTGGAACTGCTCCTACAGAACACCCACTGAATGCTGGCAGAAAACGTCCGACCTCCAAAAAGGCAAGAAACTCCCCCCGTACTTGGGTAGGGCAAAAGAAAAAAGAAATAACAGAGACAAAAGAATAGGGACGGCACCTGCACCAGTGGGAGGGAGCTGTGAAGGAGGAAAGATTTCCACGCACTAGGAGCCCCTTCGCGGGCAGAGACTGCGGGTGGCAGAGGGGGGAAGCTTCGGAGCCACGGAGGAGAGCGCAGCCACAGGGGTGCGGAGGGCAAAGCGGAGAGATTCCCGCACGGAGGCTCAGCGCCGAGCAGCACTCACCAGCCGGAGAGGCTTGTCTGCTCCCCCGCCGGGGTGGGCGGGGCTGGGAGCTGAGGCTCGGGCTTTGGTCGGATCGCAGGGAGAGGACTGGGGTTGGCGGCGTGAACACAGCCTGAAGGGGTTAGTGCACCACAGCTAGCCAGGAGGGAGTCCGGGGAAAAAGTCTGCAGCTGCCGAAGAGGCAAGAGACTTTTTCTTGCCTCTTTGTTTCCTGGTGCGCGAGGAGAGGGGATTCAGAGAGCCGCCTAAACGAACTTCAGAGATGGGCGCGAGCCGCAGCTATCAGCGCGGACCCCACAGCAACAGGGGCGCAGAGGGAAAAACGGAGAGATTCCTGCACAGAGGCTCGGCGCCGAGCAGCACTCAGCAGCCCGAGAGGCTTGTCTGCTCACCCGCCAGGGCGGGCGAGGCTGGGAGCTGAGGCTCAGCTTTGGTCGGATCGCAGGGAGAGGACTGGGGCTGGCGGCGTGAACACAGCCTGAAGGGGTTAGCGCACCACAGCTGGCTGGGAGGGAGACCGGGAAAAGGTCTGCAGCTGCTGAAGAGGCGAGAGACTTTTTCTTGCCTCTTGGTTTCGCGGCGCGCAAGGAGAGGGGATTCAGAGCGCCGTCTAAACGAACTCCAGAGAAGGGCACGAGCCGCGGCGATCAGCGCGGACCCCAGAGACGGGCGTGAGACGCTGGGGCTGCTGCTGCCGCCTCCAAAAAGCCTGTGTGTGAGCACAGGTCACTCTCCACACCGCCCCTCCCGGTAGCCTGTGCAGCCCGCCACTGCCAGGGTCCCATGATCCGGGGACAACTTCCCCCAGGAGAACGCACTGCATGCTTCAGGCTGGTGCAACGTCACGCCGGCCTCTGCCGCCACAGGCTCGCCCCGCCTCCTCCGTACACCTCCCTCCCCGTGGCCTGGGTGAGCCAGAGCCCCCGAAGCAGCTGCTCCTTTAACCCCGTCCTGTCTGGGCAGGGAATAGACGCCCTCAGGCGACCTACACGCAGAGGCGGGTCCAAATCCAAAGCTGAACCCCAGGAGCTGTGCGAACAGGGAAGAGAAGGGGAAATCTCTCCATGCAGCCTCAGAAGCAGCGGATTAAAACTCCACAAACAACTTGATGTGCCTGCATCTGTTGAATACCTGAATAGACAACGAATCATCCCAAATTCAGGAGGTGGACTTTGGGAGCAGGATATATTAATTTTTCCCCTTTTCCTTTTTTTTGTGAGTGTATATGTATATGCTTCTGGGTGAGATTTTGTCTGTATAGCTTTGCTTTATAATAGCTTTATTTTACTTCACTATATTATAGCCTCTTTCTTTCTTTCTTTCTTTCTATTTTTTCTCCCTTTTACTCTGAGCCGTGTGGACGAAAGGCTCTTGGTGCTCCAGCCAGGCATCAGGGCCGTGCCTCTGAGGTGGGAGAGCCAACTTCAGGACACTGGTCCACAAGAGACCTCCCTGCTCCACGTAATACCAAATGGCAAAAATCTCTCAGAGATCTCCATCTCAACATCAAGACCCAGCTTCACTCAACGACCAGCAAGCTACAGTGCTGGACCCCCTATGCCAAACAACTAGCAAGACAGGAACACAGCCCCATCCATTAGCAGAGAGGCTGCCTAAAATCATAATAAGGCCACAGACACCCCAAAATACACCACCAGACGTGGCCGTGCCCACCAGAAAGACAAGATCCAGCCTCATCCACCAGAGCTCAGGCACTACTTCCCTCCACCAGGAAGCCTACACAACCCACTGAACCAACCTTAGCCACTGGGGACAGATACCAAAAACAACGGGAACTACAAACCTGCAGCCTGTGAAAAGGAGACCCCAAACACAGTAAGATAAGCAAAATGAGACGACAGAAAAACACACAGCAGATGAAGGAGCAGGGTCAAAACACACCAGACTTAACAAATGAAGAGGAAATAGGTAGTCTACCTGAAAAAGAATTCAGAATAATGATAGTAAGGATGATCCAAAATCTTGGAAATAGAATAGACAAAATGCAAGAAACATTTAACAAGGACGTAGAAGAACTAAAGAGGAACCAAGCAATGATGAAAAACACAATAAATGAAATTAAAAATACTCTAGATGGGATCAATAGCAGAATAACTGAGGCAGAAGAAAGGATAAGTGACCTGGAAGATAAAATGGTGGAAATAACTGCTACAGAGCAGGATAAAGAAAAAAGAATGAAAAGAACTGAGGACAGTTTCAGAGACCTCTGGGACAACATTAAACGCACCAATATTCGAATTATAGGGGTCCCAGAAGAAGAAGAGAAAAAGAAAGGGACTGAGAAAATATTTGAAGAGATTATAGTTGAAAACTTCCCTAATATGGGAAAGGAAATAGTTAATCAAGTCCTGGAAGCACAGAGAGTCCCATACAGGGTAAACCCAAGGAGAAACACACCAAGACACATATTAATCAAAATGTCAAAAATTAAATATAAGGAAAACATATTAAAGGCAGCAAAGGAAAAACAACAAATAACACACAAGGGAATCCCCATAAGGTTAACATCTGATCTTTCAGCAGAAACTGCAAGCCAGAAGGGAGTGGCAGGATATACTTAAAGTGATGAAGGAGAAAAACCTACAACCAAGATTACTCTACCCAGCAAGGATCTCATTCAGATTCGATGGAGAAATTAAAACCTTTACAGACAAGCAAAAGCTGAGAGAGTTCAGCACCACCAAACCAGCTTTACAACAAATGCTAAAGGAACTTCTCTAGGCAAGAAACACAAGAGAAGGAAAACACCTACAATAACAAACCCAAAACATTTAAGAAAATGGGAATAGGAACATACATATCGATAATTACCTTGAATGTAAATGGATGAAATGCTCCCACCAAAAGACACAGGCTGGCTGAATGGATACAAAAACGAGACCCATATATATGCTGTCTACAAGAGACCCACTTCAGACCTAGAGACACATACAGACTGAAAGTGAGGGGATGGAAAAAGATATTCCATGCAAATGGAAATCAAAAGAAAGCTGGAGTAGCAATTCTCATATCAGACAAAATAGACTTTAAAATAAAGACTATTACAAGAGACAAAGAAGGACACTATATAATGATCAAGGGATTGATCCAAGAGGAAGGTATAACAATTGTAAATATTTATGCACCCAACATAGGAGCACCTCAATACATAAGGCAAATACTAACAGCCATAAAAGGGGAAATCGACAGCAACACAATCATAGTAGGGAATTTTAACACCCCACTTTCACCAATGGACAGATCATCCAAAATGAAAATAAATAAGGAAACACAAGCTTTAAATGATACATTAAACAAGATGGACTTAATTGATATTTATAGGACATTCCACCCAAAAACAACAGAATACACATTTTTCTCAAGTGCTCATGGAACATTCTCCAGGATAGATCATATCTTGGGTCACAAATCAAGCCTTGGTAAATTTAAGAAAATTGAAATCGTATCAAGTATCTTTTCCGACCACAACGCTATGAGACTAGATATCAATTACAGGAAAAGATCTGTAAAAAATACAAACACATGGAGGCTACACAATACATTACTTAATAACGAAGTGATTACTGAAGAAATCAAAGGGGAAATCAAAAAATACCTAGAAACAAATGACAATGGAGATACGACGACCCAAAACCTATGGGACGCAGCAAAAGCAGTGCTAAGAGGGAAGTTTATAGCAATACAAGCCTACCTCAAGAAACAGGAAACATCTCGAATAAACAACCTAACCTTGCACCTAAAGCAATTAGAGAAAGAAGAACAAAAAAACCCCAAAGCCAGCAGAAGGAAAGAAATTATAAAGATCAGGTCAGAAATAAATGAAAAAGAAATGAAGGAAACAATAGCAAAAATCAATGAAACTAAAAGCTGGTTCTTTGAGAAGATAAACAAAATTGATAAACCATTAGCCAGACTCATCAAGAGAAAAAGGGAGAAGACTCAGATCAACAGAATTAGAAATGAAAAAGGAGAAGTAACCACTGACACTGCAGAAATACAAACCATCATGAGAGATTACTACAAGCAACTCTATGCCATTAAAATGGACAACCTGGAAGAAATGGACAGATTCTTAGAAATGCACAAACTGCCGAGACTGAACCAGGAAGAAATAGAAAATATGAACAGACCAATCACAAGCACTGAAATTGAAACTGTGATTAAAAACCTTCCAACAAACAAAAGCCCAGGACCAGATGGCTTCACAGGTGAATTCTATCAAACATTTAGAGAAGAGCTAACACCTATCCTTCTCAAACTCTTCCAAAATATTGCAGAAGGAGGAATACTCCCAAACTCATTCTACGAGGCCACCATCACCCTGATACCAAAACCAGACAAAGATGTCACAAAGAAAGAAAACTACAGGCCAATATCACTGATGAACATAGATGCAAAAATCCTCAACAAAATACTAGCAAACAGAATCCAACAGCACATTAAAAGGATCATACACCATGATCAAGTGGGGTTTATCCCAGGAATGCAAGGATTCTTCAATATACGCAAATCAATCAACGTGATACACCATATTAACAAATTGAAGGAGAAAAACCATATGATCATCTCAATAGATGCAGAGAAAGCTTTCGACAAAATTCAACACCCATTTATGATAAAAGCCCTGCAGAAAGTAAGCATAGAGGGAACTTTCCTCAACATAATAAAGGCCATATATAACAAACCCACAGCCAACATTGTCCTCAATGGTGAAAAACTGAAACCATTTCCACTAAGATCAGGAACAAGACAAGGTTGCCCACTCTCACCACTATTATTCAACATAGTTTTGGAAGTGTTAGCCACAGCAATCAGAGAAGAGAAAGAAATAAAAGGAATCCAAATCGGAAAAGAAGAAGTAAAGCTGTCACTATTTGCAGATGACATGATACTCTACATAGAGAATCCTAAAGATGCTACCAGAAAACTCCTAGAGCTAATCAATGAATTTGGTAAAGTAGCAGGATACAAAATTAATGCACAGAAACCTCTTGCATTTCTATACACTAATGATGAAAAATCTGAAAGTGAAATTAAGAAAACACTCCTGTTTACCATTGCAACAAAAAGAACAAAATATCTAGGAATAAACCTACCTAAGGAGACAAAAGACCTGTATGCAGAAAATTATAAGACACTGATGAAAGAAATTAAAGATGATACAAATAGATGGAGAGATATACCATGTTCCTGGATTGGAAGAATCAACATTGTGAAAATGACTCTACTACCCAAAGCAATCTACAGATTCAATGCAATCCCTATCAAACTACCACTGGTATTTTTCACAGAACTAGAAAAAATTTCACAATTTGTATGGAAACACAAAAGACCCCGAATAGCCAAAGCAATCTTGAGAACGAAAAATGGAGCTCGGGGAATCAGGCTCCCTGACTTCAGACTATATATACAAAGCTACAGTAATCAAGACAGTTTGGTACTGGCACAAAAACAGAAATATAGATCAATGGAACAGGATAGAAAGCCCAGAGATAAACCCACACACATATGGTCACCTTATCTTTGATAAAGGAGGCAAGCATATACAGTGGAGAAAAGACAGCCTCTTCAATAAGTGATGCTGGGAAAATTGGACAGATATATGTAAAAGTATGAAATTAGAACACTCCCTGACACCATGCACAAAAATAAATTCAAAATGGATTAAAGACCTAAGTGTAAGGCCAGACACTATCAAACTCTTAGAGGAAAACATAGGCAGAACACTCTATGACATACATCACAGCAAGATTCTTTTTGACCCAACTCCCAGAGAAATGGAAATAAGAACACACATAAACAAATGGGACCTAATGAAACTTAAAAGCTTTTGCACAGCAAAGGAAACCATAAACAAGACCAAAAGACAACCCTCAGAATGGGAGAAAATATTTGCAAATGAAGCAACTGACAAAGGATTAATCTCCAAGATCTACAAGCAGCTCATGCAGCTCAATAACAAAAAAACGAACAACCCTATCCAAAAATGGGCAGAAGACCTAAATAGACATTTCTCCAAAGAAGATATACAGATTGCCAACAGACACATGAAAGAATGCTCAACATCATTAATCATTAGAGAAATGCAAATCAAAACTACAATGAGATATCATCTCACACCAATCAGAATGGCCATCATCAAAAAATCTAGAAACAATAAATGCTGGAGAGGGTGTGGAGGAAAGGGAACACTCTTGCACTGTTGGTGGGAATGTAAATTGATACAGCCACTATGGAGAACGGTATGGAGGTTCCTTAAAAAACTACAAATAGAACTACCATACGACCCAGCAATCCCAGTACTGGGCATATACCCTGAGAAAACCATAGTTCAAAAAGAGTCATGTACCAAAATGTTCATTGCAGCTCTATTTACAATAGCCAGGACATGGAAGCACCCTAAATGTCCATCAACATATGAATGGATAAAGAAGATGTGGCACATATATACAATGGAATATTACTCAGCCATAAAAAGAAATGAAATGGAGGTATTTGTAATGAGGTGGATGGAGTTAGAGTCTGTCATACAGAGTGAAGTAAGTAAGACACAGACCTACTAGAGAATGGACTTGAGGATATGGGGAGGGGGTGGGGTGAGATGTGACAGGGTAAGAGAGTGTCATGGACATATATACACTACCAAATGTAAAATAGATAGCTAGTGGGAAGCAGCCGCATAGCACAGGGAGATCAGCTCGGTGCTGTATGACCACCTAGAGGGGTCGGATGGGGAGGGTGGGAGGGAGGGAGATGCAAGAGGGAAGAGAAATGGGAACATATTGTATATGTATAACTGATTCACTTTGTTATAAAGCAGAAGCTAACACACTATTGTAAGGCAATTATACTTCAATAAAGATGTTCAAAAAAAAAAAAAAAAAAAAAAAGAAAGAGAAAAATACAGTATGCTAACACATATATACGGAATCTAAGGGAAAAAAAAAAAAAAAAAAAAAAGGCCATGAAGAACCTAGTGGCAAGACGGGAATAAAGACACAGACCTACTAGAGAATGGACTTGAGGATATGGGGATGGGGGTGGGGTGAGATGTGACAGGGTAAGAGAGTGTCATGGACATATATACACTACCAAATGTAAAATAGATAGCTAGTGGGAAGCAGCCACATAGCACAGGGAGATCAGCTCTGTGCTTTGTGACCACCTAGAGGGGTGGGATGGGGAGGGTGGGAGGGAGGGAGATGCAAGAGGGAAGAGATATGGGAACATATTGTATGTGTATAACTGATTCACTTTGTTATAAAGCAGAAGCTAACACACCATTGTAAGGCAATTATACTTCAATAAAGATGTTTTTAAAAAAATAATAATAAAATAAAATAAAATAAAATAAAAAGGTACTCTCTAGTAAAAAAAAAATAAAATAAAATAAAAAGGTACTCTCTAGTAAAAAAAAAAAAAAAAAAAAAAAGACTAACTGCCAAATGAATGATACAGATAATAAGTGCTGTAGGGCTGGAATGATCTGGCAAAGCTTCATGGAGGAAGAGGGATGTTTCTAAGTACAACTTTTAATATTTATGAAGTGTCTACTCTGGACAAAGCCCTATATGCAAAGATCGACAAAACTCAGTCCCTGCTCTCCAAGGGTTTTGAGTGTGGGGTAGGGAGGATGAGTAGGGAGATAAATACAAAGTGAGTTTTTGGAAACAGAGAGGGCTACAGATAGGCAGCGTAGAAGAGGAGGTGGCTGTCCAACTACCTTCCCTTGTTTTTCTTTGCCTATGCATTCCCAAAACTATTTATTACAGTCTTGCTTCTCAAGGTAGGATCCAAGGACCAGCGGCATTAGCCTCATTTGGAAACTTGCTAGAAATGCAAAATCTTGGGATCCACCCCAGACCTACTGAACTAGAATCTGCATTTTAACAAGATCCAGAGTTGATTCGTGTGCACATCAAAATTTGAGAAGTGCTGATCTAGGATGCAGAGTATTTACGCAGCTGGGACCACCATCATTTCTCCATCCATGCCATGTGTCCCAATCCAAAGCCCCCCAGTCCTCCTGGAGCCGGTGTAGTGTATTTAAGGAAGCCAGTTCAGGAGTCTTGTTCTCTGTCCTTTCACCACTGTTGATGACTAATTTCTTCTTCTTTACCTACAATATATTCCCTCCCCCAAATCCTTGACTCATTCTCACCCCTGCAGTTCCTTGCTGCTCCCAATCCCTTCTGTTCCAAGAGCCAGATAAATAAGAATTACTTTTGCTACTCAGTTCCCTCAAATGTCAAATTCTCTCTGGAGTCGCTGGACTTGTCAAGGAGAAGGAATTATCTTTGTGGTTAAATATAGATTCTGTCTCTCTTTCTCCATGCCCACCCTTATCCCCTTGAGTCAGAATCAGCAGCAAGGGGAACAGAACAGAGAGAATATTTTGCTTCTTCAGATGGGAAGGTATTGATCAGGCAGAGAAGAGAAACAAAACAGAAAATAAAAACAGGAGAGAAAGCAAAGGCATTCAAGTCTCAGATACATCTGGCCTGGATACAAAAGGGTTCTTTTATTAGGCATGGATTTACCTTCAAGTACAAAATGTGAGAGAGAAGATCTGAGAAAATGAAGCAAGCATTGAATATTTGGCATTTGCAATAGGAGACGTATGAGCTGTGATGATTAAAAATCAGCCTAATGGTTTTCCAAGACAATTTTAATACAAGGGGGAAATGTTCTAGCCAGATTAAAAGTTAGAGCTCTTTACCTTGGATGCTCTGGTGGAAAAATGAGGCTGCCAAATGAAGAGAAAGGAGAGTGGACAGGAAAGAGTGATGGCTTTCCTCCTCAGTGTCTCAGGAAGTGTGCTGGGTATTCTGCAGATGCTTTACATAGATTATTTCATTTAATCCTCACATAGTACTGTAAAGAGGCATCATTAATCTTATTTTATAATTAGACTTAAAGTGATCAGAGAACTTGCTCAATATCAATAGATACATACATACTTGCACAGCATTCATGGATTTTGTATTTGTGAATTCACCTATAAGCTAAAATTTATTTTTAACCTCAAATCAATACTTATGGTGCTTTCATAGTCATTTGAAGACATGCGCAGAGTGATGAAAAATTTGAGTTATCCAGCATGCATATTCTCCGATGAGGTCAAATGACACGACCCTCTGCCTTCTTATTTCAGCTCTGATGCTATAAACAAGTGTCCTTTTTATGGTCTATTTAGTGCCGCTTTTTTTTTTTTTTTTTTGCATGTTTGTACTTTCTGTTGATGAGTTCACTGTTTAAAATGGCCCCAAGTGGCCTTCCCTAGTGGTGCAGTGGTTAAGAATCTGCCTGCCAATGCAGGGGACACGGGTTCGAGCCCTGGTCTGGGAAGATCCCACATGTCGCAGAGCGACTAGGCCCGTGAGCCACAACTGCTGAGCCTGCGCGTCTGGAGCCTGTGCTCCACAACAGGAGAGGCCGCAATAGTGAGAGGCCCGCGCACCACGATGAAGAGTGGCCCCCACTTGCTGCAACTAGAGAAAGCCCTCGCACAGAAACGAAGACCCAACACAGCCATAAATTAAAAAAAAAAAAAAAAAAAAAATTAAAATGGCCCCAAGAGTAGTGCTGAAGTTCTATCTACTGTTCCTAAGCACAAAAAGGCTGCGAGGTACCTTATGGAGAGAATACATGTGTTAGATAAGCTTCACTCAGACGTGAGTTATAGTGCTGTTGGCTGTGAGTTCAATGTTACTGAATCAACGACATATAGTAAATACAGTGCCTTTAAACAGAAATGCACGTAAGAAAGGTTACATCTTCATCAGTTGATGAAAATGTCATGGCCAGAGGCTCACAGGAACCTAACCCTATATTCCCCCTGAGAGCAGTGGTTCAGTATTCACTAATTCAGGATTTATGACAACTTTATAGAACAAAACTACTGTGAATAAAGAGAAGCAACTGTATTTTTTTTAACTCTCAGGTAAAATTATAGGTATACGTAGACACACACACATATACAGACACATACACACACATATACATATACATGTTTATCTTCAGGGAGACCACGGGAACAGAAGACTTTTAAAAGTCATTTGGGATAGGAAGTAAGAGCTCTAAAGAACTTGCTAAACTGCTTTTATATGGCAAGAAAGTTTGAGTGAATGTCTGCCCCGTCTTGCTGGATGAGGGGTGACGTGTGGGGACAGAGTTGGGTGACGGCCCCCAGCTTTTTATCCTCTCTTTCATCAGCTTTTCCCCCAAATATGTGTTGAATACATGATTTAAAAATATTAAATTGAAGAGAGGCCAAGTCACGAGCCTGCCTGGGTGCCCAGAAGGCTCTGTCTGACACTGCTCCCGTGGCTGTGATTGGACTCGGGTCTGCCACACTCTAATGCCGAGTCCTTTCCCCTGTATCTTCACATCTGCAATGTCCAGGAATGTTCTATTTCTTGAATTCTAGAACTTCATGGAATAAGAAGAAAGAGCCTCTCATCCTTCCGTTGAGCACAATTCGCTGTCCTCCCATTTCCAAAGCATTGTCTTCTTCTCATCAGGTCATCCTAAAACAAAAAGTGAACACTCAGGAATCCCATTTTCACTCAATACTGGTGGATACTTTTTTAAGAACTGAAAAGTCTCCTACAAGCTGAATAGTATAGGGCCACTTTGATTGCTTTTACATATCTTATAATGAGGTATGTTTCATATTTGTATTGTTTCTTTCCCCTAATTTCATCAGACTCATCTTAGCTCTGGCTACTGCTCTATGCCTTTTTCTCCTTGACAATCTATTTCCACTTATTTTCTCTTCATTCTTCAATTCAGCATGTTCTTCCCTCCCAGCCATCCCATTCACCAATTGCCAAAATCAGTGGATACATTTCATTCTTTACCTTATCCTCTCTTTAGCCTTTGACATCATTGACTACATCCTCATTTTTCTGAGGCCTTGTGGAATGAGTAAATAAAATTTAGGGTCATAGAATATTAGAGTAAATAGGACCTTAGAGACCATCAGACCAAATCAGTCAGTTTGGAGGGGAGGGGGAGAGTGACTTGCCAAAAATCATGGCTCCAACTGGTGGAGGAATTCCAGTGCCCACTTCCCTGTAGTATCTGGTCTCTCAGCCTACAGCACCTGCTATTCTATTCCAAGCTGGTCTCCCATCCAAGCATTATACAGGTCTGACCCTGACCAACTCCGTGACTAGCTGAGCTGGAGGATGTTCAAGGTGATAGATCTATCTTTTCTGTCACTTCACCCTCCTCTGTCTCCCAGGGGCCTCTAACCCCTCAGGCTGGCCTCTTGCTGATCATGACACCAGAGAATCAATACCAAGAGGAGGAGAAGATTGAAAGTGCCAGGAAGAATCCTTGAAGATGCCATGCCACACTGATGAAAGTAAACTGATGAGAATTTTACTGCCCAGAGTTAAAGATCTTTGGACATTTATTCTGTAGTGTAAGACAGTTGCTAAATTGTAGAAGTATATGTATTTGGGGGTATCTTCCACTTAAGCCTGTGAATTATCATTTGTGCAGATACCCTAGTCAACTTCCTAAATCTACTTCTAATGAGTATTTTGGGTCCTTGCACTCTGAAAGGCTCATTCTATAGACGGTACAGGTAAAAAGAAAAGACTTTTAGAAGAAAACAGGGAGGAAGAAAGAGAAGGGGGAAGAATATTTCAACTTAAGTAATCCCCAAATGTGGCTGCTTTTGTAGCATTCAATACAGGGAAAAATTCCTCACCTTATAAGCAACAACAAATGGATCCTGAACTCCAGATTCTATTTGCAGAGATGCTGCTTTGTCCTTGAGCTTTTGGGAGGACTCTTCATGATGATGGAAAATTGGGGTAGAATCCATCATGTTGCATACACTACACCTTGGGATCTAATCCAAATGGTGAGCAGCCCAGAGCTCTGATAGGACACAGATACAAAGGACTTAAAAGATGTACCTTTGTTGCTACAAACCCACAAAGTGCCCCCAGGTTTTGAAAGGAGCAACCATGTTGAAGTGTTTCCCTCTTTTTCTAGCTCACCGATGTTTTACTCGTGAACTTTAAATATTATAACAGCCTCATGCCTGTTGTCATCAAGCTTTTTCTTTCTTTTTTTTTTTAATCCAATTTTTATAGAGCAGCCAAGGGGTAGATTTTGTTTATTAAATTGAAGAAGATGATGTATGTGGAAAATGTTTTGCAAATTGTAAAACACTGCACAAACCTTAGTCATTGTTATTATCATTTATTAACCAATGCTGATTCCCATTAGAAAGAGTTTGGCCAGTCTAACTCCCATCACCCTCAGCCTCATATGCTGTTATTTTATGGAGTAAGTCAGGAAGAGAAAAAAGCAATAAACCTTCCATATGCCACACACTAGCAGAAAGAAAAAGGACTTCCATTTAAAGATTCATTCATTCATTCAGCAAATATTTATCGAATATTATTTGTGAAAACAATACAGTGGCGAATTGTAGTCTCCACCTCTAAAGACCTTCGCGCATTACAGGACGAAAGACTTTTTTTTTTTTAAGAGATTGGAGTTTATTTATTTATTTATTTTGGCTGTGTTGGGTCTTCGTTTCTGTGCGAGGGCTTCCTCCAGTTACGGCAAGCAGGGGCCACTCTTCATTGAGGTGCGCGGGCCTCTCACTATCGCGGCCTCTCTTGTTGCGGAGCACAGGCTCCAGACATGCAGACTCAGGAGCCGTGGCTCACGGGCCTAGTCGCTCCATGGCATGTGGGATCCTCCCAGACCAGGGCTCGAACCCGTGTCCCCTGCATTGGCAGGCAGACTCCCAACTGCTGCGCCACCAGGGAAGCCCAGGAAGAAAGACATTTTTAAAAAGCAAACAATCAATTCATGATGACAAATTGTGTTAAGTGCTATATTTATTGAACAAATGAATAAGTAGTAAATGAATTAATTAATGGTTTCTCCGCATAAGTGATATTTAAACTGAGAACTGAAGGATGAATAGGAATTAGCCAGGAAAAGAGCGTGGGGCCTTTAAAGCACTGGGAAAGGCCAGTAAACTGGGTGAGCAAGGAAGAAGGTGACATGGACAGAGGCCGGCGGGTGGTGGATGGTGCAGAGCACCGCAGGCCACAGGAAGTTCGTTCTGGCTGGGATGGCTAGCCTGTGAAGCTTTGCTCCGGGAGTAACTTAATCTGATTTAATCTCTAAAAGGATCACTCTGGCTGTTACTTGAAGAATGAAGTTGTGGGGTGGGGTAGGGACACAGGGACTGAAATGAGGGGACCACTTAACAAGCTATTGTAGGAGTGTAGATTAGTGAGACCAGTGGCTTGGACTCGGTGGAGGCAGTGTTGTTGGAAGTGAGCAGACATACTCATGAGATACCTTGGACTTAGAATTAAGAAGCTTTTGATGATGGATTGGGAGACGATGGAGTTGCCAAAGTTCCCCTCGAGGTTTCTAGCCTGGGCAACTGGGTGGAAGAGCTTGGGAACAATGGAGGAGTTTGGGGTGAGTGGTGAGCATAATTTTAATTTGAGGAAAAAAAAACGTTGGTCAGATGAGAGCAGCGTGTCAAGTCTGGAAAGTGAGATGGGTAAGACACAGCACTGCAACACCAAACTAATTTTGCTATGTGACTGGTATTTAATAATGTCTTTCGAAAACACCTGGCATAGGATAGGGTTCTGTCAACTCTCAATAGACAGTACAACATGGCACAGAGCTCTTCTCCATGATCAAGGACACTGGAAAAGAAGAAGCACCCTTTTCATTTGTAGGGATATGGTTTCAAGATTCCCCAGTAGGCAGCATTGTCATATTGACTAAGCTCTGATTAGTTGCGTACCTTCCTTACCATCGCTGGAGGGCATTCCCCTTTTCCTTACTCTCTTACTTCTTCTGATAATGTTTTGGAGACCACCTCAATTACGTGATAACAGTCTTTTTTTTAAAATTGTGTTAAAGTACACATAACATAAAATTTACCATTTTAATTATTTTTTATTGTACAGTTGAGTGGTATTAAATACATTCATTGTTATATAACCATCACCACCATCCATCTCCAGAATGCTTTTCATCCTGCAAAATGGAAACTCTGTACCCATTAAACATTAACTCCCCATTTCCCCACTCCACTCTTGCTAATAGTGCTTTTAACATAGATGCAACATCCTTCATTGCTTAGAAGGAAAGGTCTTCTGCCTTGAGCTGGGGTACATTAGGCAGTTGGCAGTGGAGGGGAGACCCCGCCAGGACTCTGCCCTAGGTGAGCATCAGCTTTCCCTGGGTATCTGTCATTATGGCAGGTGGAAGAGAGTGACAGAACCCTAGGTGGGAACTTAAACTTGGAGAGTCAGAGCCCAGCTTCTGGTACGGTTTTCTCTCTCTGCCAAGAGACTCCTTATTGTCAGACAAAACCTTGGTATTTCTGTGTTTTTTGTTTTGTTTTAACAGCTTTATTGAGATATAATTAACATAAAATACAATTCACCAATTTAAATTATACAATTCAACGGTTTTAGTATATTTATGGAGTTTGCAACCATCACTGCAGTCAACTTTAGAATATTTTCATCACCCCAGAAAGAACCCCTGGACCCATTAGCAGTCACTTCCCACCCTTTCCCAGGCCCCACCCTGCTCACTGCGCTGCTAGGCAACTACTAATCTGCTTTCTTTTTTGATGGGTTTGCCTACTCTGGACACTTCACATAAATGCAATCACACCCTATGTGGGTTTAGGTGACAAAATATTTTAACAGAGGAATGCATTGGTCTTTTGCTAGGATCTCCCTTATTATGCAGTGAAAAACAACAGCCCTAACCCCAAATCACAGCCAGGTAAGCTGGGAGAATTGCAGTGTTGGAGAGGCTGCCAGAAATCCCCCCTGGCCTCAGCCTCCCCCAGGGCTGGGAGATCAGGGCTTTAGAGCTTCTTATCTCATCACTTTCTAAAAGCATAAAGGCCATTCCTTCTGGCCTTGGGGGATTCCCTGGGGCTCAATGCTCCAGGTGATGGGAAAGCCTCTGGCCTACAAGCACTTCAGGTCACAATTCTTTGCCCTTTAAAATAGAGGGAGGTTATAATAGAAGAAAGAGGGATTCAGGATGACACTGAGAAACAGTGCTTATAGCAGAGCCAAGTGACCAGAAAACCCCCCAGATGTCTCACGTAGGAGCCACCAGGGTGATTTTCCCCTAAAAATATTCCCCCGCTGGCATGGGAATCCCTCAGATAGCAATTCTTTCCTTTGGGCAAATCATAAACTCTCCCTCCCTGTGTTTACTGCTTTAGTTTCCCAAGCACTTGGGCACACATTGTTTTGCAATATCTTTCATTCTGTTAATTTTGATAGAGCACCACCCACCTGTCTCCTTGTAATGAGGTTGTTGAGGACGAAGTGCTTTGCCTCATTGGTGCTCCCAAAACAATTTACACTTACCTCTATTATAGCACTTAGGACCTTTTATTCTCTCTATTTGTTTACACAGTCTATTCGCCCCTTTAGACTATGAGCTACTACAGCAGAAGCTTCTAGACCCAGCACAATGCAGGATACCTAGTAGGCAGACAGCAAAGGATGCCAGTGCTCACAACCTGCTTTACGGGAAGAAGGTAGGTCTTAATCTTGTAAGGATAGAGAGTGATTGACTGAAGAACGCTATTCAAAAAAGCACTTGAACCCAGGTTTTGTAACTCCAGACCCAGGGCTTTTCATTTTGCACTGGTGTTTATAGACATGTGTATTGTGGTTTGCAGTTTCACAACAGGCATTTATATACATCGTCTCAAGTGACCTTCATAATAGCCTTGTAAGGCAGGGACACAGTTTTAGAACTTACTGAATAAGAAAACAGACTAAAGATGTCAGAAAATTTACTGGGCAAACCAGCCCAAAACAAGGGCTTTGCAGACCTGTATTTAAAAGCTAGTTCTGTTCCTTCTGGCTTGTGATTTAACAGTCATTTCATCTCTATAATGGGAATTGTAAACTCTGCCTTGCAGAAGTTTCTGAGATTTACCGATAACGTAAATGCATTGCTTGGCTTGTAGTAAGCGCTGCATAGAAGGTGACTATTATGATAGCCAGCTTGAAATTTGAAGCTAAAAGTTACATCTGCATTTTCTAAAGAATCCCTCTGCCCTTGTAGCCCCTTGTTTTAAGATGTAAATGCCCTGGGAGGGACAATACTTTAAGACTGGCACATCAGAGCAGAAGGTGTTAGGGTTGAGTATTGGGGAGTTACACTAAAATACCCAAGAGGACTGAAACTCGGGGCTGGAGGTGACAAAGACAGATTTCCTGACTTAACCACAGTTTTGGAGGTGGTCTCAGAGGGTGCAGGGAGTAGGATGGTGGGCAGCTAGACTGCTTCGATGCTTTCCTGCACAGCACACACCCCTATAATTCCCTAGGAGAATGCGGTGAAGCCTGGACTCATGGAATCTATGGCTCGGGGGAAAGATCTGTGTGCTCATGCACTCCCTCGAGGCTGGGTAAGTGGGTGTCCAGAGCGGTTATGAATCAGAGAAGCATGTGCATTTGTTTGACTTTGATGTGTCAACACTTGCCTACATATGCCTCCTTTTGCAATGTTTGTAAAACGAGGTCCTGGAAGATGGAGCGTTACCGCTTGCCTTGGCTGCCCTTGGAATGAATAGCCTCATCGCTCCGAATTCATTTGGTGTTTATGGGAATATCATATGTAGTTCTGTCGACATTCCCTAACCATTATAATGCAGTTACCATAGATAATGCTCTCCTAGTGCAATATGTTATCACCATTTTAACAACCTGACATAGGATGGGCTCTTATTATCACTTAAATGAAGCCATTAAGCAGCTAGAGGCTTCCAGGAGTCAGATGTGAGAGCATCCAATGGACAAAGCTGTGCCACTTCCAGCACTGCTGACCTCATCAGCTGGAGGGGAGGACGCACCTCTACCTGGGGGTCATCCAGCTAGCTGGCCAAGGGCTTGTAAAACAGTTCCCTTCGGAAGCTAACTTAGACCCCAGGTCCTGAGCTAAGAAAGAAACTCCTGCCTTATTACAACTCTTCTTTAATGTAGAAAAGAAATGTTGGTGCCTAAGAGCAAAGCAATGAGAGGTAATCAAATTCACAACTCCAGCTACAGAGCTGAGTAGTTTAGATCTGAGGGAGGCGGCAAACTATTCAGAGACCTGAAATTACACCTGAAATTACCACTTGCCCATGGGGTTTGATTTGAAGCATAGTAATAGCATCAACTAACATTTGTAAAATGCATGAGGTTGACAAACTTTTATCACATATATTATACTTTATTTGATCTTCGAAAGCACCCAGTAAGGTAAACATTATTATTATCCCCGTTTTACAGGTGGGGAAAGGGGGGTTATTTTCATCAAGTCAGCCTCATTATAGGATTATAGGAGGAGTAAACAAAATAATGCATGTGAAAAGCCTAGCATTTAGTAAGCACTCTCCATATATTACTTTTTATTAACTGAGATATTTCAGTGGGAAGTTTCCTCTATCCAAAATCATCTCTTGTCTTCCCAGAACTTAATTCCTAAATCCCATCGTAAAATCATCAGTCTGATTGGTACTGGATCCATGAAATGGGTCTGTTGTAGGAATCTGGCCCCCTGAGTCCAATTCCATAAACTGACCAGAGATGGGAGGAACCAGTAACTTGGGAGTCAAAAGAACTCGCTCTAACTAAATAATTAAATTTCAGGATTAATGGGGCTTCACTTAAATACAAACTAGCAAATGAATTTTACAAGAGGTGCTGCTTACACCAGAAGACAGTAAGAGGTCCCGAACTCTGAGAGGTTAGGAGAGAGTTTGAATTTTAAAAGTAAACAATTGAAAGTTTGTTCTCAGCTGGGACAACATAGACTTTTTTTTAAAGACTTTATTCTTTTAGAGCAGCTCATAGGAAAATTGAGAGCAAGGTACAGAGATTTCCCATTTACCCCCTGTGCCCCATACAGCATGGATTTTTTTTAAACCAGCTTCTAGGACTTGGGAGGTAAGACAGAGAGTGTCCCAAGATCCCATGATAAGAGGGAAAGAAGAAACCCAACCTGAGGACAGAGAGGTGGTGCTGCCCTGCAGAGCTTAGAAGAGGTCATCCTAAGACCAGAGGCAACAGGGCCTCTTGTGGAAGGAGAAACACACTCTCTGTACACTGGGACAGTAATCCCGATGCCAGCCGGGTCTGTAGCCTCCTCAAAGCTCTGGGGAATTATGCCTAGAATCCTCCAGTTCCAAGGTTGAATTCCACCTGGCCCTCTGCATTCTGGGTACCCACTCTTGGTTATGTCTCTTGCTTGGAGTTCAATGTTATCCTCTTTACTTTTTTTTTTTTTTACTTTCTTTGACAGTTTATGGGATCATACAGGGGGTGGAGGTGGGGTTACTGTTCATAGGGCCTCCTACTCTATGTCCTACTTTCGCTCACTGCTGACCCCCTCATGCCCTTCCTTCAGAAACCCATGGAATCAATATGAAACCCTTCCCATGGCACATGGACCCATCTGCTTCTCTCCAGGGAGTAGCCCCATCAAACCAGTTTACCTCCATAGCCCCGAACTGTTCCCAACATTGGACACCCCATCTTGGGGAATCCTAGTGGATTTACATTCAATCATTCTTATGTGCTTTAAATTTCCCTTCTGTATCTCTGTATTTCTTACAGGGCCAGAGGGGAGAAAAGAGGACCACGAGAGGAAGTTAAAGGGCACTGCAGCAAACTATATCTATCTACTTTACAATCACGGCCTGACACTAATCAGCTGTAAATGGCATTCACCTGAGGATGAATAACCTGGCAGACCTAGATTAAAGAAGCAGACCTAGCTTCTAGCAGAAGTGTTATGCAAAATGCTTAAGAACCAACATGGCAGAAAGGAGCTTGCCAGCCATAGCATCCTGGAGGTCATGGGGTGCAAGCTCCTCCTTCCAGACACTTCCATCCTGTGTTCATTTTATAGCTCTTCTGAACAGAGAAGTACAAGGAAGTATGACCTGGGGAAAACAAATTCAGTGCTCTATCCTGGATCTGGTGGAGACAGCAGGCACTTTGGTGAGTTCTGACAAAGGAGGACCTTTTGTGAAAGGGAGACATTCCTTGGAGCAGGTACCATAAAGAAACTAGAAAAGGTTGTTGCCCCCCTCTGTGGTTAATGGGGTAAAAAAAGGGCACTTCCTCAGCTCTGCAGCCTATACCATCACATAAATTGAAACAGACAGAATTACCATTGATACAAATTAAAAACAAATCAAAAGGGTGCACAGAGCTGATTCTGAGAGTTCAAACTCCATTACCAGCTGGTTTACTGAGCAGTGACCTGTGATTGCTGCAGGGAGGGTTGGAGGAGTGAGGAGTCTCTGTGAATCCCATCAACCCCATTGCCATGTGGCACACCAGTCAATAAGCTATTTAATTTAATGGGAAATGGTATTGACGAGCCGGAGAATGCAACTCACAAAAGATGCAGCTGCAAGGAGCAGATAAAGTCTTCAACCTGGCCTGACTCTCGGGGTATCCACCCCTCAGCATCTCTTTTGTCAGATTCAGAGGAGGGATCCATGGGATTTGGGGGGTATCAGGGCCCCAGGGAGATGGTGCTTAGGAAGGATTACCAACACTGAAAGATGGACTCAGCGAGAGGTGGATTGGCGGGGAGATTGGTAAGAAAATGGGAAACGGATCTTCTGAACTGAGGACAATGCTATTAATGACCTTGCAGAGTGAAGGCAGTCAGCAAGGGGGAGGCCAGTAATTCCAGAGGCAAACCCATCAGCTACATTCCAAGATGAGAACGAACCCCCCTGTTTGTTTTACTCTTTTTTATGTGTCAGATCAGGAGTGAAATGCTCCCAGAACCAGAAGCACTCTTTGCCCATCACAAAATTGAAGCTGAGAAAACCAAGCAGGTCACAAGTACCACTGGCGCTGCAGTGGGAAAGGCAGGGGAGATTTTTAGAAAGGGAACAGACATATAGAAAATTAGGACTGGAAAGGGCCTAGGAAAGAATCTAGTCCAATGTCCTCCCACCACAGTTGTGGAAAGTGAGTCTTAGAGAAGGGAAGTGACGAATATAAGTCAACAAAGGAAAGGAGGTGGAGCTGGATCGTTTCACTCCACATTCAGTGTGATTCCCACTGCTGTGAAGAGTGTAACAGATACAAGTGAACGTGTAGGACTTGGACCATTCCCAGCCTTAGCACACACTGAGCTTTAAGATATGAGTTTTAAAGAATAAACATAAAAGTGCTAGTTGGTAGAGTTATCAGACTAATAATTATTTATTAAATCAACATAGAGAGTTTATTTGTGTACTAGGTATTATTCTAAGTGTTTTATAAACATTACTCCCTTTAATCTTCAATACAACCCTATAAGAGAGGTACTATTTTTATCCCTAGTTTTAAAGATGAGGAAATCGAGGTATGAAGAAGTTAAGTAACTTTCCCAGGGTTCCCTCAGTAAGCAGAAGATCTGGGATGTGACGCAGGCAGCTGGCTCTAGAGTCCATAGAGGTGCTATGCTGCCTCCAATAATAACAATATCAAGGCCCACTGGTTGGAGCTTACCAAGTGCCAGGTATGCTGCAAACTGTGGCATTATGTAAATATCAAAACGATTCCATGAGGTAGGTGTTATTATCCCCACTTCACAAATAAGAAAACTGAGCTCAGAGAGATGAAAGAAAATTACATAAGTCTAAGGGCTATGAGGTGCCAGGGCCAGGACTCGAACCCAAGTCTGTCTGACTCCAAAGCCCATTCTCTTAACTGCTATTTAAAAGTGTTCTCCCCACCCCCAATCAGAGGAAATGGGCTCTAACCTCAGCTTTCACACTGATCCATGTTGTAACCAAATGTTAGTTTCTCATTCCTGAGTAAATTATTAACCTCTAGGTGCTTCAATATCCGCATTTGTTGAGTGGAGGAAACCTACCTCTTAGGATTGTTATGAAGATTAAATGATATAAATGTATTCATTTATTAACAAATATTCATTGAGCAGCTAGTCCATACTAGGCACTGTTCTAGGCATTGGGGTTTAATACTCCGGGGTGACTGACTTGAGTTTCTCAGTAACTGTGTCTTTGAATTTGTATTTTGTAAGCGAAGTCTGATGGAATGGTGGAGCATGCATGGAAGCTTAGAGCCTCTTTCTCACGTGTGGTCCTTCCTCCCTGAAACAGGTGATGACCACCTGCTCCCCTGCTCCCTGGGGCTCTGACCCTACTTGACCTCCCCCTACCAGCTCCCTTCCAGGGACCATGCCACCCTCTGCTGCCTGAGGGGATCTGGCTGAAGATGTGAAATGGGTAAGGTATGGGTGTGTCTGGTGGTATCTTTGGTAAGAGCATGACAGTAGCCACTCTTGCTCTGGGCTGGTAGTGCCACTGTGTGACTTGGCAGGTGACCTGTCACCACCCCCAATCCAGGTAACTAGAGCATCCCAGCACAAAGGTTTTGCTACACTTGGAGGTTGTCCATCTGCCATGGATTGGGGTAGTGGGCCCATGAGAAGGGGATATGCCTGACTTGACTTCTATGATCCCTGGGTGGCACAGTGCATCAGTCAGCAGCTGGAACCTGGCAGCCCATGGATCTCAAGTGCCTCGAGTCATAGCGGAGGCACGTGGGCACCTGTGAGTGTTGGCACTGGCCTAGTGAGGATGCCTGTGCCCGACAGAATGCAACATTAAACAGCAAATAAAAACCACCATGATGGGTCAGGAGACCGTGGAAGAAAAGAAAAAGTTTAATATTTTAGTACCTCGAATAGCACGTTTTTCCCTGCTTTTTGAATAAGGGGACTACATTTTCATTTTGTACTGGGTCCCCATATTAGTTTGCTAGGGCTGTCAGAACAAAACCCCATAGACTGGGTAGCTTAAAAACAGAAACAGAAATGTGTTTCCCACAGTTCTGGAGGCTGGAAGTCCAAGATCAAGGTGTTGGCAGGGTTGGTTTCTTCTGAGGCCCCTCTCCTTGACTTGCAGATGGCCATCTTCTCATTGTGTCCTTCCATGGGCATATTTCTCTGTGGGTGCACATCCCTGTGTCTCTTTGTGTAGCCATATTTCCTTTTCTTATAAGGATACCAGTTAAATTGGATTATGGCCTCCCCTAAATGACCTCATTTTAACGGGAATCACTTCTTTTAAGGCCCTGCTTCCAAATATAGTCACATTCTGAGGTTCTAAGGGTTAGGTCTTCAGCATAGAATTTTTGAGCCCATAACAATCCCTCAAATTAAATAGTTGGTGTTGTATGGAGGTGGAAAAAAGATTCTGTTCTTATAGAGCTTACTATCATATGCAAGGAGATAGGTAATGAAAAAGTAAATATGCAGTATGCCAGCTGGAGATAGGTGCTATGAAGAACAATAACACGGGGTAAAAGGGATTGAGAGTGATGGGGAAGTACTTGCTGTTTTACACAAGATGTCCAGGGAAAACATCTCTGATATGACAACATTTACACAATGACCTGAAAGAAGTCAGGAAATGAGCCAGATTTATATCCAGATGGAAAAAGGAAAGGACAAAATTTTAGAATAGTATCTGGCACATGGTAAGTCTTACATAAGCATTTATCATCACAATCACCATCATCATCCTCCTCCTCATCATCATCACCATCATTTTCATTATCACTTTTCCTAAACCTATTCTGCTGCAGCTGATGGAGACCTACATGCATTTCTCAGTTCTTGAACAGTTTCGACCAAGACTGTCCAAGTTCAGGGATGCTCTATCCTGCCAGCAGGTGACGTCTGGAGTTAATCTTGTTGCTATGGGCTCAGTTCATAATGTACCCAGGGTGATGGAGCCCTATGTACCAGCTGTGCTCATTCTAGTGTCCCACGAATCCCTACTGAATGGCTTGTATTTATATAATGAAGCTGTAAGAACCCCTGCTTCTCTTTGATAGTCTATTTTCCAGGCAGGAATGAAGTTCAGCCCTTAACCCCATGCTATTTGTTTAGGGCCTAGCTCTTCCAACACCCCTGAAGTTCTTTTCTCTAGAGCAGTGGTTCTCAACTGAAGGGGGAGTTGTAATTTTTCACCCCTAGGGAACATTGAACAATGTCTGGAGACTTTTTTTTTTGTTGCAACTTGTAGGGTGCTACTGGCATCTAGTGGGTCAAGGTCAAGGATGCCACCAAACACCCTACATTGCCCAGGATAATTCCCCCAACAAAGAATTATCCAGCTCAAAATGTCAACAGTGCTGAAGTTGAGAGACCCAGAATAAAAATAAGGCACCAAATGCCAAACATAAGGCAGGGTTGAGGGAACAGGAAGCGATGTGCAATGTAGGGCAAAGTGTTTCCTTAGTGCGGGGGTCTACCTTCCCTACTCACCCCAGTCCCTTTCCCTTCCATAGTCACCCTAATCCCTCTCTCAGTTGCCCCAGGCAGTGCCTGGAGAGCTCCTTTTACAGATGGACCCCCAGGAACTGCAAACCTGACCTTTGGTCTTGCTCACTGTTTACCATCCTACAGCCCTACATCCCTACTTCCCTGAACACCCCTCAGACTGGCATGGTTCCACATGGGCTGGAATTCACAGACTCCTTTGGAGACTGAATTTTGTAGTTTCACTTCTCCCCATAGGAACAGACTGACAGCTGGGCATCTCACCACCTGAAATCAGGCTCAGTGCCAACTCCCATCCTTCCCCGGGATGGCTTACTGCTAAGTCCATCACCCCAGGGATGATGCTGAGGTTGTTACCAAGAAAGTCAGCCATGCCTTTCACACCATAGTCAGATCAGAGCTCCACCTCAGAAAGAGTGTAAGGCTCAGCTTCATATAGCAATTCTACAGTCCTGTGGCACAGAATTTATCCCCGCAACAATTTCTGCTACATGAACTCCTTTTCCACTCCCCAAATGATTGAGAAGCTTCCCTCTTGCACCTTAAGTAATAGAACACCCAGATATGTTCTTTAAGTTAAATCAGCCTTCCTCCTTACACATGGAGCATCTGTCCCTGGCCCTGCCTTTGAGCAGCAGCCCTCTGTGGGTTGTGGGTGAAGTGATGGAATGGTGGAATATTTTCTCATTCATAAGTCAGAGGACAATGGTGCAGGGACTAGCCAGCCCCAACAGTGTCTGAGAGCTTTTGTGATCCCCGCAAGGCATGTTCCAGCAACCCAAAGAGTCCCCTCAGACAAATTTCTATGGCAACAGACAGCATCCAAGAGATGAAAGTTGTGTTCTGAATGTCACTAGCATCTCAGGAACCAATAACATAACGTAGGGTCTCTTAAAGATGGGGTTGGGCCAGAGAGGGAGAGATGACATTGGAATAGGAAGAATGTGTAGTGAGTTTGAAACCTGGTTATTTATAAAGCCTGTAGAGTTTCTCCCAAAAGGGCAGAGGTAAACAAGAGAGAGAGAGGGAAATCATACCAACTGATAAATAAAAACGAGAAGTAGGGGAGAGGAGGAGGCAAGCGACCTGAGGCAGAGTGCTCTGGGTGTGGAGTTGCTTCCTACCCTCTGCTTTGTCCTTCTCACCTTCACCCAGAAGTGATGTTGTTGTTTCTTAGAAAATGTTAAAGAATTGTCTTGAATTCAACTGTGGTAGCAAAGAAAGAGGGAGGGAGAGATTACATAACAGTCTTCCAACCTTGAGAAACTCTGTGCCAAAGGGGGTATAAAACACTGAACTTATAATCAAGAGCCATAGATGCAAGTTCTATCACTGTTGCTTTTGCCCACCTGGTCCTGGCCAATGATGGGACCTCTATAAACTGTGGTTTCTCCATAATAAAACCATAATAATCACTCTGCCTCCACCAGAACCCATTCTGAGAATCAAATGAGATAATAACTGTGAATATGTTTTGTAAACAGTAAACCATTAAACCAACCTTTCCCATAATGTTCTCTGTAGGACATTAACTCCATGGGATGGAAGTGAGATTCTCAAGTCAAAAAAAAAAAAAAAAAAGAAAATCAAGTTAAAGGGCTGCGGTTGCTGTTTTAATTGTGGGATTTGTGAATGTCTTTCCAGAACTAAACTGATTGTAGAATCTTTTACTGCTGAGGGTCTTGCGTGACTGTTGTTGCAGAGTGCGCTTTGGGAAATATTTCCCTGTAGAGACATAGGAAGTAGTCACACTCTCCTCGGCTGCTGTAGGAATGACAGGGATGTGCAGAAGAGAGGGGTCAGGTGCCCTGGCAGCAAGAGAAAGGGACCCTAAGACTTGTTACTCCTTTGATGAGTCTAATGCATATCAAAGTTTGAGAACCCCTCACTTTCTTCAAAAGTGCAGACCATATGGATGGAATTGTGCCCCTAGAAGATATGTTGAATCCCTAACTCCCAGTACTTCACATGTGACCTTGTTTCAAAATACGGGGCTTTGCAGAAGTAATTAAGTTAAAATGAGGTCATTAAGATGGGCCCTAATCCAATATGGCAGCCCTCCTTTTAAAAAGGGGAAATTTGAACACAGAGACAGGCATAGGGAGAGACAGGCACTTGGTAACATGCCATGGGAAGATGAAGGCGGAGATCGTAGTAATGTATCTACAAGCCAAAGATTCCCAGCAAATCACTAGAAGCTAGGGAAGAGGCATGGTACCGATTCTCCCTCAGAGACTGCAAAAGGAACCAACCCTGCCAACACCTTGATCTGGGACTTCTGGCTTCCAGATCTGTGAGACAATAAATATCTGCTGTTTAAGCCATCCAGTTTGTTGCACTTTGCTATGGCAGCCTTAGGAAACTAATACACCACGCCTCCTCTAAAGAACCTGGCAGCCCTGTACATCAGCTTTTGCAAGGGCCTTATATGTAGCTGGAACTCAGTACACAGAGGATGTTCAAGCTGGGCTCTACTTAATAAAATCACAATAAAATCTGCTGAAATTCCTGAGGCTTTTATTCTTCCTCTTGAGCTCAGAGCAAACCATGTTTGAAAAACTAAGCAACTCTAAAGATGAGCTAGCTGTCTTCTTTGGGGGAAACACTTGTACTCATCCAGAGGAGGATAAAGGGGATGGCATACATTTGTGGTAGTTGAGATAATCAAATCTCTTCAACAAATACACACAACCAATCCATGGCAGAGATGTGGGCCAGGTGTTTCCTCAGCAGGACCGCTCTGTGGGGTCTTGACTTAAAATGTGATTATGGTGTCCAGTATCTGGCAAGAAATGCGTGTCTGAAAAACAGGAGGAAAACACGGTGGTTTAGGCCTGAGTGGCTTCTCATTGAGTTTTAGATAAAACTTCAATTAATTTTAACCAATCAGTCTTCAGAGAACTAAAAAGTTTATTCCAAGTGCTATTTGACAAGGAATCATTAAGATATTGCTTTTTTTCTAAGATATCCGATCTTTACAAATATTTAAACAATATGTTGTTACATTTCCCTATGACTTCTGACAAGGTCAAATATTTTCCCTCTAATGGGAAACGTTTTCAGTGCCAATAGTGTAAACACAGAGTCTTTAAATTGTGTTTGTAGGCTTTTAATTTCAGGGAGTGTCATTAGCACTCTGCCATTTCCCCTAATTTTCTAATATATTATTTTGCGCAAATTCACTTTTTTCATAAACTCTGGCAAATGGAAACATAATGTGGACAGAATAACAGCTTCCATTTTGTCCAGACTTCTAGAAAGCTCCAAGCTAAATTAAATGCTCAATATCAACAATTGTTAACTTTTTTGCTTCCTCTGTTTTTTTGAGTGCATGATTTTTTATTTTCTACTTCCATTTTTAATGCCTTATTTTATCATTAGCTCTCTGAAGTTTGTCTTAGATCTCTTTTCTGAGCTCCAAACACCAAATATCCAGCTGTCCAGCATATATATATGTCTGTCCAGCCTGGATATCTCACAGACACTCAAGCTCAATACTACATTCAAAATCATGGTTTTATTTTTCCTTCTAAAATAGACAATTCATCCTGCATTTCTGTCTCTGTGATCGTCATCACCATTCATTCACTTTCCCAAGCCACATATTTGGGAGAACTTCAGATATTTCCTTCTTTTGAACTACCCACACTCAATCCATTACTATTCTGTTGACCTTGACTTGATATTTCTCAAATCAGTTTCCCACTATGTGCTGCATCTACCTTTATTCAGGTCTTCCTGGATCACTGCAATGCCTCCTAATAAGTTTCCATTCCTGTAATTTATTCTTTTAAAAAAATTAACCCAATGATGTTACTCACTATTGAGAATCCTTTCAGGCTTGTTTTTGTTGTGAGGATGGATTTAGGCCCCTTTAGCATGGCACATAAGGTCACCTCTCCAGCTTAGTGTGGTACCCAAGTTCACCTCCTCAGAC
Source organism: Balaenoptera borealis (assembly GCF_965194805.1). Lineage (NCBI taxonomy): Eukaryota > Metazoa > Chordata > Mammalia > Artiodactyla > Balaenopteridae > Balaenoptera > Balaenoptera borealis. The sequence continues at coordinate 37,568,283 of NC_138860.1, read as the reverse complement.
TCAGGACCTTTAGGTGGGTCACATGCTCACCTCCACAGCATCAGGCCTCAGCACAGGGCACTGGCTCACCTCTCCAGCTTCAGGCTGCAGCATGCACACATGAACACCTCTACAGGCTCAGTTTTCACTTTGCTTTAGACTGTAATTTATGTCCCAGACATTTTGAATTACCTTCAAGTTCATGATGAGACTCCATCTTAAATATACACAATCTCTGAGCCTCCTTCTTCTGGGTCAGTAGCACTACCGTTAAATATCTCAACAGCTCTGACTTGACCAGAAAAAACAGTGTCTCCCCAAACTCAAGTGTCAGAAGAAAAATAAACTGCAGGCCTTTGGACTTGCTGTTTTCTTTTCCTTGAATGGCATTTTCAAACCCAGTTCACCTGGACAATTCCTCTTCATTCTCCGAGACTCAGCTCAGGCATCTCTTCTTCCTCTAGAAAGGTTTTGCCATTTCTTATTTCCCTTTAAGAGTTGTAGCTTCTTGCTTGTGTGCTTCCAGTATATCTTTTGTGTGGTTTTACTATATCTCTTGCCACTGTGTTGTAATTGTATGTTACTTTGTACTCACCATTGCTTTGAACACTAAATTTTAAGTTCCTTGCCTTGAAAGCAAGAATAGTTTTGTATCACTTCTATCCCCAGAACCTAGAACAGTGACCATCACATTTCCCAGGAAATGAAAAAATGAGAAACTTCATGGAATTATATGAGTTTTAATAGCTAAATACAAAATAATAGCCTTTAAAATATAAGGTCATACCAAGTACAGCTGGTCACAATTACTACTGATCTACTTTATTGCAAAGTAGATTGTATCTATGAATATGTCTACTACCAACACTATGATGTTCCCTATGTAAATCACATTTAATTAACTAAACTAGGTTTTTACTTTCTATACAGCAAAGCCTTAGGATAAATCACTGGCTACAAAGACACGGTCTCTCTGCCTCTGAGATACTTATATCTATATATAAGATAAGACTCTATTTTACAGATAATGAAACTGAGGCATTGAGAGAATAAATAACTTATATAAGGTCACTCAAGGAATATGTGTAGGATGAAGATTCAAATTTGGGTAGTCTGCCTCCTGATTCAGACTACTTTCCATTTCTATTGACTGTAAGATATTAAAGGGAAATCTAAAAAAAAACACAATTTTTAGCTCAAAGTTGTATGAAAGCTATAGGAGGTCAAAGAAGTAGATGGAAAAATTTATCGTGGAAGAGCTAGTATTTGAGTTGGTCTGAGAGAATTGGCTCCACACATACAAAGAAAAATGAAAGGTGTTCCCAGAGGGGGAAACAGCATAAATTAAGGCTCATGCTTAGACAAATCATGTAAAACATAACAAGAGTACTAAGTAGAAAACAATTATTCAGAAACAGTAATTGTTAAAATAGTCTTAATCTATTTTCTCCCAGAGTTTTTTTTGCTTCTAAATGCATAGGTTTTTTGTTGTTTGTTTTTAAAAATTGAGACCATATCAGTTTTTGTTTTTAAAAATTGAGATCATATCATATGCACAATTTTGAATCCTGCTTTTCTTTAACTTGTATACTAATATAAGCATTTTCTTATTATTATAAACTATTTGTATGCATTATTTTTAATGGCCCCTTGATCATTAAACAGATGTATGATAGTTTAATTAAACATCTCCCTACAGTGGAACACTTAAAGTTCTTTACACTTTGTTTGGATTAGAAATGATGCTACTAAGAACATCTTTGTCCATAAACCTTTTACCTTTTTACTCTTATATCCTTGTGATAAAATACATGAGTGGAATTCCTAGGTCTAAAGTTACTAATTTTTTACTGTTTTTATTCCCTCAGATAATTAAACTAATACTTGCTGGAAATAGGGTCTCAGAGCTAAATGAGTTAAAGTTGCTGTCCTCAGGAGCTGACTTTCTAGAGGAAAAGTAAATAAATAAGCATAGACAAATAAACAAAATCCAGTAGGGAAAATGTCTTAATTGAAAGGAGTATAAGCAAAATCTGGGAGACCAAGTGAAATAAACAAAGTCTCTGCTGGGAGAATACGGAACATGCCAGAAGGAAGTGACTTCTGAAATATGTTTTTATTAGCTTAACTTGATACTGATTTGGGGGAGACAACTGTTATTTCTGATCAAGTCAGAACCGTTAAGATATTTAAAGCTAGTGCCACCAACCCAGAAGAAGGAGGCTGGAGATTATATATTTTTAAGATGTACTTGCCTGCATTATTAACTAATTTGATCATAATTATTAACTCATGTAACCAAATTACTAAATACAAAACACTGCATTACTTAATCCCCATTTGAGGAAGCTCAGTGCCTTGCTGGCATTGTTCAACTTTGTACCATTTTGGGGAAAGTGAAAGAAACTGGAAAGAAGCAAGAAACTGTTTCTGTTTTGGATGATTCTGGCAACAGCACCTTGTTATAAACCATAGAGAAAAGAGAAGAGAAAGCCCCAGGGTTCCTATGACTCTTTCCTTCACACTCACCCTCTAGGCAAGAGGTTTCCAGACTCTCTCAGTTTATGGCCCCCTTAGTGTCTCAGTAATTGCTTTCATGGCATTCCTAAGGCAGAGGAAATAACTAACTGTTCCATTTATTAAGCAGTTAGGTTAAATACATACCTAACTAAAGTTAGGTTAAATACATAATGATATTTAATGTTCTAATAACATAGGAGCCATTTGAAAAATAATACACATTAATTGAAAGAAAAAATTATTTGCACTTTATTCTTAAAAAACTGCAATTACTTGCAAACTAGACATGTACAGAATTCTCAAATCTTGGAATCAGATTAAACATCGCCACTCTTATCTCCTGATCTGTCCTGATTTTAATGTAATACTTACCTTTTACCATAATGACTACCATAAACACAACTTCACAAAGATATGAGGGTGCCTTGCTTTTGGGAATGTAAAATGGTGCAGCCACTGTAGCAAATAATATGGTGGTTGCTCAAAAAAATTAAACATAGAATTATTACCATATGATCCAGCAATTCCACTTCTGGGTATATTCTCAAAAGAATTGAAAACAAGGATTTGAACAGATATTTATACACCAATGTTCAAAGCAGCATTATTCACAGCAGCCAAAAGGTAGAAACAACCCACGTATCACTGACAGATGAATAGATAAAGAAAATGTGGCATACATATATCGAATATTATTCACCCTAGAAAGAAAAGAAATTCTGATGCATGTTGCAACATGGATGAACCTTGAAGACATTAAGTGAAATGAACCAGACACAAAAGAACAACTATTGCATGATTCCACTTATTTGAGGTAACTACAGTAGTCAAATTCATAGAGACAGACAGTAGAATGGTGGTTGCCAGAGGCTGAAGGGAGGGGAGAACAGGGAGCTGTTGTTTAATGGGTACAGAGTTCAGATGGGGATGATGAGAAAGTTCTCGAGGCGGAGAGTGGGGATATTTGCACAAAAACATGCCTATACTTAATTCCACTGAACTATACACTTAAAAATGGTTAAAATGGTACATTTTGTTATGTACATTTTACCACAATAAAGAAAAAAAATATGATGACATCAAAAGAAATGCAGTAAAGTCTAATGCTGAAGCATAAGCTACCTGGAGCTGACAGTTTGCCTAGTGTCTGACCATCACTGTATTTCCCTCAAAAATTTAAAATATTCAGTGGCGTCCTGTGAGTTTGCTGCAGTACTCTGGGGTGCCTTGGCAGCCTTTATAGACAGCTATAGTTCATGTTCTCTACCTTACAACTTATCTCTTCCCCTTCTGGGTAGTTATAGACAAAAGGGCGTGAAGGAAGATGCCCAGCTAAGTTTTGCCCCTGACTTGGTCTGTGGTCTCAGAACACAACTACCACAGCTCCTTCCTTCAGTGAAGACAATATATTCCAAAACTCTTTACAAACTCTAAAGCACCAAATAAAACTATATTAAGTTCTATACACCACTCACAGGACTCAGAAGAAGTAGGGGTGTTCTAAAGCACTTCTGTTAAAATCCTCAAAATGACCAAGTAAATCCTGCCCAGTGAAGTCAGGCAGGCAGGCCTCCCTCCCCACCGCTGCTCACTGCCCTCATCCCCCTCATTCTCTCTACTCCTACCATCTTCAACTTCTCTCCATTCCTAACTCATCTTCAACTTCCTCCTCCAAGGCCTTTCCCCATGCTCTACCTCCTACCTAGAAAACTTGTTCCCATTCCTCCCACTCTACCTAAGAAATTCCTGCTTATCCTTTAATCTCCAGCTTAACTGTCACTGTACCTGTGAAACTTTCCCTGATGTCCCAGACTAAGCAGCTGGGATCACTTCTTTGTGGCCGTTGTATGATGTCTTCCTCTCTAGCCTGTAAGCTCATTGAGGGCAGGTATTATACATGTCTTTTCCCGCACTGTGTCCTCAGTGCCTGACACAGTTCCTGGAACATAATAGCTGCTCAATTAATATTAGGTGCTCCTCATTCTCAGGAAATGTCAATATTTGCACAACGGAAGCTGAGATAAAGGAAAGAGACTGACAGTATTGCTATCAGCTCATTTTATCCCTCAGTCAACTCAATGCTTGTTTTTGTTTTTGTTCTTTCTTTCTTCCTTTTCTCTTTCTTAATATCTCCTTCTCTCTCTATATGGCTCTTAGTACTCTCATACCAGAGACTGAGACAAAAGTGCTGTTCTGGGGATCTGAAGGGGGGAAGGAGAGAGGAGCTTCTCTTTCTTTCCTGGAGCACAAAGAGATGAGAATCTCTATGTTTGAAAGTTATCTTTGGACAAGTACAAAATCTGGCCCTCACTCCCCTCTTCCCCCAAAGCATAAACAAGTCTCTGCCTCCTTTCTGTGTTAATATCCATGTAAAAAGATCTTCAGTAGCAGTTGGGGGGAAACAGGAGCTGGAAGGGAGGGGTCTCCTCTTAGGTCTCCGCTGGTGATAAGGGACTGTCAGGCAAATTCCAGTGCCTACCTCCCACCTCTTATTGAGAGCCTCAGATGTGCCACAATTGGGTAAATGGCTTCACTCACATGCCTTCTACTTCTAAAGAAGTGTTCTGCAGCAGAGATACCACTGTGCCCATGTTACTGAGAGGGAAACTGACTCTCAGAGTGGTTAAGTGGTGTTCCTAAGGCTACACAACTCACTTTGTCCTCAGTGTAGTAGGACATCCCTTCCCGTTTTCCATCTTCCCGGCCCCCACCCCATGCCAACTCCATTTCAGCTTCTGGTAAGAGAAACATGGCAAGGATTTCCCCTTAGGAGCCTACTCATTTTCTTGGGCACTGAGGCTTATGCAGAGATGAGAGTGCCTATGATTTTGTCTGCCACTTAACTGATATTAGCTGGAAGCAATCTGCTTAAAGTTTAAGCATCACCTTATCACTTTGTTAACTGTGCATTCATTTTCCAGGGGATGGTTAACTTTAATGGAAATGGGGGATTGAATCTTGTAGCAACAGGTTCTATGACATGTGGGATCCAGAGGGAAGTGAGAGGCCTTCCCCGTCAGATGTTGTGTGGAGGGGGATCTGGTCTAAAGAGCTGGATTAATTTTCTGCCTGCAATTTCCCCACAGGGGACAGACAGGAAGACTCTCATTCTGTCACCCCATGATTAACATCAAGAGTTCACTCTCCTCACAAGCCAAGATGGTATCTGAAAGAATGAGGAAAGGGAGGAGACGGGTTTAGAATTTCTCACAGCCACAAGAAACACAGATGATACACAGGCTCTCAGAACTTGCCTGCTGGAAGGGACCTCTGTGCTCATTCAGTCTCACCACTTCACTTTACAGAGGAAGAAACCAAGGCCCAGAGAGGGACAGTAGCCTGTCTTACAATACACAGCAGGTCCTAGAATATAGCAGACTTGTTTCCCCATCTCACCTTCCAAGAGTCTCTTGACTTCTTAATGGTAAACAAAGTACAGCTTGCTTAATTCCATGAACCAAAAGCCAGCTTTTCTGGACTTTCAACAGAAAGCATTCTTTGATTTCAGGCCCATGTGGTTTCCTGTTTTCTCCCAAAGAAGCAAAACTTTCCTTTGAGAAAATTAAAAGGCTCACAACTTCTTGAATTCCCATAAGTTTTTTCCCAACCATCTTTAAGGACTATAGGGTACAACCTCCTTTTTGTCATATGTTCTGATTAGGTACGGAAGACCTAGAAGTTTTATTTAGTTAATAATGGATGAAGCAACCAGAAGAGAAGGGTAGCTATGAGACACCCTACAAATCTAGAGAAGTAGGCCTGACTGAGAATCTGGTAGCTTCAGTCTTCATCCTGATAGCTCGTTTAAAAATGTTTCCTTGCTTGGCATTTTAGAGGTGCCATACTCTGGCTCAACTTCAACCAGTCGACTTTTCTTACCAAGTATCCATTCTCTGTCAGGCAAGTTTCTTTACTGGCACCTCCAATTTCTCATGTCCATTCATAGAATATGTATTAAACACCTATTATGCATTTGACATTGTCCAATATTCTGGAAATAAAAGGAAAGAAGATAAACCCCGTTGAATAGCTTGCAAAGGGTCTGATACAAAGTAGCATTTTTCAGTCTGCAAGTAGCGATCCATTTGTACGCCATGAAATACATTTAGTAGGTTGTGAACAGAATTTTCTTTTAATGAAACTGTGGTAGATTGCTGCAGTCATGGCCCTCCATTTTTTTCCTCCCTCTATGTGACTCACTGGCCAATGGAATAATGGCAAACATGACATAAGCAAGGACTTCAAAATTGTTTAAGCTTTGGAACTTACCCTCTCCTGCTGCTGTTAGGAACTCTGAAATGATCACCATGTGAGTGAACCTGGACCAGCCCGTGGAAGAAACAAGGCACATGCCTTGGTTATCTGTACCCTGGACTGCAAACCGACTACCTGATGCGTGAGCGAAGCCTATTCAGAACCACAGCCAACCCACCAAAGGACCAAAGATGCATGAGCGAGCCTGGCGGAGATCAGTTGAGCCTTGCCCAATCCAGAAGAGGGTTTTCCAACCTTGGCATTATTGACATTTGGGGTCAGATAATTCTTTGTTTCAGGGCTGTTCTGCTCATTATAGGGTGTTTAGCAGGATCCCTTGCCTCCACCCACTAAATGCCAGTAGCGTCGCTGTCACAGATGTAAAGAGCAAAAATGTCTTCAGACATGGCCACGTGCCCCTGAAGGGGCAAAATCACCCCCAGTTGAGATCTACTGATCTAGAAAAAACACCTGACAAAATCATGAACAAATTAAACAGTTGGTGTTTTAAGCCATTCAGTTTTGAGGTGGTCTGTTATACAACCAAAACTATCTGATATAGAAATAGACTAGAATAGGACAGATCAGGAAACATGTCACTCAGTAAAGGTAAGTGCTGTTTTATGGAACAATATCATGTGCGTACTGGCTCGTGACATAAAATGGAATTCTTGCTCTGGTTATAGTCAAAAAGATTTCACAGTCCTGTGAACTTCTTGATTGTCATTCAAAAAACATGGTGTTTACTTTCTTTCCACTTTGTGAATTCTACCTTCAGAAGACCACAGTCTCCTTTGTAAATTACCTGCTCCCTATAGGAACCCGGCAAGTCCCCTCTGGGGTTTGAGCCATCACCCAGCTCCACCTGTGTGATTCATATTGGCGACCAGGAGCAGAATAAGAGCCCCATGCTGACTGTTTGGGGTATCACCAGATAAACCTTTTCCTAAGAGGAATATCACCCACCAGGAAAGCAACAGCTGCCTGTGATAACTGCTTTTCAGCTAAAGAAGGCCTGGGGCACCTGACCTCCTCCTTGGCCACATGCCCTGAATCAGGCAATTAAGCAACACAGCAGCTTCACTCACAGCAGAGCTGGGATGGAGCCTCCACTCTTCACCTGGTTAATTCCTACTCTTCCTGCAGGAAGCACACTGGGCTAGAAGGGCACCTTTGGTGGGGAGCATCCTTATGGCTGTTGGGTTCTCTGAGGCTGTGCCTGGCTTTCTTCTCAGGAACACTATTCTCTGCCTCCCCTTTTCACCCCAGGAAATGACCCTGCTGGGCCAGCATGGAGAGTCTAGGCTGAGAGGAAGATTTACTGTTTGTTGTTAGGCTATTAACAAGCACAGTCTGTTAATGCTCTCTGATTGATTTCTGGATGCTTTTTCCCTTCTGGACTGTTGGAACTCAGCTGCAGAGGCTGGTGTGAGGAGACTAAATGTTTACATGGTTCCTCACCCCAAGGAGAGCTAGAAAAGGCATAGGAGTTTATGAGATAAATGCCCAGGCGGGAAATGTTAAGCTGACTCTACCTCCCCTGGGAATCACATTCTGCAGAAGAGGCAGCGTGGTTGAGCAGGGGCCTGAGTATCTGGGTTTGAAGCCTACTTCTTTCCAGTAACTGATTTGTTTCCAGTTGTCAAGGTTCTGCCACTTTGGGCATGTCACTTAAGCCCTTGGAGTCTGCTTTGTCCCCCAGTAAATAAGAACCATAACCGTATCACTCTCGGTGTGGTTGAGAAGCTTACTTGAAATACTCCCTGGAAAATTCTGAGTAAATAGGATCATTTGGTAATACACAAATGGAATTAGACCATTTCCACGACTGGTAATTCTGGGATACAGTGGAAAATGGGACAGATTGTATCTCATTGATAATTAGACACGATGGAATTAGACCTTTTCCATGACTGGGAATTCTGGGACAGTTAGGGAAAATAGGGCTCCTTTCTCTCGCCCTCTGTACTGAGGGTCATGCTACCAAATATGCCAATACTTGTAAGAAAATCAGAGTGTGCTTTTGTTTTCTTTGAAAAAGGTGGCTAAAAGCCACTCTTGGTTTCCCTTAAGAAATAAAAAATACCTAATCTACAGTGGAAGATTTTAAGTGAAAGGAAAATATTTTTCAATACAGAAAATGGAGACTGATACTTTAGTAATATTATATGTCTATATGACACTTTACAGTTTACAGAGGCAGTTTACTCCCCCTCTGGAGGCACTTAAGAGTAGAATTGGCAGTGACAGCTCTAGAATTCATTCATTCAACAAACAAATCTTCACTGAGCACCCACCATGTGCAAAGCAGCTTTCAGGATATAGTATAGAAGGTGGCAATCATACCCCATCTTTGTAGAACTTACATACTCCTAAGAAACAGTCCAGAAAGAATGAAAAAAAAAATGAAAATAGAATAGAATTCCAAGGTCTATGAGGAAAATAAAACAGGATAATAATATAGACACTATAGAGGTGCCATTTTAGAAAAGATGGTTAGGGAGGGATTTTCAGAGGCATTGCCATTTGAACAGACACTTTAATGAAGAAAGGGAGAAATATATATGGATTTCTGGGAAAGATGTTCTAAAATGAAAATAAGTACAAAGGCCCTGAGGCAAGAATACACTTAGCATGTTTGAAGAACAAGACAATTCAGGCCCACCCCTGTTCAGATTAAATGCTTTCGCAAGATCCTTTCCAGCATTTTCGGTCTTCCTAATAGAGATGTAGTCTTTTAATTATTATTTATTCACTCTTTATGGGTAATATAGCAGCAACATAAACTTTGCATTAGAGTGGAATAAAATTTACCGTCAAAGCTGGCTGAGTTCAGGATGTCAGCTGTTTCAAATAAGGCCCACAGACTCTGAAAGAGCATTTGGGACTGGTTATCCCAATCAGACTTCCTGAGACCTCAAGGCTCCCTGTTTATCTTCAGAGTTAAGTGAGAAGTGGTTGATCCTGTAAATGCTGGGGTAGAAGGAGCCACAGAAGGCCTCATCTGCACCCTGCAGGATGCCTGAAAAGTTACCAGCAGAGAAAGAGTTGGCTGGAGAACTGAGAGTTAGAAGGGAACAAAATGGATAGGCTCTGCTGGGTGAGGTGGAAGCATATATACTTGCTTTATAGTTGTTTTTCTCTGCAGACGCCGATCCAAACCAGACAATGAAATCCACTTGCACAGCTCAATCCTCTCTGCATATGGGGGTAAGAGCTTCATAAAGAGCCAACTTTGCTTCCCAGAGAAAATGGAGTTTGAGCTGCCCTTGCTTTTCTCTGCCGCCTGAGTCACCAGCTTAGTGCCACTTGGCACCAGAGGAACGAAAACAGTATCTTTGTAACTGTTTTATGTTAAATTAGTTAATGGGGACCCTCCTATTTTCTTCATGTTCCCTTTTACAGGGAAAACTATCTCACATGAGATTCTATTAAGCTTTCCTTTCTGGGAACCCACAAGGCAACTATGAATGTGCTGACTCAGGATCCCCGGGTTTGCCATGGCTCCAAGTGGTAACAGGAAGGGGAATCAGACCAGAGCAAGAAAAGGAGCTAGAGGAACAGAATCTCACCTCTTGGATGCCTCCTGTTGAATTACTCTGGTTCTGTACTTAGCCCTTATTGCCACTCCCAGCCAATCAGCGCAATTACTTAGATATCCACATAGAAAGATTTGAAAAGCAGACCAACTCATAATTTTCTTTTTGTTAGAATCTGTCCATAGTCAAACTTCTGTGAATTATGACTCTGTGTTTTGTGTATGATACACTTCCTGGGCTACACCTCTTCCTTACTAACCCCTCTTTTCTCTTCCATTTTGTTATTCCCTTTTGCCATAATCTCTGTCTGTCTAGAGGGCAGAATCGTAGGTGATCTGGACACACTTTTGAAGCAGACTGAATTCCTACATTCAGACCACTTGGAAAAGCTTTCAGAAACTCAGGCCCTGAATGAACTTTCTTTCACCCAGGTGTAGAAGGTACAGATTTTCCCACAAGAGTGATGGCTAGATAAATTTTCCCTTGAAGATATCTTCATCTACCATCACCTTTCTACTAGGAGTGGTCAATTATCCATTAACTGTTAGATATAGTAGCTGTTATGGGGAAAAGGGTAATTTGGGCTCCAATCCTGGCTCTCCACGGATGAGTCATGTCTTCATCTGAGGTCTCAGTTGTCTCATTTGTAAAAGATCATTTGGAGCAAATCCTCAGAGCCGCAGAAGCTTGGCCTTCTCTCTCTTCAGCCAGTGCAGAGCTGTCTATCACTCCTAATCATGGACCTCCACATGGGATTTCATCTCTAAGGAGTTTCATTAAAAGAGTTTGAAAACCACTGGGCTAGATAAGCTCCAAGTTGAAGGATGTGAGGAGGCAACACCTGAGAGCACACTGAGGGCAAACTGATTTCAGGACCAGCTGCTATCTTAGTACAGGTGTAAGTGATGGTAATTTCTCAAAGTGTGGTCCCTGAACCAGCAGCATTACTGGTCACCTGAGAACTTGTTAGAAATGCAAATTCCTGAGCCCTATCCCAGATTTACTAAATCAGAAGCCCTGGGGGATGGGGGTGGGCCCTTCAATCCACATGGTTCTGATAGATGCTAAAGTCTGAAAACTACTGCAGAGGAATGGACTTAACTCCTTTGCCAGATCTCTTAAAAATTCCCTTTCCCTTTCACTTTACCCTTATGTTTTCAAGGCCACATAAGGCACACACTCCAAACTCCTGGAAGCACACCAACTCGGCTTCCAAAGGTGAAATGCTAGCATCCGGAACGCTGATCTATAGGGATAATAAGGCTGGGGGAAGGACTTTAATCCTGTCAAAGCAAAGGACTAGTTCCTATCTGCAGCTGCCTTCAGGACACCAGAGCTCTCCCAAAGGAGGCACCTCACTTATTAACATCATAACTCAAGCAAGTTGCTTGGAGTCACTGCACATGGAAAATTGCATTCTGCAAAGTGTTGAAGCTGCAAAGTCACCAGCTGAGTCGATAGACTTTTATTTTAACGATGTTTGTGATCAATATTTAAACAGGATTGACCGAGCCTGCTGCTAGCACACCTCTCTCCTTCCAGCTGCTTGTGAAAGATAAAATATTTACTGGGGACGAGGGGCGGGGGGATGGAGCGTACAATGGTTTGATGCTAAGGGGGAGTTTGGGGGTGTGGTCTGGGGCAAGAGTGCCATAGGTTACATTATCATCAAGCATCAATGGGTCTGGAGTCTCTCAGGACTAAAGGGACTTTTGTTCAGACTTTCTGGGCAGATTAGGAGAGAATGAGGAGAGAATTTATGGAAAGATTTGGTCGCTAGTAGTATAATCTTTAGAGTAATAAGAGATTTTCTTGGAAATAGTCATAGTACATTTAATCTTGATTTTATTAAAACTCAACAACAGTATGTATCTAAGAGCCCGGTTCTGGGTTCAGACAGCTAAAGTGTAACCCTGCCTACTGTGTTTCCACAGGCATGTTCATTAACATCTCTGGGTTACATTTTTTTCTTTCATCTGTAAAACGGTTCCCCTTGAAGTTGTAAAGTATAAATGAGATGATGTAAATCAGTTGAAATATTGGCTCCCCAGAGCAAGTGCTCAATAAATGTTGGGAAATTATTGGTAGATCTGGAACTCATGATCTAGATTTGTCTCTGACACTATAATTTCGGAGACTTATATGATCAATGTACAAAATTAGATAACATTTTAGGACACAGTTTGATTAAGTGCTAGGGTATATAGTGTAGTCTCTATCAAAAGAAGGCTGAGAAATAGCTTGAGAAATCAGGTTAAACTATGTGGGGAAAATCAAACTTGAGTTAGACCCTTAAAGGTAAAGAGGATGATTGAGAAATCCATTGGGAGAACAGAATGTGTGAAAGTATAGCATGCAGATCTGATGCTGTGAAGGACCTGTTGAACTGGAGGTACTTCTGCCCTTGTCAATACACAGGAAGAGTTAAGCACCCAATGAGTCAGATACACCAGGAATGTGTGGGCTCAGGAGAGGAGGCTAGAACTGCTTCCAAAGGATGGGCAGCAAAAAGGAGTCCATTTTGGGGGCTGGGCAGAGAAGATTAGTAGGCATGGTAGGGTGACCAACCTGTACCAGTTTGACCCTCTCTCATCTAAGCACTAAAAGTCCCCACTAGCAGAAACCCCTCAGACCTGGGAAAACCAGGATGGTTGGTCACTCTATAATGAAGAGGGTCAGCAGTGCACGGTTTCCCGAAGCCAAAGGAGGCAAAGTTCCACAGAGGAGAGAATGATTGATGGCACCAGATACGAGAGAGAGGGCCTGAAAAGTACCTATTGGACTTGGCAATTCAGAGGTCCCTGGGGACAGATTAAGGAAAGTTGTGATGTCATGATATAGGTTTTGGACTTGACTTTCTGTACCATGGAAAGTCATCGTGGTCGCTCTCTTCAGCCCAGGAATGTCTAGATGAGAGTCATCTCTTAAGAATTTGATTTGTCTTAGGACTTTTTTAGAGCACAAGAAAAATGACCCGGTCCCAAACCAAGCACACAGCCCCTGAAGTGCAGGGTACGGAGCCTGTTTGTTCAGCATTCCTTACCTCTGGTGCAGACAGTTAGAGGAGTTCGATACACTGGTCTCTGGTGTTTGGTTCCTAATGATTCTGATGTTACATGGATGGCCAAATGACAGACTTTCCCATTGATTGTGGGAGCTTGAGATGTGAATGACGGGGGGCCACCCAAGCGGCTGCCTGTGGGAAGTCTGATTTTGTTCAGATGAGCTGCTTCAGACAGCGTCTCCCTCACTTTCTCCATCACCCTCTGTTTCAGGCTCTCTGTTTCACTTTCTCGTGAAAACTCGTACCTTCTTCTTGACTGACTTCCTTCCTTGCTTTCTTCTCTTCCTCCCTTTTTGTCTTCTTTCCATACCTCCATTCTCTCTCTCTTCCTCCTTTTCTCTTTTTTCTCACTTGTCTCCCTTGTCTGTCTCGTTTTCTTCTTCTGGCTTATTTCTTAGGGCTCTTTTTTTTTATTTAGTTGGGACTTGGCAGCAAGAGGGTACAAAAAGCATTAAGATTCTTTCTTTTAAATCGTGGGCTGGAATCCAAAAGTCCTCTTAGCACATCCCAGGGTCTCAGAATTATATCTACTCTGGTTTTGGCCGAGGGGATTACTTAAATCAATGGACAGCAATGTCTCCTTTAACTAGCCTCCTTAAGACAGGGCTGCTGGGAGAGACCACGCTTAAGGACATAGGGAACTCCACCACTTTCTAACAGGATAATTTTTTCCAAGGTGTGGGGAAACTTTATCTCCTAGCTTTAGCTTCACAGACCCTTCTATTGTAGGAGACTGAAGGACTCTATTTCAGGGATGCAAAACAGATGCATACAGAAGATAGGCTGACTTTAGTTACCATTTGAAGGGTTGAACTGAAGCCAGCATGGATTATTTTAAAAGCACAGATATATTTTTAAAGTCAAATCAGTCTGGATCTTATTAAACTTGACTGTCTCCATGTGTGTATGAGTAGGCCGTGGATGTGGATATGCGTCTACATGTTTTTATCCTTCTTAAATTCTGTGAAGTCATCCCTCAAATAATATATAGGATCAACTTCTAGACTTTAGATCTTCCTCCTCAGAAACCACAGTGCTGACTTTGAGGGTCTAAGCTCAGACACACTCTGCTTCTCCTTAGAAGTCTCAGTGGATGTCTTGGGGTGTGTTTGAGGGGGGATTGTAGGTTTCTCGGTGTGTTTCTTGTGAGATCAGAGAAGAAAAAAAAGAAACCTGAAACAAAAATATGATTTGGTTTGCGGTACACATTGTTCTGCAGGTGGCAACCAGCCACACATGCTGTCATTTACACAGAGTAATTCTGTCTGGATTGTTTTTATAGTATCACTTTCCCTCCATTCACCACACAGACTATCCAAACACCCTCCTAAAGCATTTGTGCCTGTGTGTCTATACATGTTGACAAATACAAAATTATAAGTGTGTGTGTATACATATACATAAGCTCATTGGGGAAAAATGTATTTTTAAGTGTTCTATACAATCAAACTGATTTTTGTTTTTTGGGTTTTTTTTTTTTGCCCATGTAAATTTTTCACTGCATACATGTGTGGCCCTTTTCTCAAAGAAAGGCATTTTTCACAGTAAGTTAATCCCATCTCACAGGTTTCACTCCCCCTCTGTCTCTCACGCGTACACATCTCTTTGGTGTGTAATCACACCTTAGTCTTTTCTATCTTGACAAAACCTTTGCTGCAACTTTTAGAAATACCACAATACTTAATCTTCTCTGAAATTCAAAGCTGGTTACCATCTCCTTTTTCTTTTTCTCAGTGCTGCCTGTGTGTACCCCTGAAATTCAGGCTTACACTGGGTCCCTTTCTGCCCATCATTTCCTTAGAGAATCTTTACCCTTTGAGGACTTTGACCAAAGACACCATGACAATGATCCTCAGATCTCCATTCTAACCTTAAGCTAGACCTTTCACCTGTGGTTTATGTCCACATCTCCACCCACACGCAGGATTTTTTAACAGAAATTTGCCCCAAATTATTGTCTAAAATCAAGCCTAATATGTTTTCCTTTCAAACTGTTTTCATCCTTTATTTCTCACATTCTAAATTTAATAAAACCATGACATCACCATTTTACTCATCTCTTCCCACATTTCTCACCGGTTCCTGAGGACTGAATTTGCTCCAGAGTCTCACGCGTCCTCTTGCTTACCAATCCCTCAGTCAATAGTCCTTATCAATACCTCCCTAGATTTGTGCAGCAGATGCTTTGTTTCTTCCTCTGCCCTGTTGTCTCCCATCTTCCACTCCAATTTCTATATTACTGACAAAAGTCTCTGTAAAATATCATTTCAACCTCTGAATCCTTGCTTAAGAGCCCACCTCATCCTCATCACCAATTGGGTCACATCCAAACTCAAAACTCTCTCTTTTCTAGACCCAACTTTAATCTTTATCTCTCCACTCATATTCAGCTCTATACAATGTTTTGGCCACTCACCACACCTTTCCACTTCTCAGGTATCCACCAGTGATCTCCCTTGAATGAACTTCTCTTACTCTCTACCAATCCCAAACCCATATTTCCTTATGGGTCTAATTCAAACCTCACTACCCAAATTAAGCCTTCCCAGATCACTTCTACCCTTCAGTGCTCTTTGAGTTAGAGTTCTCTCAACACGTTTATTGGGATACATACTCATACATTTATGCATATGTTTTTTTCCATATATATTCCAGTGGTCTCATCTCTTATTTCCCTAAATGCATATTTAACAACTTCTTACTAAAACAGACCTTGTTAAAATCCCCAAAGAGTCAGGTATAATACCTTGAAAATAAGAGATATAAAAATGAATGCTTATATACCACATTTTCTTTATCCATTCATCTGTTGATGGACACTTAGATTGCTTCTATATCTTGGATGTTGTAAATAGTGCTGCTATGAACATTAGGGTGCATGTATCTTTTCAAATTAGAGTTTTCTCCGGATATATGCCCAGGAATGGAATTGCAGGATTATATGGTAACTCTATTTTTAGTTTTTTTTAAGGACCCTCCATACTGTTCTCCATAGTGGTTCCACCATACCATGGGATATTACTTCAGCCATAAAAAAAGAATGAAATAATGTCATTTACAGCAACATGGATGGACTTAGAGATTATCATACTAAATGAAGTAAGACAGAGAAAGACAAATATCATATGATATCACTTATATGTGGACTCTAAAAAAGAAATGATACAAATGAATTTATTTACAAAATGGAAATAGATTCACAGACATAGAAAACAAACTTATGGTTACCAAAGGGGAAAGGTGGGGGATAAATTAGGAGTTTGAAATTAACATAATCACACCACAGGGAACTATACTCAATATCTTGTAATAACCTATAATGGAAAAGGATCTGGAAAAGTATATATATATATAGATAGGTAGATAGATATATGAACTGAATCACTTTCTTGTATACCTGAAACTAACACAACATTGTAAATCAACGATACTTCAATAAAAAAATAAAAAACAAAAAATCAATGCTTGTTGAATGGGCTAATCATATTTTGGAAGAGGGTGCTATATTAATATCTGTAAGTGACAAAAATTCAACTCAAACTGTCTTAACTAAATAGGGACTCTACTGGCTAACATCTAAGGAAGGCCCAGAGGTAAAACTGGTCCATGACACAGTTGAACTAAGGACCCAACAGAACTAGGCTTCCAACTTTCACCTTTGACTCTGATCTCCTTCATGTTGGTCTTACTCTCAGGCAGGACCTCTCTGTGAGTGACCCCCCATCAGCTCTAAGCTTATGACTTTCCAGCTCCAAATCTATCAGAAAGAAAACTTTTCTTTGAAATAATCAGCCTGGAATTGATTTTTATTGAACTAATGTAGTCATGCACCCATCCTTAAACTATTCATAATGGACTACAAAATGGGGATTGTGCTGACTGGCTAAGGCAGGTTCACACATCCATCCCTGAGTCCATCAATAAGGTGAGAGCATTTGATGCTCTGTCCAAGCAGGCCTGGGTCATTTGCCTATTCCTGAAGCCACCATTCAAATGACAGGAATTAAGGATGAGAAAGGGGTTTTCCTCAAGTAAATGATGGCATTGTTGTTAGAAGAAAGGGGAAGAAAAGAAGAAAGATGCTAGACAGGTAAAAGCAACAAATGCCCATTATACGAGGTAATTCCCCATTTATCACTGTGTGTTAAGGCTGAGTACTCTGGAAAGAAGGAAGTGAGTCCAAGCGTGGACAATTGAAGACTAAACATTGGTTAGTAAATAGTTTTACCTTCTCTCATTTAATGAAAGAAGATATTGGCTCTGAGCAGAATTCCGTTTTCCTCAAGTGTTCTGCTTTCCTATCAGACCTGCATCCATTCATTGTCCATGGTGTAAAGAAATCAGTTCAGTTAGATATTAAAAGGTAGTCAAATTTTGTTGTAACTCCAGAATTAGAAAGAAAACCCAAAATAAATGGAAAGTCAAGTTATACTACAGGATTTCTCATAAAAGAAAAATGGTCCTTTCTTTGCATATTTAAAAAAGATTCAGGTGAGTTAAACCTGTAAAAAAGATGGTACTAGCCTTACCATGTAATTAATATTTATTAAGTTTTTAATACAACAGATATCATTGAGTTGAAAGGCTGATTATTAGTTCAAATTTCCTTACATAAAACTTGAACTTTCCCTGCTGGGACAACTTTCCAGCTTTCTAAACAAAAGATAGTGCTATGTAATTCTCATACCTGTGAGGTGGAGGAATTGATTTTGAAAGAAAGAAATAAAAACTATGCCTTTTCCTTTTTCTCCTTAATAGAATGAACAACTGCATTGATCTATTCTTCTCACCAAGCCCTCTAAGTCTTTTCTCTGTTTCTGTATTACACAAATTCGAGAGAGCTTGGCCGGTGGCAAAATGTCTGGGTTCCCAGTTGGGTCACCAAATTGGCCCATTCACCACATTTCAGTTTTCTTGTCTCCAGTTGTTGGTGGCCTTCACTCTCTAAGAGAAAACTAATATTGTGCCTTTACCTGGGTCTCCTTAATAACACCAGGAAGCAGAGTGATGACTTCTCATATTAGAGCAATTTGTTCAAAACCCCAAGGAACTCCGTAGCAACCCCATCAAGACATTTCCTTCTTCCCCAGCCAAACAGTGCAGGCGATGAGACTTAGACTTGCTACTCAAGTAAGCCATGTAGTTAGCCTGTCTTTGAAACACTGATGTTTAAAAAATCATAAGGAAATAACTTTCCAAGGGGCCCAGTGGGAGGAAAAGCATGGGCAAACACGTATAAAATGAGAGAACAGTTTATCCCTGATTTTGACAACTTATCCCAAAATGTATTAGAAGAGCCTGTAGCCATGCAGCAGCAGTTCTTTAGTAAAGAGAAACAGAATTATTTCTCTATTCTGAGCAACAATCCCCGCTCAGACAAGCAGAGTCCCACCCTCACTGCACTGACAACCAGCAGACTTGAGAAAAATGTTCTTTGTTATGTTTTGTATTTGTTCTCCTCCTGCTAATTAGACTTAGAATCATCTCAACTGGGGGTTGAAACATGTGATTCCACAGACTGACTTAGTTGACATCATTCAATGTAAGTGGTTAGACTGATGAGTGATGATGAAGCATCCATGTCTGGTTCTCAGTTTTGGGGCCATGGTGTTTTCCTAGGGCTCCACCTTCTCACTGTTGGGCTTCATCCACTGCTGTGTTGGGTTCCCTGCCCTGAATGTTTACTTCATTGATGGGTTTGGGGTCTCCTGGCCCATAACTTCTGGATGCTATGCTTCTTTTCCTACTCTATCTTTGGTTCCTTTGAGGTCTTTCACTCTTGAGTACCATCCTCACTTCCTCCTCATCTCCATCCCTCAGCAGTTCTTACCCTCTTGCCTATTTCCTGCCATCTCACCTGTGATTAGAGCCATCGGCCCCTTTTGAACCCAAGAGACATGTATGAACAAAAGTGAACTCTGGGACCTCCATGCTTCATAATGCTGGAATATTAACATTTCCTCATTGGTTAACTCCTTACCTCATACGATTGGTATGAAGATTAAGGAAATAAAAATATGAAAAATACTTGGAACAGCATGTGGCAAATAGTGAACACCCAATAAATCTTAAATATTTTTGTTATCATCACCTCATTACCCCAACCTGAGCTCTCCTGGATGCTTCTATTAGCAACCTAATTCTTCTTCTTCTTCTTCTTTTTAATTTAAGAAACAAATTTCATTACTTTGGGAGATGCACCAAATAGGCCAACAGGCAAACAAACTAGTGGATTTTTCTCAGCCAAAAGAAGTCCCTATCACATTCTGCCGGGACTGTGGACATGGGTTGTTTTTTCAACAAAAATCAAGTCTATTTTTCTCACTAAGGTACATGCGTAATCTTCCTTTCTTCTCCCTTCCAATAATTCCACTGCAACCAAAATAGAATAAAACTTTCCATTTGGCAAGTGTCTCTCTGGAAGAACCCTTGAGAGAAGGAGGTAGAAGAAAGGGGCTTCCATCTTTTAATTAGCAATGTGTGTCTCATCCAGCTCTGGTCATTGCAGCAAGGCTGGGATTGCAGCAAGGCTGGGATGGCAACAGGCTTTTCTTGCTCCACCCTCTTTGATTTTCTCTCAACTACCCCTCCGTCGCCACCCCATCTTTCTACAGCCTAACACCCAAAAAAATGTGATTATTTGCATGAAATCAATACCATGATTCACACACAAAAGCCTAGAAAAGCCTGCTATGCAATTGCGTGAGTAATTTTTCATGAACCAGACTCCTAAGTGCTTGCCAACAAGCTAAATTATCCTCTTGTTAAGTGATATATATTTTTTCTTTCCTCTTTCTTCTTTTCCATGTACCTCTTAATATTGATGAGCTTCTCTTGAAAGGAACATTTGCATTTTTCTTTAGTTCTCTATGTAGCAAGCACATCAAAGGACCTCACTCCCCCCACCTTTCTACTTTTCCTTCTCAGTATCTGAACTGTCTTTAACCCAAACTCAGATTGAAAAGATGGTACTGTTTTACAGAGGAAAAGTGAAAGCTGATGTTTAAGAATCTGGATTTTAGATTTAATACCAAAAGTCATTTGAAAGCTAGGCTTAACTTCTTATTATTCAATCAATTAACCAATTCACCACTAAGTAGTGGGCATCACCTGGGTTTCCAACCCTATACTAAGTATTTTGGTAACCATAAGATTAAAATGAATTAAAAAAAAAAAAAGAACTGTCTATTAGTACAGATAAAATGAAAGTGATCTGTGAACACTAGTATAACTAGTAAAAGTATAAATTGTGTGGTATGAGGCATTAGGGCTGCAGATAAGGGCAGGGAGGGCGTCTTGAGTGGGGAGAGGGTCATGAGACAAAGTAAGAACAGGTTCACAGAGTGGGGAGATAATGGATCTGGAAATTGGAGAATTTGGATGGCAGTAGGCAAGGGAAATCATTCCAAACTAGAAGAAAATTTGTTATCTATCAATGATGATTTGGATAATTAGTGAGGACCTGGTTTCAAATGGCCTGGCTCTCTCTGGCGTATACCACCTGCACTATGGCACCTTACATACATAGCGTCTTCATGCGTAAGTCAGGCTCCAAGTAACTCAGGCTCAGTGGCCAGGGAGGTAAATGCTAGAGAGGGTCAAAAAAGGAATCCAGCTGAGAGTGGATTTCCCCTCAGCTCAGGTAGATGATGAGGCAGAAGACTCAGCAAGATAAGGAAAAGTGGCGATTCTTGGGCTCAATTGTTGTTTAGTATAAAAGCATACTAACTATACACCCAAACATGCACATGCACAATAATAATTGGAATCCTGATGTATGTACAGTTTTCTAGTTTTATTCCCTTAATACAGCATGAAGTTTCTGGCTACACTGGTAATTAAATATTATTTTAAAATATAATTTAATGGCTGAATGATCTGTCACATTGCTTTACCACAATATATTTAAACACTCTCCTATTATTGCCTGTATATATTATTTCCAATTTTTCTCCATTACAAATAGTATTGTGATAAATACCCTTTAATATTAATCTTTGATAGCATTTCTAATGATTTTTAAGGCATGTTCCTAGAAATAGTATCATTGAATCCCCAACTATGAGCAGTTTGAGTCTTTATAAATAGTTCTAAATCACTTTGCAGAAACACAGTACCCATTTTTATTTCCAAAAGCAGTGCAAAAAAAAAAAAAAAAAAAGTACTGGTTTCACTAAAACCATCTAAACATGGAATGCTGCATACATCTTTTTTTCCATTTAAAATTTTATATTATTTCATACATACAAAGAAACATATAATAATATATTTAATTTTAATTTTATTTTATTTGCAGTATCAAATATGCATACAGTTTAAAATAATATATGAAAGTTTTAAAGAATGTAAACATACGTTAAAACCTGCTGCACAGGTTAAGAGAATATGATTGAGTGTTTAAGTTCTCTATGTGCTTTTTCCCAACATACCTCATACCCTCCATACCACCAAGAAGTCAACACGACATTGAATTTTTTTTTTAGTTATTTTCTTCCTAGTTTTGCCATATATGTATATAACCTAAATGATCTGCAATTTAATTTAGCTTATGTTCAAACTTTGTAAATATGATATTGTACATATTTTTCAGCAACTTGCTTTTTTTACTCATCTATTTCACTGCTATATAGTATTTCATCATATAAATGTATCATGGTTTATCCTCTTTCCTGTTGATGGATATTTGGGTTATCCCTAGTTTGGGTCTATTTATGGACAATGCTGCTGTGAAGATTCTTCTGTGTCTCCTGGTATCATCCTTGGGTGAGAGTACCTCCTGGGCAATGACTTATAACCTAGAGTATGGGTGGCCCTGGGGAAGCTCTCCAAAGGCACAGGGGCATAGACAGCCTTTAGGGAATCAGTTTCCAAATCTTCAATTTCTTTCCATATATTGATATTTTCCTTAAGCAAATCCTTTCTAACCTCTTCTATTTTATAACTCTTTTCCCGCTTTACAAAAGTAAGGCATACCGAGGGCAGAGTCAAGATGGTGAAGTGGGAGGATGCAGAGTTCACATCTCTCCACAACTAGGGCACCTGCAGGATGCTGGTGGGGACCTCGATGCCCAAGGATACAGGAGGAACCCCCGAACAACTGGGTAAGATGTGGGGGGGAATGAGGGGGGAGGAGAAATGGAGGCCAGATAGGACCGTTGCCCTTGCAGGGTGGCTAGGAGAGGGGAGGGGTTCCCTTGTCTGGAGGGACCACCGGCGGGGGCGGGTGGGGGTCCGAGGATCAAGAGGGAGCATGCCTAGTATCTCCCCTGCCCAATCAGGACCCAGGAAGCCTGCTGGGGTCCTAGGCCAGGTCCTCCACCCTCTGAGGGCCCCTCTGTGCCACGTGGGTCCTAGGGGCATGGGAGGGAGGCAAGGGGAGAAGAGGAGAGGCGACGGGGGGTGGGGATCTCTGGGACTGGAGGATCAGAGGAGGCACTGAGGGTGTTTCCCCCACCCACTTGCGTCCTGGGAAGCCTGCTGGGCTCCCGGGACTAGTCCTCCATTCTCCAAGGCCCCCTCTAGGCCACATGCGTCCTAGGGGCATAAGAGGGATGGAGGAGGGGGGAAGAGAAAGAGAGGCAGACAGGGGGGACACTCCAGGACCTGGGGATCTGGGGAAGTGCCACAGGCATTTCCCCCACCCACTTGGCCCCAGAAAGCCTGTCCCAGACCTGGTCCTCCACCCTCCAAGGCCAGAGGCACTCCTGGGACCCTCCTGTTGTGTTGAGCCTAAGCCCCAACCCCCAGGGCCCCTTCCGGGCCTGTGGATCCTAAGCATAGGTCCCGCCCACCACCTAAACTCCACCCCTGCCTAAGCCCCACCTCCCACAGCCAAGGCCTTTTCTGGCTTTTTTTTCTCCTCTTTTATGCTATCGTGGTTCTGTTTTACCTTCCTGTTGTTGTTTCACCTACATTTTTATTTTTTAATTTTTTCTAACATATCTGTTAGTTTCCTAATCTTATTTTATTTTATACTCTTTGTCATAGTTCTGCTCCTTTTTTTCTTCTTTTTTTCTTTTTTTTTTGCCACCCCACGTGGCTTGTGGGATCTTGGTTCATGAGCCAGGGGTTGGGCCTGAGCTCCTGTGGTGGGAGCTGCAAGTCCGAATCACTGGACTAACAGAGAGCCTCATACCCCAAGGAATATTCACTGGAGTGAGGGCTCCTGGAGGTCCTCATCTCAGCACCAAGACCCAGCTCTACCCAACAACCTACAAACTCCAGTGCTGGAAGCCTCAGGTCAAACAACCAGTAAGACAGGAACACAATCTCACCAATCAAAAAAAAAAAAAAATGAGATGACAAAAAAATATGTCACAGATGAAGGAGCCAGGTAAAAACCTCTACAAGACCAGATAAATGAAGAGGAAATAGGCAACCTACCTGAAAAAGAATTCAAAGTAATGATAGTAAAGATGATCCAGAATCACAGAAATAGAATGGAGGAACAGATCAGAAGATACAAGAAATGTTTAACAAAGATCTAGAAGGACTAAAAAACAAACAAACAGAAATGAACAACACAATAACTGAAATGAAAAATACACTAGAAGGACTCAATAACAGAATAAATGAGGCAGAATAACGAATAAGTGAGCTGGGAGATAGAATGGTGGAAATAACTGCTGAGGAGCAAAATAAAGAAAAAAGAATGAAAAGAATTGAAGACAATCTCAGAGACCTCTGGGACAACACTAAACGCACCAACATTCTAACTATAGGGATTCCAGAAGAAGAAGAGAAAAAGAAAGGTCTGAGAAAATATTCTAAGAGATTATAGTGGAAAACTGTCCTAACATGGGAAAGGAAAGAGTCACCCAAGTACAGGAAGAGCAGAGAGTCCCATACAGTATAAACCCTAGGAGAAACACACCAAGACACATGTTAATCAAACTAACAAAAATTAAATTCAAAGAAAAATTATTAAAAGAAGTGAGGGAAAAGCAAAAAATAACATACAAAGGAATCCCCATAAGGGTTATCAGCTGATTTTTCAGCAGAAACTCTACAGGTCAGAAGGGAGTGGCAGGATATACTTAAAGTGATGAAAGAGAAAAACCTACAACCAAGATTACTCTACCCATCAAGAATCTCATTCAGATTCAGTGGAGAAATCAAAAGCTTTACAGACAAGCAAAAGCTAAGAGAATTCAGTACTACTAAACCAGTTTTACAACAAATGCTAAAGGAACTTCTCTAGGTGGGAAACACAAGAGAAGAAAAAGACCCACAAGAACAAACTCAAAACAATTACAAAAATGGTAACAGGAACATACATATCAATAATAACCTTGAATGTAAATGGATTAAATGCTCCAACCAGAAGTCACAGACTGGCTGAATGGATACAAAAACAAGACCCATATAAATGCTATCTACAAGAGACCAACTTCAGACCTAGGGACACATACAGACTGAAAGTGAGGGAATGGAAAAAGATATTCCATGCAAATGGAAATTAAAAGAAAACTGCAGTAGCAATACCTGTATCAGATAAAGACTTTAAAATAAAGACTGTTACAAGAGATAAGGAAGGACACTACAAAATGATCAAGGGATCAACCCAAGAAGAAGGTAAAACAATTATAAATATTTATGCACTGAACATAGGAGCACCTCAATACATAAGGCAAATGTCTACAACCATAAAAGGGGAAATTGACAGTAACACAATAATAGAAGGGGACTTTAACACCCCACTTACACCAATGGACAGATCATGCAAACAGAAAATAAAGAAGGAAACACAAGCTTTAAATGACACAATAGACCAGATAGACTTAATTGATAGGACATTCCACCTGAAAGTGGCAGAATATACTTTCTTCTCAAATGCACATGGAACATTCTCCAGGATAGAACATATCCTGGGTCACAAATCAAGCCTCAGAAAATTTAAGAAAATTGAAATCATATCAATCATCTTTTCTGACCACAACACTATGAGATTACAAATCAATTACAGGAAAAAAAAAACTGTAAAAAACACATATTCATGGAGCCTAAACAGTGCATTACTAAATAACCAAGAGATCACTGAAGAAATCAAAGAAGAAATAAAAAAATACATAGAAACAAATGACAATGAAAATACGATGACCCAAAACCTATGGAATGCAGCAAAAGCAGTTCTAAGAGGGAAGTTTATAGCAATACAATCTCACATCAAGAAATAAGAAAAATCTCAAATAAACAATCTAACCTTACACCTAAAGCAACTAGAGAAAGAAGAACAAAGAAAACCCAAAGTCAGTAGAAGGAAAGAAATCATAAAGATCAGAGCAGAAATAAATGAAATAGGAATGAAGAAAACAATAGCAAAGATCAATAAAACTAATAGTTGGTTTTTTGAGAAGATAAACAAAATTGGTAAACCTTTAGTCAGACTCATCAAGAAAAAAAGGGAGAGGACGCAAATCAATAAATTTAGCAATGAAAAAGGAGAAATCGCAACTGACACTGCAGAAATACATAGGATTATAAGAGACTACTACAAACAACTATATGCCAATAAAATGGACAACCTGGAAGAAATGGACAAATTCATAGAAAGGTACAGTTTTCCAAGACTGAACCAGGAAAAATTAGAAAATATAAACAGACCTATCACAAGTAATGAAACTGAAACTAGGTAAAAATCTTCTAACAAACAAAAGTCCAGGGCCAGATGGCTCCACAGGAAAATTCTATCAAACATTTAGAGAAGAGCTAACACCTATCCTTCTCAAACTCTTCCAAAAAATTCAGAGGAAGAAACACTCCCAAATTCGTTCTACGAGGCCACCATGACCCTGACACCAAAACCAGACAAAGGTATCACAAATGAAGAAAATTACAGACCAATATCACTGATGAACATAGATGCAAAAATCCTCAACAAAATACTAGCAAACAGAATCCAACAACACATTAAAAGGATCATACACCATGATCAAGTGGGATTTATCTGAGGAATACCAGGATTCTTCAGTATAAGCAAGTCAGTCAATGTGATGCACCATATTAACAAATTAAGGAGTAAAAACCATATGGTCATCTCAATAGATGCAGAAAAAGCTTTTGACAAAATTCAACACCAATTTATGATAAAAACTCTTCATAAAATGGACATAGAGGGAACCTACCTCAACATAATAAAGGCCATATGTGACAAACCCACATCAAACATCATTCTCAATGGTGAAAAACTGAAAGCATTTCCTCTAATATCAGGAACAAGACAAGGATGTCCACTCTTGCCACACTTATTCAACATAAGTCCTAGCCACAACAATCAGAGAAGAAAAAGAAATAAAAGGAATACAAATTGGAAAAGAAGAAGTAAAACTGTCACTGTTTGCTGATGACATGATACTATACATAGAAAATCTTGAAGATGCCACCAGAAAACTACTAGAACTAATCAATGAATTTGGTAAGGTTACAGGATACAAAATTAATACACAGAAATCTCTTGCATTCCTATATACTAACAACAAAAAATCAGAAAGAGGGGGCTTCCCTGGTGGCGCAGTGGTTTAGAGTCGGCCTGCCAATGCAGGGGACGTGGGTTCCAGCCCTGGTCTGGGAGGATCCCACATGCCGCGGAGCAACTAGGCCCGTGAGTCACAATTGCTGAGCCTGTGTGTCTGGAGCCTGTGCTCTGTAACAAGAGAGGCCATGATAGTGAGAGGCCCGTGCACCGCGATGAAGAGTGGCCCCCACTTGCCACAACTGGAGAAAGCCCTCGTACAGAAACGAAGACCCAACACAACCATAAATTAATTAATTAATTAATTAATTAATTTTAAAAAAATCAGAAAGAGAAATTAAGGAAACAATCACATTTACCATTGCAACAAAAATAATAAAATACCTAGGTATAAACCTACCTAAGGAGGCAGAAGACTTGTACTCAGAAAATTATAAAACACTGATGAAAGAAATCAAAGATGACAAAAATAGATGGAGAAATATTCCATATTCTTGGATTGGAAGAATCAATATTGTGAAAATGATTATACTTCCCAAAGCAATCTACAGATTCAATGCAACCCCTATCAAACTACGAATGGCATTTTTCACAGAATTAGAAAAATAATTTTTTACAATTTGTATGGAAACACAAACGACCCCAAACAGCCAAAGCAATCTTGAGAAAGAAAAACAGAGCTGGAGGAATCAGGCTCCCCATCTTCAAACTATACTACAAATCTACAGTAATCAAGACAGTAAGGTACTGGCACAAAAACAGAAATACAGATCAATGGTACAGGATAGAAAGCACAGAGATAAACCCACACATATGTGATCACCTAATTTATGACAAAGGAGGCAAGAACATACAATGGAGGAAAGACAGCCTCTTTAATATTAAAGTGGTGTTGGGAAAACTGGACAGCTACATGTAAAAGAATGAAATTAGAACATTCCTTAACACCATACACAAAACTCCAAATGTATTAAAGACCTAAATATAAGACAAGACACTATAAAACTCTTAGAGGAAAACATAGAAAAACACTCTTTTACATCAACCACATCAAGATCTTTTTTGACACACCTCTTAGAGTAATGAAAATAAAAACAAAAATAAACAAATAGGACTTAAGCTTAAAAGTTTTGCACAGCAAAGGAAACCATAAACAATATGAAAAGGCAACCCTCAGAATGGGAGAAAATATTTGCAAAGGAAGCAATGGACAAAGGATTAATCTCCAAAATACACAAACAGCTCATGGAGCTCAATATCAAGAAAACAAACAACCCAATTAAAAAATGGGCTGAAGACCTAAATAGACATTTGACCAAAGAAGACATACAGATGGTCAAGAGGCTCATGAAAAAATACTCAACATCACTAATTATTAGAGAAAAGCAAATCAAATCTAAAATGAGCTATCACCTCACACGGGTCAGAACAGCCACCATCAAAAAAATTTGCAAACAATAAATGCTGGAGAGAGTGCAGAGAAAAGGGAACCTTTTTGCACTGTTGCTGGGAATGGGAATGTAAATTGATACAGCCACTATGGAGAACAGTATGGAGGTCCCTTAAAAAACTAAAAATAGAACTACCATATGACCCAGCCATCCCACTCCTGGGCATATACCCTGAGGAAACCATAATTCAGAAGGACACATTTACCCCAGTGTTCATTGCAGCACTCTTTACAATAGCCAGGACATGGAAACAACCTAAATGTCCAATGACAGATAAATGGATAAAGAAGATGTGGTACATATATACAATGGAATATTACTCAGCCATAAAAGGGGATGAAATTGGGTCATTTGTAGAGATGTGGATGGACCTAGAGTCTGTCATACAGAGTGAAGTAAGCCAGAAAGAGAAAAACAAATATCGTATAATAACGCATATATGTGGAATCTAGAAAAATGGTACAGATGAACGTATTTGCAGGGCAGGAATAGAGACGTAGATGTAGGACACAGGGTGGGAAGGGGAGGGTGGGATGAATTGGGAGATTAGGTTTGACATGGATACACCACCATGTATAAAATAGATAGCTAGTGGGAACCTGCTGTATAGCACAGGGAGCTCAGCTTGGTGCTCTGTGACCACCTAGAGGGGTGGGATAGGGAGGGTGGGAGGGAGGGAGATGCAAGAGGGAAGAGATATGGGGACATATGTAAATGTATAACTGATTCACTTTGTTATAAAGCAGAAACTAACACACCATTGTAAAGCAATTATACTCCAATAAAGATGTTTTAAAAAATTAAGTAAACAAATAAATATCAAAAAAAAAAGTAAGGTAAGGCATACCTCTCACTCATCCAGATTCTATTTTTTTTTTTTTATTGGTTTTGCTTGATAAGAATGACTTTCCACTTTATTTATTTATTTATTTATGGCTGTGTTGGGTCTTCGTTTCTGTGCGAGGGCTTTCTCTAGTTGTGGCAAGCGGGGGCCACTCTTCATCGCGGTGCATGGGCCTCTCACTATCGCGGCCTCTCTTGTTGCGGAGCACAGGCTCCAGACGCGCAGGCTCAGTAATTGTGGCTCACGCGCCCAGTTGCTCCCCGGCATGTGGGATCTTCCCAGACCAGGGCTCGAACCCGTGTCCCCTGCATTGGCAGGCCGACTCTCAACCACTGCGCCACCAGGGAAGCCCCAGATTCTTATTATGGTGCATTCAATGGGAGTATAAAAAACTTCAGGATGACAAAGGGACATTTAAAAATTTTATGATGATGTTGAGAAAGCAAATGACTTTAACGGATAACGAATCATTTTGCAAGTCAGATGCGTTCCAATTCCTTGTTGTCCACAAAACCAATCTTTCAGCTGCTGGATTATTAAATTTAATTTCCAATGATAAAATAATCAATCCTAAATCACTAGGTGATATTTGGCATAGAGCTGGCAATGAATTCAAAGAATTGAGTGACATTGCTAAACATAACTACTTCTATTCCTCTGTTTATTCATAAGAACAAGGATTCTTAGCACTTATATCTATAAAAACAATAAATAGGAATAAAACTGATGCTTTATTCTGTCTCATTCTAGCCTTAAATAATATTTATCCTTAAACATACAAAACCAATTGAAAAAACTCTATTCCAATAAAATATACATTTCCAATAAAATTTTAGTTTTCATCACTAATAATTATGTAACAAGGTTGTCATTTATTCATATTATTTAAATCAATTATTTATTATGAATAACTATAATGATAACTCAATCTAGACGATAATTTTGATACTTAAAACCTTATGATCATACAGAAAATCTTTGAAAAATTCAATTAATGCACATATTTTTGCTCTAAAGATGTGTGGTAGGGTAATCAATTAAAGACTTTCAAGCTTAAAACTATATTAAATTTGGATAAAATTATTTAGGGAGACATGGAATTAGAAAAAAACAGGTCTAAGGAAAAAAATTGATTAAAATCTTAAACTGTAAAAGAACTTAATCCTGGTTCGCTTGTTTTATTTAAAGTCAATACACAGGGAATTATATTTGTTGCCTGCATGAAAATCTCCAATGAAAAGTTTAAGTGAAAATTTAAAATTATGCAAGCAAAGCACAGTTTTTCAGAACTCTTTTGGGGCTGCCCAGGGGAAAACATTTGACACCCACTATCCGAGTGTGTATACTCAGAAGCAGAATTGTTGTATCAAAGGTGTGCGCATCTTCAATATTTCTAGATAATGTTACTTTGTTTTTCAAGTTGTACACCCCTGTCAGAACTACAGAGTTCCTAATTTCTGAATATTCTCCCAAACACTGAGGATTGCCAGTTTTCCATTTTTGCCGAGCTAGTGGGTGTAAAACGACATTTCACTGTGGCTTTAATTTGCATTTTCCCGATTTAATGAGGCTGAGGATATTTTCATATGTTTATTGGCATTTGTGTTACTATTATTTATTTTTAAACTTTGCTAATTTGATTTACAAAAAATGATGCCTCATTTACATTTCTTTGATAACTAACAGGGTTAATACTTTTTCATATGCTTATTAGCCATTTTTTATGTGAATTGTCCATTCATATCCTGCCCATTTTTCTATTGGGATTTTAGGAGCTTTCCTATGAATTCCAATGAGTTCTATTAAGGCTTAAGCCCTTTACTTGTCTTATTTATTGTGTTACGATCTTGGAATAAACTGTACTTTTTTTATATGATACCATAGTTCTTTTAATATACTTATGAATGTGATTTGCTGATCCTCTGTTTTGGATTTCTACATCAATATTTATAACGCAGATTGTCCTGCCAGGGCTCTGCTGTTTTGTTTTGTTTTGTGGGGTGGCACTCTGTCAAGTTTTAGTATAATGATAATGCTTGCTTTTTAAAATGAATTAAGAAGATTTCTATTCTTTTCTAGGCAAACTAATCAGTTACACAGTTGCTTAAAAAATTGACAGAAGACAACTATAAAATAATCTACAACTGAATTTTTGGGGGGAGACTAATTCTTAAGGCAAGTTATTATGTTTCCTTTTCTTTCTTTTTTTTAACCAAATTTTATGTGTATACTTTCTCTAGCATATCATCAATTTCATTAAGAACTTCAAATTTCTTACCTTAGATAAGGATAGTTTGGTTTATGGATTTAAAATTGTCCTTTACACTGATCATATATCCTTCTTCTCATTGCAAATGTTGTATATTTGTACTTTTTATTTCTTACTTTGAAATGTCAAAAGATTTTAAAATTTATTTTTCTCAAAGAACTATCTCCTGAATACATTAATAAATTTACTCTTTATTTTTTATTGATTTCTCCTTTTATCCATTTTGTTCCTTTCAATTACGTTTGTTGCTAATCTATTGAGTCGACTGCTTAATTTGTTTATTCTTGTTGTTGTTGACTTTCTGTTTAATAATAAAAACATTTAAGGCTGTTTCTCGATCTTATTATCTCTTTAGTCAAGGATCATTTTTCAATGGTTAACTAGTTACTGTCTGTATCTTCCTCCTGTGATTAACCATCCAAAGATGCAACTCTCACCCTTCCTCTCCTTAAAATATTTTAAATTGTTCCTCACCAGGTACTGAAATAAGTTTCAAGTTCTTACCTTTAATTCCTGGTCCTCTGTTCTCTGGCCATAATATCTAGTTCTTAATGTATATTCCTAGTACTTCCTTTATTTACATCCTGTTCTAGAGACAACAGAATAATTTTTCCAAACTGGAAAACGGACACTAATTTTTCCAAACTTTCTAACCATCATGTATTGGCGGCCTATGTTATTCCTTCTA
Organism: Balaenoptera borealis; assembly: GCF_965194805.1. Classification (NCBI taxonomy): domain Eukaryota; kingdom Metazoa; phylum Chordata; class Mammalia; order Artiodactyla; family Balaenopteridae; genus Balaenoptera; species Balaenoptera borealis. The sequence goes on along the minus strand of NC_138860.1, from coordinate 37,536,204 downwards.
CTGGGAATACCTCTTTTCCCACACTCAATCCCTGGAAACATTACCATCTTTTGAAATTTTATTCAGCTCTTCAGGTGGCTGTTGCTTCCTGGGTCACTGGAATCATGCAGAGTTGGAGCCATCGGGTTACCTCTTATTGGCCACTTGACTTCACCTTGTCAAGAGTGCTGCACACAGGCTTGACAGGCCTAGTGCACTCAACAATACCCTTCCATGCTGATGTATCAAGCCTTCCCAGACATATCCCATGAGCACAACACCAGTCCAATCAAGGGTAACCATATATCATTCAAATCTGGACACTTGTTTTACTGAAAGGAGTCATTCTTAACAATTATACCAAGACAACAGGTTTAAACCCCCTTTCTTGGGCAAACCAGAATATATGGTCATCACCCAACTAGATCTCATGTTCTATGTCTATACATACTTAATAAGTCTACATTTTTCTTATTTATCTGTAGGTAGGGGAGTGAAGGGGATAGAAGACCACTTTGTATAAAGTACAGAAACAAAGGGTGTATTGACACAGATATCCCCACCTGGGATCCTTCAATGTACCTCCTAGTTGGGTTTTGTAGATAACTTACATAGGTTTGGGCTATCACCAATAACAGGTATCAGAATCCGTTGCCCTGACTGTGGTCTCTTGGGGTCCAAGCTAACTAGGGGGATGCAGAGAGCCATCTGGCTTGAATAATCCTAGGACATGATATTGACCTCATAATGTCTGAGACATGTCATGGGACAGAGCCATGCGATGTCCCAAGCTTATCACAGGATACAATCTATCACACAGATTTTACAGCTCTCAGTGTTACAGTATTTTCTCAAGTCTTCTCCCAATTCCACTTGCTCTCCCATCACCATGACAACACACATTTCATTAATAATGGAAACCTGAGGGAAAGCTTCCAGTGTTAGGCCCCCCTCAGGACTCACCTTCTGCTTGGCATTCCATGAAACCACTCTGATTCTAGACACTGTGCTTTGAAGATTCCAAGCGATCTCAATTTTTCAAAACAGAGATAAATACTATATAGATGGTGAAAATGCAGAATTTTGCCAAGATTTCCTGAAGCAATTAGCTGGTACAACAAAAGGAACAAAAGGAAAGCCATTATAAAAATACTAAGCCATTTAGATTTAGAGATCCATGTCTGATTCCTGGTTCTGACAGCAAGAAAAGGGAAGAGACAGATTCTAAAGTTTTCAGCCTGTTTTCATAATGCCTCTCCATTCCAGAACTTATGAATGAGACAGCAGAGAATAGTATTTGAGAGATGAACTTGTCACAGATTCATAGCTAAGATAACAACATCCTGGGGTCCCTGGTACTTTTTCCTATATAGACTTAGTTAACTTTAAAAGGCCCTTTGGTAGAATTTAAAAATAAATAAATAAAAGCAGAAACTCTGTTATCTGATTTACTATGGATTCCCAGATCCAACATAGATGAATGAGTGACCTTAGAAGAATATATATCACTCCCCTGAATTGCTGTTTCCTTTCAGTAAAATGGAAAAAATAATCTTAACATTGAAGATGAAAATTAATGCATGTAAGAACCTGGAATAAAACTATTCAATAAAAGTTAGGAATAATAATACAAAACTCATCATCATCAACAACAGACTTTGGGAGGAACAGTTTTGAGCCCTTCTTGTGGAAAACACATAAATTCCACCTCAGCCACAGTCATGATTCAGGAGTGCCAGACGGATTGTCTAGCAGCAGGAGAATCAGAAGTGAGACCAGGGCTCATCTATTTCATCTATTGATGAAATATGTTAAGATCAGGAACAGGAGCAGCCAGAGTCAACAAAAGAAATGTTTCGAGTTTCTGTCCTAGGAAAAGCAGCAGGTAAGTTAGAATAAGAACGCATGTGCCTGGGGAATTTACACATCTGGCTGTACCTGGGAGGGTCTTTCACCAGCCACTAAAGGTGGTACCATGCCACCTTCAGAGCCATGCCACCTTCACCATCACAGCATCGTGGGACCTGTGAGTGGAAAGGAATCTAAGCAGCAGAAAGGAGAGGCAAAGGAATCAGTCTAGTCATCTCCCCCAACCAATTGTGTTCTGTCCCATCAGCTCAACCCAATGAAACACATTGTAAAATTTCTTTCTTTCACTTCCCATTACCTAATCGGTCCTTTACACATGGAACCTTCTCTTCTGCTAAAATGTTTCTCTTGCTTTCCCTTTATATTTTCGTTCCACTGCTGCCTTTCTTCATTCAGCCAGCCCTTGTCAGCTCATGCCTGATTGAATTCAGTACCTTCTATGCAGATGTCCCCGTCTCCAGGGTCTGCTGACTCCAGTACATTCAGCACAGCTGCCAGGATCATCTTTCTTAGGCAATGTTTTTGTCACATCATCCCTCATCACCAGGGACTTTGGTGTCTCTGGTTCCCTCCTGCCTCTCACCTCACCAGTCCCATTTCCCCTTCTTCTACACAGCATCCTTCACTGTAACCAAGCTTATTGGCTTCTCAAGCCCTGCATATGATTTTCTTTCATAAACTTTACCTGTCATTCCCTGATCTGAAATGGTCTGCTCCTTCCTCTCTGTTAATTCATGCCCCCAATTGCCCTGCAAAGTTTAGCTTAAAACTACATCTTCCTAGACATATATACTGTAGCAGTAAATTACACCCCATCTTGTGACAGGACTTGGGTATTTGTGGGATAAATTATGATCCCTGAAATCCCTCCTAGATGCTCCAGAGTGAGCCACTAAGTTTGATCTCGATCCTTCCCCAAGTACCAGCTTTATAATATGGCTCCACTGCACAGCAATTCTCACTTGATGATATGTTAGTTTATAAATGTTATGACTTCATTTCAATCTCTCTCCCGAACTGGATGAAAATTCCCCAAAGGCAGTGATTCCTCTTTCCATTTGCGCCCGCTCTGATCACATATGCATAACTCTATACAGCGAACAGACTCAAGAGATGCTTGCTGGAGGCTGCCTGAAGTAGAACTCTCCCCTGGCCTCAGGAAAACCGACCTTTCCATAAGAAAAATAAATTGGAAATAGCCTCAATACTCAACTCTATAAATACACTATGAGATAGCCTTGTGATGTAATATTATCCGTACCTTAAAAACATTTTTGAAGGAACTTTTAGTGACATGAGAAAATCTCACTATATAAACTTGCTTTATATAATACAATTTTTATATAACTATAATATGTAATTTCAATGTAACAATATAAAGATAGAAAGATTATGAGAAGGAAAGAATTAAGGAAGGGAAACAAAAGGAAGAAAGGAATGGAGGGAGGGAGGGAGGAAGGAGACAGATGGATTAATGGGGGTAAATGCAGGAACATGTAAATTAGAGGTGATCTCTGAGTAGTTCTTGGTATTGTTAAAATTTATTTTCTTCTTTAGCATCATCTGTTTCTTCACATTTTCTAAAATAATTCTACATTGTTTATAATATAAACAGGAAACATAAACCTTATTAAAACTACAATTGCTTATCATAATGTTACATTTTCTAACAGTATTTCTTAAAATATAACGTCATAGGGGGAAAGAGTAGGCAAGTGAAAGAGTGGAGAAACTGAATGATAACTAAGAGAATAAAATTTTGATATTCAGGAAATTCCCAGCTGATACAGAAGGGGCGGCTATTTTTTAGTGGGTAATACCTTATTCCTTAGACCAGGTAGGAGAAAATTTTGGTTGTTTTCATTTTGTACATATTGCCAATCTTATCCTTTGAATGACAAAATTACCATGGCAATCTTCACAGCTACCACCATCACCATCATCTCCATCTCTACCAACAACCAACATCACCTCTACCACTGTTTCCAACACCAACTCCACCACCACCACCTCCACCACCATCAGCTCCACCACTGCCAACACCATCTCCAACACCTCTACCTCCACCACCACCATGACCACCACCATGACCACCACCTCCACCTCCTCTATCAGCTCCTCCACTTCAAACACTATCTCCAACACCTCTACCTCCACCACCACCACCACTACAATCACCTCCACCTCCACTTTCATCTTCACTTTCATCACTAGCTACATCACCACCACCATAAGGTGACTCTTATCACCTCCACCACCATCAACCTGATAAAGTAGACAAGTCCTCTATGGGAAATTGAATGGAGGGAGAGTGATAGAGACATAAGAAGTTAGAACACATTCACCAGAGTACTGTACTTTAAGTATTAAAAATAAGCAGAACTTTCTTGTTGAGTCTCCAAGTCCATGGCTCAGAATAGGTGGGATTGGGGGGTAGCTGGCTAGTAGGATGAAGAGGAAGTCCACTGTCCTACTCTTTTCAGGGTGCTGTAACAAGATACCACAGACTAGGTAGCTTATAAATAATATACATTTATTTCTCACAATTTTAGAGTCTGGGAAGTCCAGGATTAAGACACCAGCATGGTTGGGTGAGTATCTTCTGCTTTGTAAGCAGTGCCTTTCTGCTGTGTCCTTGCGTGGTGGGAGGAGCTAGGGATCTCTCTAGAGCATCTCATGTAAGGGAACTAATGTCATTCATGGGGGCTCCACCCTCATGACCTAATCACTTCCCAAAGTCCACACCTCCTAATACCAACATATTTGGGGGTTAGGATTTCAACATGTGATTTTTAGGGGGACACAAATATTCAGAACATAGTACCCCCTCAGCACCTGAGCTGAGGGGGAAGACTGACCTTGGCAGGAACACTGTCCCAGGTGGTCAAGAGTTCACACCAACTTTCTAAGAACTTGACCACTCCATGAATCCAATACCATATCTCCCAACATCTTATGGAGTGTTTGTTTAAATAACTATTGTATACTGACAGGTAGTAGAGACAAAGGAAAAAGGTAGGTAGGGGTGAAAGCAGCTGAGGTTGTGGAGAGCTGAGCAGGTGTGTGTGTGTGTAAGCATGTGCGCATGTACCGATACTCACACATTCACTGGAGTGTGTGTGAGGATCACTGAGCTCCAGGATGCCTGTAGCGCCATTTGGTTATGTTTAGGTTATTACATATTTTCACATACATATTGAGTAACAGTCACTTTTGCCCAGAAGCATAAAGGGATGTACTGTTTCAAATTAACCTTGTCTCTGAAGGAAAACTCTTATGTGTGACACAGAAAGATGGAAAATGGCTTCTCTCTGCAGCACCTGTTATATCTTAGCTCAATTTGCTGAAAGATATTGTGAATTTTCAAGAACATGGAAAGGCAGGGCAAGGAAGGAAGTCTGGTCAGGGCATAGTCTGGAACGAGGGTAAGAAGCCAGCCTCCACAGGGTCAAGAGACCATGACCACTTGTCCACATGTCCATATCCAAATATCCAAATATTTCTTACATGTTCACTCATGTAAGAAACATGTATTGGGCACGCACTATGTACCAGACATTATTCTAGGCATTGGAAATAGAGCAGGGGACAAAATAGACAAAATTATTTTCTTTATAGAGCTTATATTCTAAAAAGGGATATAGATAATGAACAAATAATTTTCTCCTATTATAATATCATAAAAAGTAAATGGTATGGGGGGCAAGGTAAAGAGATAGGGTATAACCACAGCACTAGGGGTGCTATTTTAGATTGGGTGGTCAGAGAAGGCCTCTCTGAGGGGGTGATATTTGAACAGAGCCTTGAATGAAGGGAGAGAGAAGCAAATATCTGAGGAAAAGACGTCTAGGCAGAGGCAGTAGAAAGTGCAAAGGCCTTGAGACCAAAACAAGCTCAGAGCGTGTTAGTTTCAGAGTGTGCACAGCAGCACATGGTTAGCACGTGGTCCAGCTTGCAGGGTGGAGCTGGAGAGGAATAATCCAAGGGGAGAGTGTAGAAAATGAAGTCTCAGAGACAGCTCAGGTCCAGTTCTGGTAGAGGCTTAGTACCCAGGGTCAGGGAATTTGAATTTTATTCTAATTTGATGGAAAACAATGAGAAGGTTGGGGGAAGGAAATGTTTATTATGTGCCTGATGGAACTTAACCTCTTATCTATATAGTTCCTCATGTGAAGTCACATGTCTGGGACATAGGGATGTGTACGGGGCCTCCCTAGGCTCCACCTCTTACTCTGGCTGCTTCTGCAGGACCAGTCCCACAGGGGCCTTCACCAGCTTTGCTCAGGCATAGCCTGACAGCACTACATCCTGACCTCACCATGCACCTCTCACTTCTTGCCCCAGGGCTTCTCTGATTCCCAGTTTGGCATTCAGGAGTCTGATATGACAGTGACAGCTGTTAACACACAGTGGGAGTCGTCCTTGACGACAGGGTAACAGAAAATGATGGATAAATGCTTCTCCTTTTGTTCCCCTGGACAGCTAGTTCTGATTTGATACTCCAGCAGGGTCCTGTGCCAGTCTTTTTTGCAGTATCCAACTTCATAATGCTTCCTCCTATTGCCTTGCCTGTCACCTCTACCCTGCTTCAATCCCAGTGTCTTGTGTTCCTTCTGCCTGGGATCACATTCCTAAATAAACTCACTGTATATTTAGCCGGCACTGTGTTTAGGGGAATGCTGCAAGAAAAGACAAGATAAGACTATCCCCATTTTACAGATGAGGAAGGAAGACGTTGAATAAATTGTCCAAGGTCACATTCGGGTCAGAAATGGAAGAGAAGTTTATCTAATTTCAGTATGCTGCCTCATACTCAGAATTTGGCAGATGGCAGTGTTTCATGTTGAGGTGGTCCTTCTTTCTGGGAGCAGAGAAAACCCCAGGCCAATGATGAAGGTGCACAGATTGGTAAGGAAGAGAAGGGTTCTGAGGGCAGCCCATCTGATGGGGATTCAGGGGAAGCTGCAGGTGCTGAAGGATCAGAGCTAATCAGAGACTGAAGAAGCAGCTTGAACCTGTGGCTTGGGAAATGCAGGTGGACACAGGCAAGTTGGGCTCAGGGGGCGGTTGATAAAAAGTCCTTCCCCCGTTATTCTGGATACCAGGCCTGCAGCAGCAGAAGGAATTTCAGAGCTCACCCTGCAGGAGGCAAGTGAAGAATCTCACTTGTTAAGCATATAGGTAAGTGTAGGGAAATTAACACCAGTTATTTTTTTTAATGATAAATGTAGAAAGATTGATAAGAAACAAAAAATCCTAATTGCTAGTAATAATAGTTCCTTTAATCAGCACTTATTTGTGCCAGGCACTGTGCTAAGTGCTTTGCATCTAGTATCTTTTCAGAAACACGGTGATGTAGATAAAATTATTATCCATATTTTAACGATCAGGAATAGAGTAGTTCACTCAGCAAGTGTCATGCAGTTAATAAATGATAGAACCAGGGCTCAGACTAGGTCTGTATGACACCAGAGCCTTTTCTTCTTAACCACTTCTCTAGAATGTCTGAGTGAAGAGTCTTTTTTAGGAGGCAATGAAAAGCTACTGGAGATACTGGGGCAGAACACTGTAGGTAAAATGATCCTGATGCCAGTACAGAGGCTGAAATGATTCTAAGAAGAAGCAATTAGGAGAACATTTCAAGGGTCCCAAAGAAGGTGAGATGGAATGAAATTAAAGGGGGTGGCCTGTAAGTAGAAAAGACAAGACAGGATTTGACCCAACTGAGACTGAAGAAAGACTCTGTGAGGCCACAGTACCAATTAAAGCAGAGCACAAGGGAAAGAATGGTGTCTTGCAAGATCCTGAAACTTTGATCTGATTGAAGAGTGATGGTGCGATTAAAGATACAGGGACATCAGCAGGAGGCAGAGGGAAATGATGGGGTCTGTTTAGGTGACAGAATTTGAGATCTTTTGTGAAAAATATATCCCAGAGACTGATAGAATTGGATTTGGGGCTCAGGAATGAGATGAGGTGGAGATGCAGATTTAGGACAGTTCTAGTCTTGCACCCTTAGTGAGGTCGGCCAGAGAAAGATGCTCAGGCCAGCTTGTACAGGAGGGACTAGAGTCTCTTGCTTCTCTGCCCACCTGCTTTTTTGCCCCTTATCGGGTCTACCTGGTTTCCAGCTCCGCTCTGTCCTTTCCTGCAAGAGATTCACACATGATCTTTATTGTCCAGATTGGATTCTAAACTATTTGACAGTCGGGACCCTATCTTAAACTTTTTTTCTTTTATACCAAGTGGTATTCTAGCAGGTTGTTAGCACAATACACTATTAGGATTTTAATTTTTATAAGAACAAATTCTGAAATGTGATGCAGATCATCCCTCTCCTCAGCCCAGGGTCATTAAAAGCAGAAACATATAAACCCAGAGCACTCACCAAAAGTGACTCCAGAAGCGTCATTTTAACCCCAGTCCTCAGCAGGCCTTCTTCCACCCTCAACCTTTATCCTACTTATCATCAACATTCAACATCTGAGTCTCCCTGTCTTCCCTCTCCAATGTCTAGCCTCAGGCAGTTGAGACATAGGAGCTTTGCAATTAAATTCTCCCCTCCAGCCAAACTGACTCCAAACTGTACTTATGAAATTGCTCCAGTTTATGTATTGTTCTGTTTTTGTTTCTGCATCTTCTGGGGGCACACAGAGCCTCCTCACCAGCGGGGTGGCTTTGCTGTACTCCAGAAGGTGGCCTCCCTTAAGGCAGGGATGCTATGAGGCTAAGCTATTCCTCTTGTTGGATCTGCAGACCACTTTGACTGCTGCTGCTCTATCCCTGCCTGTAGGCAGATCCGACCCTCAGCAAAAGGGTGAAACAGGCAAGGAAAATCTACGAAACCCTCCCACCCACTCACCCCATAGGCACCCTCTCTGCTGACCTGCTTGGTTGTGGCCGAACCCTCAGGACAACACCCACCAGCTCTGTCCTTCTCAACCATCCAGCTCTACATGAATATATGGAAGGGCTGCTTACGGGTAGGCTTTGTGCTGGGTTCCACAATGAATGAAGTGCAGTTCTTTCTTCTCAAGAAACACCCAGTTTAGTGGTGTGGCAAGTGCAATACGAGAGAGAAGTTTATGGAAACAACCCAGAAGGCTGTCTAGCCAGCGGGGAGGCAGGAAAGGCCCCTTAGGTGCAGGGCTGACTTAGCCATTAGGCCCACGAGGCACATGTCCAGGACTCATAATACTTTGAAGAGCCCATGATAATTTATTTTTAATTTTAAGTGTTTTTAAAATCAGAAGAAAAAATGAATAAAAGTATAATGAATATATAATTCATCCTTTATATACCAATGCAGTTGTAAAATATGGTTTTTAGGTTTTTTTTTTTAGAAGAGGGGCCCACAGTGACAATATTGCTTAGGGCCTCCGAAAGTCATACTGTGACTTCCTAGATGAGGAAACTTCACGGTGGAGGAGAGGACTTGCTAGTAGGGGGACCAGGATAAGCCAGCCAGAAATACCAGCGACCCAGTGATGCTAGGGAACAAGTTGGAGACAGGTAGTAGTGAGAGATTAGGTAAAGAAGGCAGGGACGTGGAAGAGAGCTTCATCCACTGTCTTAACAACCCGGAATCCGTCCTATGAGCCTGTTGTTCCCTTCCACGCCTTCACTTAACCCACTGCACTGATCAAAACTTGCCAGCCCTGTGCTGCATTCTCTCCCAGCTAATATTCTCCTTAGAACATAATCTGGGTAACAAATACAAGCGTATCTCATTTTACAGTGTTTGCAAAGATTGCACTTTTTATAAATTGAAGGTTTGCAGCAACCCTGCATCAGGAAGTCTATGGGAGCCATTTTCCCAACAGCATTTGCTCATTTCATATCTCTGTGTCACATTTTGGCAATCCTTAGAATACTTTACACTTTTCCATTACTATATTTGGTATGGTGATCTGTGATCAGTGATCTTTGCTGTTATTAGTCTGACTCGCTGAAGGCTCAGATGATGGTTAGCATTTTTAGCAATAAAATAGTTTTTAATCAAGGTATGTGCATTGTGTTTTTTGGGTTTTTTTTCTTTTTTTTTTAGATATGATGCTATTGCATGCTTAATAGACTTCAGCATAAGCCAGGTATAGTGTAAACATAACTTTTATGTGCACAAGGAAGCTCAAAAAGTCACATGACCTGCTTTATTGTGATATTCGCTTTATTGCGGTGGTCTGGAACAGAACCAGTAATCTCTCTGAGGTCTGCCTGTGTGTGCCAAAACGTTCCTTCCCATGAGCAGCTTCCTACACCACTTCCTCTGTAGCAATAACAATGCTTTAGATAAGAGAACGCTTGCAACTGCAGGTGAAAGATGAGATTTGGGAGCAGGAGGGCTCTGGGCTACCCGCTACATCCCTCCCCTGTGTCAGGACACCAACTTGAGCCTCTCTGCAAGTCTGGTGAAGGGCATAGGCTGCCTTTTTCCTTCTGTTTACAAAGTGCTCAGAGGTCTGCTCACTCAGCGACCAATTTTGAAACATGAAATAAAAACGGGATGGAATAATAGGAAGAAAATGTTCATTATGCAGGAATACAAGAACCCCCCACACTCCTGCCAGCACCTCTTAATGCATGTGGCATTTAAATGCACTTGTCAGAGGTGTTCATTATTTCCTCCATTATTTAGAAACGTGCTTCAAAACCCCTCAAACAGCAGTGTGTCATCATGTTGTTTAAACATATGATTTGTTAAATCACTACCCTCACAGCCCTAAAGCTCTGGGGTTATATCGTCTTGGAGCAGACACAGCTGGGGGGTCACCCTGTCACTATGAGTTGTCTCAACTACTCCCCACCCCATCCTATAGTTAATAAGGATCAGCTTCTGAAAGGCAAGGTCAAAAGGAGAACTAAGTGGCTCCTGATGCTGGCTGATGGTGTGAGCCCATTGTTCCCAGAGGCTGGTCAGTGCCCAGTGAGAAGGGACCCCATTGTTATCAAGGAGCCCTGGAGACAAATCCTAGCCCAGCCACATACCTGAGCCTGCGGCTGACAGGGGGCTTCCAGAAGGATCCTTGACTTTAGGAATAGCTCTCTTTAGGAAGACTTGTGTACGTGAAAATGGAAACCTGCAAAAAGACGCAGTGAGTGTGGGTCATGTGCATTATCAAAGAACACCTTTAAGCAGCCATTCCCCTGGGTGCACTCAAGTGTTTATATGTGGGTCTTGAAATTGTAGGATAGAAGTGCTCATGGCAAGCCACTGATTATAGAAAATCAAACTGAGATGCATTCATTGATTTGAGAGGAAAATAAGAATAATGGGGAGAAGGGTTTCAAACTTTAAGAGATCAATTTATGTAAATGTGTCAAGAAGGTATCAGCTCCAAGAGAATGATGCCTCTCCTTTCTCTTGTCTTTGGCAGAGCGGCTGTCAACTCTTATCTTCTTACTGCATTGTTTTCCCTATACACCTTGTCTCTGCATGCCTACTTTACAAAAAAATGTAAAATTCCCTAGGAAATCAAAGGTCAACACACAGAAAAATATATAAAAATCAGGAGGCAGCAAATCAGTTAATACCTGCCTCCGTGTGCTTGTGGGAGGGCGTGGCAATCGACCAGGGTGGCTATTGTGCTGTTGGAAGGAGGGTTTCTATCACTGCTGAGAGCAGAGGCAGACCTCAAATGATCCCCTTCTCTAAATGCCTTTATTCAGTTAATGGCACTGCAGATCTACTGTCAAGCAGGCTCAAACGCTTGGAGATCGTATCAATTATTCCCTTTCCTTAATCCCCTAGATGTTGTCTGCCTTAATATCTACCCTATTCTTCCCCGGTAATCATCTCTCACACTCAGTCCTGCCCATCCCAGGCCTTTCTCACTTAAGACCTGAAAATCTGCAACAGCCCTTTTTCACCTGCTACCTTTATTCTCCATCTTTCCTAAAGTAAAGTGTGTTCAACTTCCTGTTATGCTATGGTGGACAAACCACAAAACAGTGCAGGCTGAGTTTTCTGATTCTGAATCACTTCCTCTGGATGGTCGTGTCTCCAGCATGGGGTGGAGGTTAGGCTGGCAGCTCCTGCCTGTTTTCTCGTAGGGCTGAGCTCTCCATCTCCTGGAAGCATCACTTCAAACAAGAACGCAGACCTCTACAGAAGAACAAACAACAGTTTGTGGGCACAGTTCAGTCTAAATTCATACTTAGAAGAGAAACATTCCCTCAAAGGAAAGAGTCTGAGGAGATGCAGCTCTGCTTACCACACAAACAAACCTCTTACTGCGTCACAGACAACAGTTGGGCCATTTGGAGCCAACACTTCTGAATCACCTCCATGGCAGATTAGCGCTTGGTTTTAAATTTCCACACCCCGTGATGGATTTCTGGGAACACTGCATTAAAGATGCATGCAAGGCTCCACTTCCCACAGGACAGGACAAGGGAAAATCCAGACCTTGGGCCAGTTTTCAAGTTCAAGCTTTACTATTTCAAGCTTCATTATTTCAAGCTTCACTATTTCTATCAAGGTTTCAAAGGTCTTAGAACCAAGTTTCATACAGGAATAAAGCTCAAGGAAAACTGTTTTGCTTTGTTTTCTCTCTCTGCAAACCATCTGAAGAGGGGCAAAGTGAACTTTTTTACTAAAAGTATTAGATTGTCCAAGAGATAACCGATGTCCTCTCCAAATGGAGATTATTAAACCATGCTGGGAGTAAAGGAAAATTCCGGGCCTTCCTATAAAATTTTGCCAAGAAGCCACTCCCTCTCCTCTGGGAAAAATATCCTCACTCTCCAACCTAGGGTCTTTGCCCTTTCCTGAAAAAGCAATGACCTAGACCCTACTTCAGTTCCCAGTTTCTCCGCTAATGAGTAACTGACTAGTCATTTCTTGCCTCTAGCCAATGTTTGAGTTCCTCTGTCAATTAAAGGAAGTTGAAATGTAAGGTCCCTGTGGATTTTTCATCCTTACTGAGACATGACCTTGCGGGGCTGCTAGAACATTCTTTACCAAGTACATCCTGTAGCCATCAGAGAGCTCTTGGACCAGACAAAGAAGCCTATCTCCAGAAGGTCCCTGCATTACCCAATCACAATGGCAACCAAGGTGGGATAGCAAATTTTTGACTTCTCATTTTTGGTTGTCAAAAGGGAATTGGAGAAACGCGGTATTTTCTCCTCCAGTAAAAGAAGAAAGGTTTTGTTCCGTAGTTCATCATCCATCCTAGCATGTTTTATATAAATGCCCCTAGAAAGCTCTCACTTTCCTTCTTGTCAAAACTGGCTGAGCTCCTGGCTCGGGCTGGGGAACAGAGGAAGAATTGCGAGTGTGGATGAGCACACTGGCATGCGTGAGGCTGAAGCAGCTCTGTGTGTCAGTAACATGTAATGACAGCCTCCCATCTGTTCTCTGGAGCTCTTCATCTGAGCCTTCATCACACTGGAAATCTGGAAGGAGATGAACACAAGGAGGCTGTTCAGAAGCCACACGTGAGTTCAGAAGTACCTGCAAAAAAGGGATTTACCACGGGTTGACGGTGGGGAGGCTGGCTGACTGCAGAGCTCAGGGAAGTGGGGCAGGGGTCTGTGAGGTCAGAATGAAAGTCAAGAGTGGGAAGTGCATTCTTCAGTCCCAACTTCTGTGCTTTACAATAGGGTCTTGAGCATTTCTTGCAATGAAGTATCAGCCCAGGAAGGAGCAACTGTTCCCCAGACTCCTTCTTCGCTCATGAGACTCCAGATTTTCCCAATATCCATTGCAGCACAGACCCCTTGGCCAAAACAGGAACTGAAAGTCTGACAAACGTGCAGAATATCCAACATTCCTGCAGATGTCCCCGCCTCTGCTCTTAGGGAGAGATGGGCAGCAGGGAAAGAAGGAAGGTCTAAGGCAGCCTAGCCCCCCAAATGGGTGGTCTTTGAAAAGAAAATAATACAGAATAAGGTCTGAGCCTCCTTGATGGGTACAGAGCTAGAGCTACCTCAGCCCCCAGGAAACCTGGAGAAACACTGCCCAGGGAGAGCGAGGAAACAGAATGCAATGTTCCCTTTGCATTCCAAGCACTGGCTCTGCTGTGAGCAGCTCTGTGGCCGGCATCTATCACATGCTACCTGCGAGCCCACGGCTGCTGAGGTTTGCCTCCGGCTGCTGATTAGCCAGCAAGAAAGCTTATTAGTGCCCCAATTTCCCCCTAGGAAGCCTCCCCCTCAGGGGACAGAGGGGCACATTTTCATGGATTTGATAAATGCTCTTGGGAGTCTGAGATCACAGTCTTGGCATAAAAGGGGAATGTGAGCAGGAGATTATGGAATTTGTTGAGGCTGAAATATGACCTGTGAAAAGCCAAGGGGAGGGGAGCTGCTGGCTCTGGGCTGGGCCGGGGACCATTTCCTGGCTGTGGGATTCAGACTTTTCATCCTCCTGATTAAGTGAGTAAATTCACAAGCCTCTTTAACTGCTCTCCGTGCTCTGTGAAGTTTCTCCAGCCAGCCCCCTCTGCTTTCTTTCCCCCCGAATTAGGCCATTGGAAAAGACCTCAGAAATGTGAACAGATTAAAACTGTTTACCTAACACTTGAAGCCATTGCTAAACATTCCTCTCATTAGAAAGAAAAGTTTTGAAAGAGGTATCACTTCATTCTTTTTTTCTTCATTTTATTTTATTTTATTTATTTATTTTTTAAACATCTTTATTGGAGTATAATTGCTTTACAATGGTGCGTTAGTTTCTGCTTTATAACAAAGTGAATCAGCTATACATTTACATATATCCCCATATCTCTTCCCTCTTGCGTCTCCCTCCCTCCCACCCTCTCTATCCCACCCCTCTAGGTGGTCACAAAGCACGGAGCTGATCTCCCTGTGTTATGCGGTTGCTTCCCACTAGCTATCTATTTTAAGCTTGGCAGTGTATATATGTCCATGCCACTCTCTCACTTTGCCACAGCTTACCCTTCCCCCTCCCCGTGTCCTCAAGTCCATTCTCTAGTAGGTCTGTGTCTTTATTCCCGTCTTGCCCATAGGTTCTTCATGACCATTTTTTTTAGATTCCATATGTATGTGTTAGCATACGGTATTTGTTTTTCTCTTTCTGACTTTTAGTTCACTCTGTATGACAGACTCTAGGTCCATCCACCTCACTACAAATAACTCAATTTTGTTTCTTTGTTTGGCTGAGTAATATTCCATTGTATATATGTGCCACATCTTCTTTATCCATTCATCTGTTGATGGACACTTAGGTTGCTTCCATGTCCTGGTTATTGTAAATAGAGCTGCAATGAACATTGTGGTACATGACTCTTTTTGAATTATGGTTTTCTCAGGGTATATGCCCAGTAGTGGAATTGCTGGGTCGTATGGTAGTTCTATTTTTAGTTTTTTAAGGAACCTCCATACTGTTCTCCATAGTGGCTGTATCAATTTACATTCCCACCAACAGTGCAAGAGGGTTCCCTTTTCTCCACACCCTCTTCAGCATTTATTGTTTGTAGATTTTTTGATGGTGACCATTCTGACCGGTGGGTCTCACTTCATTCTTTAATTCATTTATTTAACATTTTGGAGCACATCCTAGATCCCAGTAATGTATTAGGCCTGAGGATAGAGGAATAAGAAGCTCAGGCAATCTGGTTGTGCAGGGAGGAAATATGTATATGAGGCCATTACAGAACCAATCTAAGGCAAGTTGAAGTGAGCAGAGATGGTAAGAGATTAAAAAGCAAACTATTGCTATGGAGAGATGCTTGGGGGCTTGACCTGGTCAGAAGGGGCTTGGAGGAGGGGTTCTCAAGCTAGCCTTGCAGGGATTGAGTGGAGCAGAAGGGCAAGGGTGTCTGAGAAAACTGGCAGAGCAAAGCCTTTGCTTCTTCTCCAACTGAATCCCTCCTCTTCCTACCTCCCCTCTCAGAATTGGGAAAAGGTAGCACCCGTCAAGGCCTCTGTAAACCACAACCACTTACCTTTTGCAAACACAGGCCTGAAACCCACAGACAGTACACCCTGGGAGAGATGGTCCGTGTGGTCCCTGGATCGGCAGTACCAACAGCATCTGCGAGCTTGTTGGGGACGCAGAATTTCAGGTCCCACACCTGACCTACTGAATCTGATCTGCTTGTAACAGAGCCAGGGGAGTCATAAGCATATTGAAGTTTGAGCACAGAATAGGCTTCCAGATTCCCTCCTGCAGGCTCCAGGCTTATGTTTTTCACCCTCCCGGCAGGGTGGTGAGAGTTGTCCTGACCAGAGCCTTGCCAGGAGTTCTCAGTGTTAAACAGGAAATCTCAGCACACCAACCAGAGCTCCTGACCCCACCTCTCCCAGGCCTGTCTGGTCCCTGTCTTGACTGCCCCCATCTCACACCTCATCCCTAGCTTGGGAGTACAGTTCCATTCAGGAAATGGTACCCTCTGTGGCCTCCTTCCCCCACACCAGTCTCACTACACAATGTGCCTCTTAGATACAGGACTGTAGGAGAAGAGGGGCTGTGGAGAAGAGAGCCAGCCTCGTGGAGGGGAATGAGCCTTGGACTTGAAGTGAAAAGACCTAAGTTTAAATGTATGACTTGCTGCTGTGTGATCTCGAACAAGTCACCATTTTGCTGAGCCTCAGTTTTCCTAATTATAAAAATTCATGTGCTAAGATGTAAAACTAGGTCTCTGGGATAGAATCTCTACTTAATTGCGAGTGACATTGGGCAAGTTACTTAACCTCTCTGCGTCTCAGTTTCTTTATCTGTAAAAAAAAAAAAAATAGTAGTAATACCTTAAGCATTGTAAGATGGATTGAGTTAATATTTGAAGAGTATTTAGAATAATTTCTGGCATATTGTAAATCCTACATAAGTGTTTGCTAAATAAATACAATAAAACAGAGCAGAGTGACTGGTCTCAAGCAACTGCTCAGTAGCTGTTTGTTGTTTTTGCATTTAAAAGTCAATAAGTTAAAAGGACAGAGAGAGAGAAAGAGAGAGAGAATATGCAGGAGCGCCAGGGAAAAGGGACACACACCCACTTCTACATTGGTGGCCCAAGTACCTGGTGAATACATGGTTGGGTGAGCTGGGTTGCAGCCTCAGGAATGAGATTGGGGGGAGCAAGATAGAAAGGGGATGGGGACCACGTGGTGTGGCAGGGCATGGCAAGATAGGCAGACATGCCTGCCCTTTAGTCCCTGTCAATCACTCCCCGAGTTGATGACGATGTGCTGATGTGTGTGAGAGCAAGGCAGCACCAATCTGTGCTGGATCTTAATGCATCAACCCCTGGGGAGCCGGGCTCTCACCATGTCAGGGTCATGGGAGAGGAGGCACGCTTGCTTCCCCAGCTCCACCTCCTCAGGCTCAGCTGCTGCATAATTGCCTAGCTTTCTGAGGGTGGGGAGGTGAGTGCAGGTCTTCACCTCACGCCCCCCCGCCCCCCCGCGCCCCCCCCCCCCCGCCTTCACTTGGGAGAGACCAGCGCACAAGTTTGACTGGATCCTATGGCCTCTACCTATATCATTGAGCCCCCAACTAGTTTGCTCATCTGGGACCCTGAGAAAGCATGGAGGGCGTGCAAGGGAAGGGGATGTTTTTATAATCCCAAGCCTGGGTTCTAGCCTTAATAAGCTCTCCCTCACTCCCTGCTAATCCATCCTGCCCCTCCTCCCAATTGCATCTATCAACACTGCTGTCATTGTGTGGCTCCCTCAGAGAAGACATTTCAGTAGCCCCTATTTCCCACTGTTTCAAGTTGAAGCCACTCTACCTGTTCCTGCAGCCTTCAGTGGCACAGAGCAGTCAGGCTTTATTCAGTGCTGACTCTAGAACGACTGTGTCTGCCCAACCTGCTCTATATTTTCACAACCATCCATGGGATGGGATAGCTTGATGAAATGATGCGAATTGACAATTGTCACCAGCTAATAAGTACCAGGTTGGGAACAGAACTGATCTGATCTCAAAGCCCAAGACGTTGGCTTCTGTGCTTGTGTTTCCCAGTGTGTGAGTCATAGAAAAGTAGTTCCAAAGTTTAGTAATAGATATTAAAAACAAAAACAAAAAAAAAAACTGTGAAGACGTATGCTTAAAAAATTCTAGATTAAATTCAGTGAAAGGATTTCTTTATTGCAGGACTTTTCAGAGCCCTGAAAATGGAGATGTGAATTGTGAATCTTAGAAAGAGGGTTAAGGCTTACTTAAACATGGAATCCCTTTTCCCCCTCAGAGTGCATCTTGCCAGGCTGGGGATCTCAGAGTGCGCTTAGGGAATACTTGTCTATGCCATCTATTACCTCTCAGCATTTCTCCCCCCGACAGTATATAATCCTCAACCACTCCCGCCCCCTCCAGGCAGCCTGGTCTTCCTGTCCCATGAATTCTCCTGTCACTCCTGCCTTGATGCTTTAGCACATGCTGCTCCTTTCCTTGCTGGTATTTTCCTCCCTTACTTCTCTATACGCATCGAGGCCCAAATCAAGTCCCCTCTCTCTTTGAAGACTTTCTTGCCCACTCCAGCCTTCTCCATCATCTGCTCCTCTCAGCTCCCATCTGTAAGCTTATTTAAAGACTCCTTAGTACACTGATATTTTTCTGAGCCTGAAAATTCCCATTAGAAATATACACTGCACTTCCATGATGCTCCCAGGGTCCTTAATGCAGAGTGGAAAATCTTCATCAGGATTTGCTGATGGAATATGGATTATTTAAAACAGAAATTGGGATCCCCTCCTGTGTGCCAACCAACTCTAAGAATACCAGGCAGGATGAAGAGGAGCCCTCCTTCCATCCTCACTGGTCCCCACCTGGTTCCCCTTGCTGCCTTTATCCTGGGGCGGGGGCAGTTCCAGAGCACTGCCCTCAGGTGCACCAGCCTTCGAGATGCTTTTTGACGGCATTCATTGGTTAAAAAAGAAGGCCAGCCATGCCAGGAGACACTGTTCCAGCTACAACCAGCCACACTTCCCAGCCCCCATCTCCTAGTGAAGTGGGAGAGGTAGTGGAGTGCTAAGCTGCAAACTCCCTGCAAATGTAAATTAAAATTAGATAAATAAATAAAAAGAGTTTCTGCAGCCTCTGGGATCATTTCCCATTTGTAATCTTTTTTTCTCTTCCTTAACTTCAAGTCTCCTTCTGTGTCTCGTTGTGTCTGTCTCTGCCTGTCTGTCAGTTTGCCTCCCTTTTCAAAAAACCTGAATAAAACAGCAAACCGTCTCCCTTTCCTATCTGAGAGCAGAGAATAAAACAGTCACATGTCAGGGGCACATTTTCGGGTTTTATTTTCGTCAACAGTATTCTCCCCCCATAATTGCTATAGAAACACCAAATCCCCTTCCATCCTTTTGCACGTGCTGTCAGACCTCTCACGTCAGTGCTCCTGGCTCAGTGCTGGCTACAGCACACGTCAGCGCCCAGGAACGGGTAAGCGTCGGGTGAAAATCCCCCGTCCAGTTGATGCTGGCTGTGCTCTCCCTTCCCCACTCTTGCCATCTAATTTAAGATGCGGCACAGAACGTCGGAGCCAGACACGATGCAGCCGGCGTGGCAGCACGAACCACGGAGGCAGCTCTTTGGAAAGAGAGCGGCTCAGCCAGGACTGAAGGGCGCATGCTCTCTGCTGAGCATGCGCAGATGCAGCCTGTCCACACCTCCGGGAGGTGGCCTGGCCTCCCAGAAAGGTCCAACTCTGATTCAGAGCGCTTGAACTTTGCACAGTCTAAAGGAGGGAGGAAAGCTCTTTCGCTGGGGCTAGAACCCAGTCTCCTCAGCACTTGCCCATCTGGCTGTGTGGGTGCGGTTTGCAGGCAGAGTGAGGCAGGAACAGGTCCCTTGCAGGTCCAGCTTCTCCGTTTCTGGCACAGATGCCTTCAGCTCCTAGAAGCACGTAGGGCCCAAGGACGCTGCACAGGTCTTGTATGAGCAAAGGACATACTGAGACTCTTCATTAGGGACTCTGGTACCTAGGAAAAAGCTTTGGGAGAATACGGGGATAGGAACAGGTTGGTTGTTCCCAGCCACAGTGAAGGAATACGGAGGCTCATAATGCCAAGGAACCGAAGCCTTTCTTAAATGCCTTTGTGCAAGAATTTGATTAAACAGAGACGCGTAAGAACACTGACCCACTACACCCCTGGAAGGATTGAGGGGCAATGTAGGCTGTGAGATAGCGTGAGCTATGCATTGTACAAAATGATCCCATAAATCCTGAAATGGGTTTTTAAAAAAAAGAAAAACAAAGCAAATCAAGATGAATAAATATTAATGAATCACTGCCTCTCTGTGGCAATGGGAACGTGAGGCAGAGCTAATGACTCTGTCAGCAGATAACATCGACTCTGAATATTTCATGGAGAAGAGGAGGTGGACCTCAGAGATGAGGTCAGTCGCCCACATGTGGGGTGGCAGCAGAGCCTTAAAAGGCTGCAGGAGAGGGACATTTCTTTGAGCAGTAGGCTGGATTTTCTAGCAAACTTTCAGGGGTGAGTTGGCCCTGGCATATGGCATACGTGATAAAAGCACTGCATTTACTGAATAACGACTCTTTGCAGATGCTTTACATATACTAACTCTACCAAGGAGCTATCACTATGCACACTTCCTAGTTAAGGAGACTGAGGCTTCCAGAAAATAACGTGCCCCATGTTACAGGTCTGGTAAGTGGCAAAGCTGAGATTCAAACCCAGGGCTCCCTTGACTCTAAAGTCTTAATACTACCCTACACTGCAGCTCACCACATTTCTCCCCCTTACCCCTCTTCCCACATATTTTCTAGGCTTTGAACCATGTCGCTGCAGCTTGGCATGAGCCCGCCATTGACTTAGCATGGGGGACAGCCTCTCACATAGTAGGTGCTCAATAAAGCAATAAATATTTGTTGAATTGAATTTCCTGCCAGGAGAAGAAAATGACTTTGCCCTGTTCTCATAGATAGGTGGAACTTCACAAAATAAATTCTTCCACCAGGGGTAGATAACACATGCAGCCTGACCTCCTCAGAGGCAGACACAAGGGCTATCATCCTCCCAATCATTGTTGTTGTTATTATTATATGGCTGCCAAGTGCTTGAACAGGTGATGCAGAAATGAAAGACCCAGCAGATAATACGTGGTTCTTAAGAGACAACCCCCACTTTAGCACAATCTCTATCCAAGGGGACCCCCAGGGGCTGCCAATCACACCCCTTTCCCCAGGCACCAAATTCACTTAAAACATTTTTTTTAATTAACAAATGGAAGAACAGGAACCGACTTTCCCCAGCCTATCTGTCGCGTCCCCACCCAGCGACAGCTAAAACGTTTCACTTGTCAGTCAGAGGTAAATACCAGGTCTAAGCTTTGTACTGTACATCCCCAGAATAGACGTTGCTAATGGTCTTGATGACAGTCCCTGATTTCCAAAGCATATGTAAGAAAGTGGAGAAGAGGGGAGGCCAGTGGGAAGGGGGCAGGAAGGCAGGGGAGGCTGCAAGCAGGAATGGGTAGTATTGCGTATCTTTCTTTTCGGTATAATCATGCTGCCTCTTATTTTGTTTCCACTTTTTTGCCATTTTCCTCCAAAAGCTTTTTCAAGTGTCCACAGCTCTATGAGTGCTGAGTGGTTTTAGCCTTAAGGCCAAGAGGAAACGGGCAGAGAGAGGAAACCAGTCCTACCTTATACTGACAGCTTCATTTGGATGGGGAGGACTGTTTTCACCCCTTCTCATGGACCAGGGAGGCCACGATACTCTGAGGAATCCTCTCTCTGCCCTCTAATGCAAGCAGGTGCCACACCCAGTCAAAGCAAGACCCTTCTTCCTTGGGGCTGGGGTGTTCATGCTCAGGCTGCAGGGAGGTGGGGAGGGTCTAAACCTGCAGATCATGCCTGATAGTGATGTCAGACACTCTATTTGTCTAAACACCTCTGGTCATTCATCAGGCAATGGCTGGGGCTGGCTCTTCCTTTCAATGAAAAGGAAAGGGGAATAAAGCCAGGGAGAAATGGACAACTAGGAAGTTTCATTCATGCAACCAAAGTCATTGCTATCAGGCTATGTCCTAGTCACCGCTTAGATGAATAAGACCCAGCCCCATCCTCAAGGAGTCCTCATCCCTACTTGCCCTTGTCAGATCCACTGACCAGAACTCAATGAGCAAATGCTTCAACTCAAGTTGGAGGGACTTGAATGTCAATTACACAACCCTGAACAATGGGAAAAAAGCAAATCCTTGTCTGAAATGAATCCCTGCACGCACACACACCTAACGACCCCACTCTACCTTCCTACAAAATTACATCACCCCTACCACCTTCCCCTTGCCCCTAAACTGATATAGCCCACATTTCTCCTGGATCATGTCTCTTTACCCTGCTTAACACTTATTAAGGTTTACTGTCTGTCACTTGCTGTTTCTAAGTACTTTATGACTCTTACCTATGACACAGGGACTACAAATATCCCATTTTATAGATAAGAAAACTGAGACTTATCATTGATCGTGAACTTAGGCCATCTCTCTGCAGAGTCTTCTTTTGTGCTTTTCTGTCTCACTGAACCTGCATTGGTCTGGCCCTCACCCCCTCAGTGACAAACATGTAACCTCTTTTTTCCACTAGGAAAATAATATCACCTTCCTGGCTCTTGTGTGCAACTGATCACAGATTGAAGATTACAGGTGTGGAGACACTTAGCTATCTCTTTTCTGTTCTTGTAGACACCTGCAACTGGATTGTGTCTGAAACATCCTGAAAGAAGAGGCCACAGGGCTCAGGGGACAACTGGTACCACACCATGCTCCACGGCCCTTGTTGACTCATTTATATGGTTTTTCTTGACCTCTATCATGAGCGCGAATTCAAACACTTTAGGAAAGGAAGACAGGTTTCCCAACAAACCTATAACTCATGGTACAGTGTCTCTGCAGACAAATTGACATTCCATGGGCAGCCAAGGGTTTATTTTTGAGGGTAATGATAAAATCACTGTTTTTAAGGCCTTCACTTGCCCTGATTTGACTTCATATTCTCAGGAGGCCAGCACCCTCAATCTCTCCAGAACATCAACTTTAATTTAAAGGCCTGTCAAAGATCTTTGAAGGCCTAAATCTTTCTCTTCCAGCTGGTCAGAGATATTGGCATATTAATCTATTTAGTAATTATGCAAACAAGCTCAGACCATGTGTTATTGAAAATTAAACTATCAAAATGTGTCCAATCAAATCGCTCAGTTTCTCAATCCTATCGTGTCATTAGATTCAACACCAAGATTAATTACGAAGCAGTGGGTCAGGTTTGCCAGATGCTGCACTGACTCCATTCAAGGTACATCTGTTTCTCCACCTACCATCTCTGCAGACTCAGCCACTGATTCCACAGTCGCTGGTCTGGTTCAGGGTTACATTAGCCTGAACATGTCTGGTACTGACTGAGTCAAATGCTCTTGCATCTCCTGCTCCTTGCTGTCCAAGGCAACTGTTGGTCAATGATCTGTCTCGAGAGAGTCTCAAGGGCGTTAGAACTGCCAGACAGCTTTGAGATAAAGGAAAGAGGCTGATGCTTTGAGGGGAATTATAATTACAGGGCTAGGGAAACCACAGAAGTGGGTTTTAGGCCAGAATCTCTGATCTTTTCCCTCATGGCACAATTTCTTGGTAAACTGCTTTTCTTCCTGGCTAGGCAGTGTCACCACTTATTATGTAAGCACCACCCAGTTGGAGTGTCCAGGGTACAACGGGAAGAGCAGAACATCAGGAATAACACATAATTGGTCTCATCCAGGCTGCCTGCCACTTACTGGATATATGACGAAGGACAAATCAGTTTTACAATCTCTGAGCATTTTTAGTTGTAAAATGAGAAGGTAAAAATACCTACCTTACAGGGCAGTAATAATTATGAAAGAGTATACAAAAAGTGCTTGGCATTTTGTGCAGTGAATAAGCACTTAAGTTCTTGAGTCAGACCATCCAGAGTTCAATTCTTGCTCGACACTCTACTGATTACCAGCTGGATGACTTTGAGCAAGTGACCTAAACTTTCCAAGCCTTGGTTTCCTCATCTATAAAATGGGATGATAACAGAATCTATCTCTTAGGTAGGATTAAAATACAATTCATGTCAATGTTAAGAAGAGTGCCTAGAAAATAACAAACATTCAATAAATATTCAAGAATGTTACTATAATCATTTTCATGGAATATGTAGTAGACATGCAGAAAATATTGATTTCCTTCTCAACTCTCTCCTTTTCTCTCCCCATCTTTATTAGAAGAATATTGTTCCAAGGTTTTTACATTTTTTAACAAGTAGTAGTTAAAGATAGACTCTGATACATTAAAAAGACATATTATAATCTCTTATAAAACCATACGTACATAAACACAAATAATACAAAGAGACATAATGAAAAAGTTAATACAGGAGATAAAATGCAATACTAAAAAGATCACTTTATTCACCAAAAAGAAGGTAGGAAATGGGTAATTGAGTAACAAAATGCACATGGAATTTAATAACACATAAGATGATAGTCTCAAATACAGGCATATCAATAACTTTATTAAATTTAAATGGACTGAACACCCCAGTTAAAAGGGAGAGATTGCCAGACTGGATAATAAAGCAAACCTATGCTGTTTATAGGTAGTACACTTAAAACGTAAAACCACAGATTAAAAATAAGAAGATGGAAAAGTATATATATTTGTGATGGACAGATTCTGAGATGACCCCCATGATCCCTGATCCTGATATTTACAGTCTTGTGTAATAGCCTCCCCTTGACTGTGGGCAAGACTAGTGACTTGTAACCAACATAATATGGCATTAGTGATGAGATGTTACTTCTATGATTACATTGCATAATATTGTAACACTAATATTGCCACAAGACTCTCTTGCTTTCTTGTTCTGATAAAGCAAGAGGTGCACTGGGGAGGCCCACATTGCAAAGGACTGAGAAAGCCTTCAGTCAGCAATCAATAAGGAACTGAGAGTGGTCTTCAGTCAACAGCTAACCCCAAACTGAGTCCTTTAGTCTAACAGGATATCAGTAACTGAATTCTGCCAGTAACCACATGAGCTTGAAAGTGGATCCTTCCTCGGTTAAGCCGTGAGATGAGAACTCAGCCCTGGCTAATAACAGTCATTGTCACCTTGCACAGAATTCATCTAAGCCAGGCCAGACTCTTACCTCACAGAAGCTGTGAACAATCAATGTGTTTTAAGTCACTAAGTGTGTGGTAATATTGTTTTACAGCGATAGAAAGATAATACACCCTACAAACACAAACAGGTGAAAGCTTGTGTGCCTGTATTAATATCAGAAAAAGTAGTTCTCAAGTTGAAGAGAATTACTAGAGACAGAGAGAAATATTTCCTAAAGATAAAAGAATCAATTTACAGGGTCAATGTTTTTCAGTTTCATTGAGACATAATTGATATATAGTACTATATAAGTTTAAGGTGTACAGCATAGTGACTTGACATACATATATTACAAAATCGTTACAACAATAAGTTTAGTTACCATCCATCACTTATATAGTTACAAATTTTTTTTTCTTTGTGATGAGAACTTTTAGGATCTGCTCTCTCAGCAACTTTCAAATATATACAAGTTCAATTTACTATAAGAAACAGCAATCTTAAATGTGCATGCACCTAATAACAAATCTTACAAATATGTGAGGCAAAAAAACTGACAGAAAGAAGTAGAAATAAATCCATAATCATAACTAAAAATGTTAACATTATTCTCTCAGTAATTAATTGAATGAGTAACCAAAATAATCAATGAAGAATTCTATACCCACCAAAAACATCTTTTAAAAATGAATGCAGAATAGGCTTTTTGAGGCAAACAAAAACAGAATGAAGGCATTGAAAGTAGCACTGCACTGCAAAGAAATGTTAAAGGAAATTCTTCCACAGAAGGATCATTATATCAAATGGAAAATTTGGATCTGCACAAATAAATGAAGAATGTCAGAAATGGTAAAATAAAGGTAGAGATAAAAGACTGTAGTTTTCTTATTTCAATCACTTTAAAAGAAAATTGGTGGTCTGTAGTAAAAATAAAGTAATTTTGTGGGTTGTAACATATATAGAATTAAACTCTATGAAAACAGTAGGACAAAGGACTGCAGAGAGAAAACAGAAGACTACTGAAAGTTTCTTACACTATACGTAAAGTGGTACAATACTGTTTTAAGATAGAGTGTAATAAGATAAAGATACATAGCAAACTCTTAAGCAATCATTAAACAAAATTCTTGAAAACAGGTATAACTAAAATGTCAAGAGTAGAAATAAAATGGAGTTATAATAAATACAACCCAATAAAATTCAAAATTAGGCAGAAAAAGAGGGGGGAAAGTAACAAATAACAGATGGACAAACAGAAACCAACTAGCAAGATTGCACATATAAAGATCATCATTTCATGCAAATCAAAACTACAATGAGGTACCACCTTATACCAGTCAGAATGGCTATCAATAAAAAGTTTACAAACAATAAATTCTGGAGAGGGTGCGGAGAAAAGGGAACCCTCCTACACTGTTGGTGCGATTGTAAATTGACGCAGCTACTGTGAAAAACTCTGTTTTCAAAAAACTGAAAATAGAGTTGCCATATGATCCAGCAGTCCCACTCCTGGGCATATACCCAGACAAAACTATAATTCAAAAATATACATACACCCACTATGTTCATAGCAGCACTATTTACAATAACCAAGACATGGAAGCAACCGAAACGCCCATTAACAGATGAATGGATAAAGAAGATGTGTTATATATATATAAAATATACATAATATATATATATATATAATATACATATTATATATATATAATATACGTATTATATATATTAAATGGAATATTACTTGGACATTAAAAACAATGAAATGATGCCATTTGTAGCAACATGGGTAGACCTAGAGATTATCATACTAAGTGAAGTAAGTCAGAAAGAGAAAGACAAATACCATGTGATGTCACTTATATGTGGAATCTAAAATTTGACACAAATGAACATATCTACAAAACAGAAACAGACTCACAGACATAGAGAACAGACTTGTGGTTGCCAAGGGGGAAGGAGAGTGCAGGGGTGGAGGACTGGGAGTTTGGGATTAGCAGATGCAAACTATTACGTAAACAACAAGGTCCTACTGTATAGCACAGGGAACTATATTCTATATCCTGTGATAAACCATAATGGAAAAGAAAATGAAAAAGAATATATATATATATATATATATATATATATATATATATATATATATAAAACTGAGTCATTTTGCTATACAGCAGAAATTAACACAACATTGTAAATCAACTATACTTCAATAAAATAAAAAAATAAATATCATCATTTCAATATTTACATTGAATGTGAAAGGTCTAAAACTGTCACTGAAACATAGAAATTGTCACACTGGATTAAAAAGAAAAGATCCAAATATGCACATTGAGTATGATGACATAGATAGGTTAAAAGCAAAATGATGATAACAGATACACAATGAAAACACAATCAACAGAAAGTTGAAGCAGAATTCTTGACATAGGCGAGTACTCAATAAATGTTAGCCACTAAGAGTAGTACTTATAGTGGAATTTGCAGTCATCTCAGGTAACTAGGAAAATTGTTCACAGTTGGTATAAGGCAAAGAGGAAAGCTGAGCTGTGGGTTGGACCTTCAGCCTGTCAGCAGCTGTCCATGAATTTGGGAATTGGTACCATTTGTGGGCAAAGCCCTAGCAACCCTTCCTCTCTTGTCACTTAGGTAACAGTGACATTTCTTTTTTGATGCTTAACAAAGTATTCAAGTTTTGATTTGTCACATCCACACACACACACCTATGTCTTTTAGTTTTTTTTTTTTTGCTACAACTGAAATTGTCAAGAGCCAGAGAGCAATCTGGAAAAGTAGAGAGTACATGAAGCCAGACTATTTCAAATCCCAGCTCTTCATTATTGAACTATGTGATCTCCCACAAATTACTTAACCCCTTTCCCAAACTCATTTCTTCCTTTGTAAAATGGGTTAATCGTTATTTCACAAGGTTGTTGACATAATTAAATTATCCCATTTAATTAAATAAGAATTAAATAATTACATGAATCCCATAGCAAAATATCTGGCATAGGGCATGTGCTCAGTAGGTGTCCTTTTCTCCCAACTTCTTATGAGATATGAGGATATTTTAGGCATATCAGGGAGGATGGTAGAAACCAATCTGTCCCTGGGAGTGGGGAGGTGCACTATAGACATTTTTTTACAACTGGAAGCAATGTGGCCTGAATGGCTCACATAACCGAATGGGCAAGATCATCTTCCCCAACTCAGGTTTGGCATCAGAAAAGTGAAAGTCCTGGTGAACTTTCATCTGGGACAAAAATGGAGAGCCCATGCCCAGTATATTTCAAATCCTCAGCCTGATAAATCAACAGTAGTTATTGAAGATGTTACAACTGTAATGATGCCATAGAGGGTTAAGAAAGTCAGCAGCAAACATCTGCAATTCTTTAAGGGAGGCAAGTTACAGTTGGCCTGGGGAGAAAATCTAAATCAGACTTGCAAATAAAAGTAAAATCTATAATTTCATATTTTTAAAACCTTTGTCAGTTTGTTCACTCATTCATTCATCCATCTTTCCTCTTCATTTATTGAACAAACCTTCAAGGATCAGCTAAGTGCCAAGTACTAGATCACAAAATCAGTGAAACTGACATCCTTTTCTACTTCCTGGTAACAAATTATTATTTATGGCAGCAAGTGAATAGGAAGTTCTTTACAAGTGGTCAACCAAATTCCTAGTCCTCTGTCCTGCATAGTGTAAGTTTTTCATTTCTGCTCTAGACTGGCCACAAAACCTGTAAGCCTTGCTTGGGGCTGGAACCAAAGCAGAGGTTAAACCCCCTAACCTTCAGAAGACGGAACACAGCTGAGGAGTGACTGCATCTTGGAAATGTTTTCAGCAGGTGATCTGCTGGATTCATTAGGAGAACTACCTGGTTCATTAGCCAATATACCTGGTTCAGTGGATAATACAACTGATTAAACAGATGAAGCATTATTTGTTTTAAAAAATGGACCCCTTTCTACTCCCACTCCCACCTCCTACAGTAGCGGGAGATGTTACTGCTCAGAGCAACTTTGTTTACTTCTGCTCTCCTCCATCCCTCCTTAATATGTGTCACTGTAACCTGAGAGACCATGTGCAGGTGTGTAATACATACTGTGCTGATACAGGCAGAAATCTGGATTTGGCTATATCAGTACCACTGTCATCCAGAGTGATTCTAAATTCTGTCAAAAAAAAAAAAAAGGACTCAATTTGCTATGTAGTCAGAATGGGGCTGTTTTTAGCTGGCTGAGATTCACAGCTATGAAATCTTTGTTTGCAAATCAGGCCTCTTTTCAACAATGCTGGGTGTGGGGACCAAAATAGCAATTTTAGAGTCACTTCTGGCCCTCCGTCTCCTCCCTTTACAAAAGACAAGGGGTGTGAGATCCCTGAAGGAGGAACAGTTGTTCCCTTGCTGATATTCTTAGCACAGCCAGGGACACACAACCCCAGGAGCATCCAGGCTCAGGCTCTTGAAATGTGCACAAACCTGAATTTTGGATGCCTTTTAGCATTGGGAAGGGAAACCTAGAAGGAATCAGAATCCTCCAGAGGGCTTATTAAAACATGGATTTCTGGATCAAATGGTATTCTTATAAATATTTAACAACCTGCTCCCTTTGGAAGATGTGATTTGCAATTGCCAATTTCTGTGGTGTAAATACCGCCACAATAGCCAATTTCAAGCTACCCTGAAATTGGGAAGAGATCTACAACGTGCTCTCTAGAGTTTATACTGGCCAGCTGCAGCACCACTAGCTGGGCCCCACCTGCTTGACTTGGCAGGTCTACTGTAGGGCTTGAGAATTTGCACTTCCAAGTTCCCAGGTGGTATAGAGGCTGCTAGTCCGGGATTTTTAGGTGCCAGATATCACGGGAATTTCCCAGGGCCTTGGAGGCCTTGCCACCCTCTAAATACCCTCTCTTAGGACCTCACCTTCCTTTTCCCTTATATCCTGGAGGGGCTCGGTGCAGGCCATTGGGAAGAACTCTTAACTGTGGGACATGGCTCTGGGCTTATAACCTTTGGGAAAGTGAAGTACACCAATTTTCCAAAAGGAAGCCATGTATGCTGCTGTCCTTTGTTTACCACACTCCCTCCCTTTGTTTAGCATGATTATAAGGAACCAAGTCTTATTCATCTGTCTGTTCCTTACATAGCCCCAAAATCCATTGAACTGAATGAGCTTAGTATACTGGTCTGCAACAATGAAATACAGATCTCATAGTTTCTATCACTCACTCCATCTTTAAGCTATCCACCTATTTATCTACTTATTGGTCCATTAATTTGTGCAAAGGATATTTAAATCCCTACTATGTGCCATCACTGGGTACTGGAGATTTAGTGGTGAATGTAACATGCACAACATCTGACCCATAGAGCTTATAATACAGTAGGGAAGACAAATGTTGAATATCAATTAGATTTGCTGTGAGCTTCAAAGAAAAAAAAACCAGGATTCTATGTGGGTGTCCCATAGGGTAAGGAGCCAAAAAAGGACTCCCTGAGGAAGTGAAGTTAAATTGAGACCTGAAGAAATGGGTAAGAGTTTCCCAATGAGAGGAGATGGTGGTGGCGGGTATATGGCAGGGGATAAGTATTCCAGGGAAGCAGGAGCAGAGGGAAGGGAAGTATGGCCTGAGATGAGGCTGGAGAGAGAGGTGAGTTCTGGACTTTATCCTAAGAGCAGGGGTCGGACCATGGAAGGATCTCAGGCAGAGGAGTGCCAAATCATACCTGGCCTGAGGAAATGTGGCCTTTTGGATGTGGTGCAGCTCCCAAGTTGTGTGTTGTTTCTGAATCACGGACATATGCCCGTTATGTAAGGTTATGGCTGAGCTTGCTCTTCGTTCTCTCTGGGTTAGTGATATCACTTGATATTATTCCCTAGTTATGTTACTCTTGTCATCCAACAAAACTGTAATTTATTCAAGGTCAAAGATGTTGTCTTCATTCCTTCTGCTGTCCTATTGTGCCTAGGATGGTACTGGGTACCTTCTGGGTCACTGGTAAACAGCCCTGAGGTACTGAAAAGAACACTTGACTTACTGAAAGGAGACCAGGCTTCCAGTACACACCCACCACTTACCAGCTTTGAGACCTTGTGGTTGGGCACATAATGTCTCTGAGCTTCAGTTTTCTTACACATAAAAAATGAAACCATATACATTTTATAAAGTTTCTGTGAAAGATTTGAATAAGATATTACAAGTGAAAATTCTAGAATGCTATGCACATGTGAGATGACATACTTAATGATAGAGTGGGTAGGGATTATGGACCCAGCCTGCACCCAACACAGCCTCCTACTTACCTTCCTGTGCAGAATGACCCAACCAGCAAGCTACCATTTTACACTTACCTCCCCTTTTGCAAGTGCCAGGGATGACAGTTTGGGGCTGTGGCCCAGACCTGGGAGCATTCTTCTGGGATGTTCCTCTTACAGCTTGTGTCTGGTTATCTCTGATCTCTGAGGTGCCCTCCTATCAACATCTTCCCTCATATGTGCGTGTCACTTTATGGCTTCTGGAGTGGAAGCGGGGCACTGTGGCTTAGGGAAGTATTTTGCAAACTGAAGTTCATGAACCACCCACATCAAAACTACCCAGGCACTTATTAAACCTGCCCCAGCTCTGCTAAATCACAATCTTATGAACGCTTAAGGCTCCCAACTCTGCCATGGTGAATAGAAGGCCATGCTTTGAATCCACCCACAGAGAGATGAACACACGAGCTCCACCAACTTGACCTCTGTCTTCTCATCTATACCTTTGGTTATAGATTATATTAATCTCTACCTCGGATCGGGGCAGTGAGGGTTAAATAAGATAAATTATGTGCGGTGCTTAAAACAGTTCTTGACACTTAGCAAGCACTTGATAAATGGTCGCATTTATAATGTCACCCTGGCCTCTGAGCAGCCCTGTGTGTGGGCGGACAAGGAGATGATGTCTAGAAAAGCAAAATGAGTTACCAGAGGTCACACAGCTAATTAGCAACTGGGCAGGACTAACGCCCAGATGCCTAAGTCCTAATCCAGCACTATTTCCGCCACACCAGGCTGTCTCCTTTAAGCCCTGAACTTCCCTAAATGCTTATCTTCCATGTACTGGTCTCTAGGTGGCCAAGCAGAGCGCTACATAGCTCCCTTTCATTAGCAATTTATCAGGACGTTGCTTTGTATCTTGCAAACAGATAACCAGCCCGAACTCAGTTGACCTCTAGAATCCCTTCAGATATAATTGAGTTTGCATTATCTGACAGGTAGCCCATCTTCTAACATTTAGGTAAATTGCAGAGCCTGCACACCTGACCTTGACAACCTGCCCCAGGGCTCCGAATCCTTTGCCTTTCTTGCCATGCATCGCACCCCCTTCCCCCCAACTCCCTTTTGCAAACAGATCCTGACACTTCTGTTCAGGGATGCACTACTGATGTCGGCGCTGGCTTAATGCTAAGCACGCAGGAATACAAAGCCCAAAACACTACCCTCACAGATCCCGGCCCTGTCTTTTTGAGACTGGAGGAGATTTAATTTAGATAGAGATGATTTCTTGTGATATGGATGTCCCAGCCTACCCTTGAGGAACAAACAAGGCAAGAGGCTCTTGGAGCCAGATGCTGGAACACAGCACATCGTCCCCATGATGTGCTACAATCCCGCTGTTGCCTTTCTCTACCTCCTGTGAGGAATTAAGGAGTATCTGTGTTATGACACCCTTAAAGCTCCCTCAAGCGACACTTATCTGTTGCCCACCCACTCAATGGTGGAGGAGGGGAGTAGGTGTTTGCTTTTTGTAGGTCAATGTGGCCTCTTCCTGTTGCTTCCCTAGGGGTCACAGCTCTCCACCACTGCCCCCTCCACGCACATGTCCTCTTCTCGACTCCCTCCTCTGTAACCTACACACAAGAAAAATAGGACAGAGCAAGTCGCCCCAACGTCTCAGGTTCACTACTTGTAAAGTAAATGTGCTAACCTAGATGATTTGAAAGATCTCTTCCACCCGGAACAGGCCATGGTTCTCTGGATTACTCATATTAGCCCTTCCTAGGCATCGGGCCAGGCACAGCGCTCAGACAATGAATACAGCAACATCTTAGGATACTTTGTGACAGAGGTTCACAAACTTTTTCCATTCATGACACCCTTAAAGTCTTAGTAAGTTTTTTTCACAGTAGGCCAAAAGAAATCTATCTATTAAGTACTTAGTTACTAAATATGGACTAAATGAACAAAATATGTTGGAACTATAGACTACTTCAAGCTATCATGTTATAGTCTCTGATAGATGTTGAGTATCACTGTATTTGCCTAGAAATTTAGAAATATTTTGTGGCATCTCTGTGTGTTTACTGAGGCACCCTAGGGCACCTGGGCACAGAGTTTGGGAAATGGGCTTTAGAGTCTTATTTCCTAAACTCGCATCTAAACTTCCTGCTCCCTGAAGCCTCCAGAATCTCAGTGAGCACCTCGCTGTATTCCTTGCCACCCTGACCTCTCAGAAGACATAGAGGAGCTAGTCAACTTTGCATTTCAAAAAGTTTCTCGGGACAATCAGATTTTAGAAACTAGAACTTTCCAAATCTTCTTTCATTGCCCAGGCCCTAAAACATCAAACCAGAGGATAGCTTGTACTTTGGCAAATCAGACACTATGATGTTTCCCAAATGTGTACACAGATAGTAGTTTAAATCCCAAACGTGCTAGTGACATGGAAAAAGGAAAGAAAAGGAGGTTTTGGTGTAAGTTAATCAGGTTGGCTGCATACATGATCTGGATAATTACCCAGGTAATTTTTCAGCCTTACATTTCATGTGTGGAATAGACACAGTCAAGATAAAATTAGGCCTTAAAAATATTTTAAAAGGCTGCTAAGCCTAGCCATGTGTCTGCCACAGTAATACAGTAAGATTTTTATACTCATAAATTCTACCCTGACAACAGTGCCAGAATGTACACACTATGGTCTCCCCACCAAACAATGAAGAAACCAGGGCTCAGAGCAGTTACACAGCGTTGGAGTAGTGAGGGCAGGACTTGAACTCATATCTTTTGCAGTGCAGAGACCCAACCTCCAGCTACTTACGGTGCCTCTGTGAAAGTGTGATTTTTTTCCCCCAAGGATGCCAAATAACCTAATTGGCAGGAACATTCAGGAATTTTACCTCAGAGTACTATAACGAACCTATGGTCCTCAGGTCATGTTACTACAGATGTGAGACCACTTTCTTCTCTAGCTCCAAAGCCA
Organism: Balaenoptera borealis; assembly: GCF_965194805.1. Taxonomy (NCBI): domain Eukaryota; kingdom Metazoa; phylum Chordata; class Mammalia; order Artiodactyla; family Balaenopteridae; genus Balaenoptera; species Balaenoptera borealis. The sequence continues at coordinate 37,502,061 of NC_138860.1, read as the reverse complement.
ATGAACACATTTTTTCCTTTACCAGCCATTGTACCCCTCTGTTTCCTGTGAGTCTGCACCCTTTACAGTGGCTGCAAAGCTGTTTCCTCATCTTGTTCACCTCACCCATCAGCAATACTGAAAATTAACTCTTTTCTTGGTCCCCTCCTCACAGGTAACTGGGAAGGAAAGAATATCAAATGTCCTTTAAACAGAAAAATCAAAAGTTATGGAAGAAAAAGAAACAGCAGTTGCCTAGCATGGAAGATGGATCATTTAGAGGCCGTTGCTTTAAGTTATAGGGAATCTATTAGACTAAGCTCATGGACATTTATTTCTCCCTCTTGCCAATGCAGTTTCTAGAAACCCCAGTTCTAGCTATAAAGCAAATGTCAGGGAAGCTGTAGCTCTCCCCTCCACGACCAGACATTAATGCCGGTAGTGAAGCACTAATGCCTTGAAATAGTTGTTGGCTTCTGTCTGCATTTTCTCCCAAATTCCCTTTATCGCAACCTATCAAGGCTGTGGGGATGAGATGAAAGAAAATCCTGGTGAGAATGAAGAGCCTGCCTCATACATGGTGAGAATGCGGGCTCGGCCACCACCCAGATTATCTCTAAATCTCCCCTGCAATGATGGTCTTGTTTTGCTCAGAGCCCTACTTGGTTTCATGCTGCTGCTACTGACCTTTCTCCTTTTTCTTCTTCTCTTATTGAGGTATAATTTGCTTTTTGGTATAGTGTTCTAGTTTGACACTAGAACCACCACCACAATCAAGATAATGAACATTTCCATAAAACCAAAAATCCCCCCCATGCCTCTTTGTAGTCAACTCCTCCCCAACCCCAGGCTCACTAACCACCCGTCTGTTTACCTTTCCCAGAATGTCAAATAATTAGAATTACACAGCATGTAGCTCTTCCACTGTCACTTCTTTCTCGTAACACAATGCATTTGAGATTCATCCATGTTGTTGCATGTATCAGTAGTTTGCTTCTTTTCATGCTGAATAATAGTCCATTGTGTGGAAGTACCAGAGCTTATTTTTTCCCCAGTAGACATTTGGCATGTTTCAAATTTGAAGTGATTATGAATAAAGCTGCCATAAACATTCACATACAGGTTTTTTTAACATAAGTTTTAATTTATCTTAAGTCCCACCTAAAATGGAATTGCTGGAACACATGGTAAGTGTACATTTACTTTTACAAAAAGTTGCAAACCTGTTTTCCACAATAGTTGTATCAGTTTGCGTTCCTGCCAGCAATGCATGTGAGTTCTAGTTGCTCTGCCTCTTTACTAGCACTTGCAACTGTCAGTTTTCCCCCCTTTTTGTATTTCAGTTATTCTATAGTTGTATAGCAATATCTCAACTGTGGTTTTAACTTGCCTTTTCTCTAATGACTAATAATAATGTTAAGCATCTTATTTGCTTATTTGCCATCTGCATAGCTTTTTGGTGAAGTGTCTTTTTAAAATCTTTTACCCATTTTTTATTAGGTTGCTTGTTTTCTTAGAACTGAATTGGAAAGCTCTTATATATTTTGGATTCAAAGACTTTATGGTTTGCAAATATTTTCTCCTATCCTGTGGCTTATCTTTTCATTCTTTTAACAGTGTCTCTTGAAGAACAGAAGTTTTCAGTTTTTATAAGGTCCAGTTTATCAATGTTTTCTTTCATAGTTCTTACTTTTGATGCCATATCTAAGGAATCTTTGTTTAACTCAAGGTCACAAAGATTTTCTCATGTGTTTTCTCTAGAAATTTTATAGTTTAATATTATATATTTAAGCCTATGGTCCATTTTCAGTTTCATGCTTCTTTTAAATTAGTTGTCTTTTAATTCCAGAGAAGCCAAAGGCATGAGGAGAGATTTGACCTAACTAACCCCTTAAGAAGTTGGTCTTCTGAGAGTCAGCTCATTACTACATAGGAAGCCACTGTCAGGATGTAGTGGTTAAATGTTAGGCTCTGACATCAGATACCTTGAGTCTGAATCAGTTTTTCATATCCTAAGTTATAGCATACAGTGATTACTTATACTTTCTGATCCTCAATTAAATGAATTATTAATTAGCAAAGCTGAGATTAGAACTAGGACCTATAGCATTTGAGCTCTATCACAAAGATTGGTTCTGAGTGATAAAGGCAAGAACTTTTAGTGCGGGAACCCATTCTAAACAATCCAGGAAAGGTAGTCAGAGTGGTTTGCCACTCAATACTAGAAAAACAAATGAGGGTATGAGATCAAGCCACTTGTATGTCCCATACTGTATGTGGCCATCTTTCTGCCTGGGCTCTCATTGCTTTCCTTGGATCTGAGTTAAACTGGACCATTAGGTCCCTTGAGTTCTTCTTGCTACTCAAATACACTCACTCACTTATGTGTGCCACTGCTTTATCAGCTCTCCATCTTCCCAGGCTCTCCATCTTTCCGCCTTTTGTTTGCAAGGAACACCTATCAGGCTCCTAAGTTTGTCTGGATACTTTCTTCCAACAAAGAAACCCACATCATTATCCAAAAGGGGAGACTTACAAATTCAGAGCGAGATATGATCAAAAATGTTTACTTTGTGTGTCCCCAGACTCCAGGCAAGCTTATGCTAAAATCTTCTGGAAAACAGATATCCCACTATTAAGTGAGAGGCAAAGTGGCTTGAGGTGTGGGGGTGGGAACACATGGGTTTTAGATGCGGATTTGGGTTCAAATCACAATTCTGGCTCTTACTGTGCCACCCTGGGTAAAGCACATAACTGCTTAGACTCAGTTTCCCAATCTCAGTGAAAGATATTAAAAACTTTACTTGGTTTTGTGAACATTAAATGATATAATAACTGTATGTGAAATACTTGGTACATTGTGGCAACTTTCATGATTATGATGATGAAGTTAGCTCTGCTTTTCTCAACTACCATTTCCAGAATTCACAACCCTCATTCACAGGAACTCTCTCCTTTCTAATCAAAAGCCCCCTGCTGCTGGCCCAGCTCATTTCTGATGATCACATCCAGTCAATGGCCCTCAGACTATCAAATAGGAGTTGAGAACATCCTAATGGCTTTTAATTCTTTGAAAACTACATGCGCGTGTATAGTGCAACCCACTTGTGAAGAACTTGTAGCAGATCAATTACTGTAAATGTCCTAAACAGCCTCAGCTGATTGCCATGTGTGCTCTGAAGTTATGATTAATAGAGGTTTTGTTTAAAAAAGAAAGCGTGGGGGGGGGGGCCCATGGTGGTGGTGGGATGAATTGGAAGATTGGGATTGACATATATACACTAATATGTATGAAATGGATAACTAATAAGAACCTGCTGTATAAAAAATAAATAAATAAAATAAAAATTTAAAAAAAAAAGCATGTCTAGGAAAGAGAAAGAAAACATTGCTGTTTTCATTGCTGTCAATGAAAACATTGACAACTTTTGTCAACATCCTGACTTATGAGGCTGCAAAATGTTCTCTACTGGCAACTCCCCATGTCTGGCTACACGCTACTTCCAGAGTAAGTCTCTACTTGGGTGAATACATCACATCTCCTCTTTGTTGGGGTGCTTGGAGGGAATCAGCTGGGAACATCTTGTTTCAGCATAATTTTTTTCCCATGTTGCCTAGGCTGAAAATGCTACTTTGTATTCCTGGTTGATGGGCTATCGCATGTATCTTAATCCTGTGCAGCCCTGGTGACTCACCACAGCTCTTTGGGGCTTAGCTTTGAATTCCCTTGACTTTGAGGTTACAGACATCAATCCTTCTGAGTAGCTTTACCTTCATTTCTGGAGCTCTTGTGTGCATATCTAACCCCTGTGTGCACATGAGTATTCATTTGCCTGCAAGTCTTAAAAATGCTAATGTGAAACTGGGTTAGAATTCTACATGCCAGACTCCAACCTCAAATATTAATCAGACCTGGGTAGCCGAGGGGAGCCTTGGCCATTGTAGGGAGAAGGCATACACTCGCCCTGAAGCACTGCAAGGCAAAGTAATCGAAATCAAACCCCTATTTTAAAACATTTCACTCACCAGCAGGCTGTTCATTTTTCTCAGGTGTACATTCTTGTTTTTGATTAGACAGAAGCAGTGATCTGATCAACTTTTCAATTGAACAAGAAACAAAACAAGATACGGCCAATTCACATCATGTTTCTCGAATGGCTTTTGATAGAAATTTACTTCTCTGAATTTCATTCTTATTCATTCAATGTGATCTCAAAGATGCTTTTTCTGTCTCCTCCTCTTCACCTTGATCTCTCTTCCCCTACAAACTTTTTCTTCCCAGAACACTTTCTTATATGCTGAGGAATTATTTAAAGATTGAATCAAAAGTTCAACACTCTAGAGTTCTTTCTTATGAGCGCTGGACAGTCCCCGGCCAGGGGTCTCAAAGGAGTCTCTCTGAAGGGCACCTCCTCTGCCATGACATGCCAGTTGGATGCACTGAACCCGGCCAGCACAGCCAGCCCCTGGCCTAGGAACGACAGTCATGGTGTGTTCACTCTACTCTGGGGACCTGTACAAACACAGCTCCCCTATCCTTGATGGCCTTCATCTATCCTTTAAGCCCTTTCATTATGTCAAGCCCTGTGCTAGGTAGGTACTTTCATTTGTGGCAGTGCATTTGATCTCAGTTGGTCCTTACAACTACATGTGACTTTGGTAATATTGTCACCCCCATTTTAAGGATAAAGATGACCCAGCTAGAAAGAAATAAAATCAGAATTTGAATCCAGATCTTATGACTCCAAAGCTTACCTCTTTTCCTCTGAATCTTACTGCCTTTAAATTGCCATTCAATTTCTTTCCAGGAAAATAGGGCTTGTTTCCAAGAAAAGGTTCCCTTCCCTGGGGACAGAGATGACCTTACAGGCCAGCTGGAGCAAAACCTTAAATTAACAAATGAAAAAACGGAAGCCCAGAGGGCTTTTGTAACTTCCCTGAGGTCACAGCTGTTGAGAGGTTGAGCTGGGACTTGGGTTTGTGCCTTGTTGATTCTAAGTATTGCACTACCATTGCATGTACCAAGCTGGATGCCTTGCCCAGTCTAGGGGATGAGGAGACTAAGGCTCAAAGTCAAAGGAATAAAGCCAAACCCACACCACTCCCTCCTGGAGGAAACTGCTGCTTTGATACAGAGGGTTGCCAGGTCCTAATACATTTTGTGCCCGTAATATGATCTCTCCACCATTTCTAAACACATTATGGCTTATTTTGCCTCTTTACATTCTGATTTGAGACAATTTTGTCAGGAACATGGAGAAGAAAAACAACAAAGTACCCACAACTGACATGCAAAGCACAAACAACTCCGAGGTTTTCTTAGATTTCTGTTAAATATGCATCCTACAATTTGTGGAAGAGCCTTTCACATTTTATCTAGAGTGATCTAGTCTTGTCACAAAACATGATTGGACTAACCTCAGAAACATAGTATTCCAGGCCCTAGCCATGGTTGCTGTTATTTGAGGGTAAGAAGGAGAGAAAGTAGGAGTGAACTATATTTCATGGAGATATTTCCATCTCTTCAACAATATTTTTTTAGAACAAACTCCCTATTAATGCAATGAGTTATAGACCAATAAATGAAATAAGATTTTAGTTTGGATCTTTCTAATTGGTGTCCCCATAACCTACTAATGATTTGTCTCTTCACAGAATCTATCCTCCAAGGGCACCTACACATCAAAAGACCTAAAAGAAAAAGAAGCATTTCTTGTCATTAAACCAAGTTTTCATTCTGGAGAAATGTTTCCAAGAAGAAGTATGAAAAGCATGAAGATGCTGGCCTAGTCCCCCAGACTCTCACCTTAATTTGTAAGGAAATGGACTGACCGAATCCATACCACAAATACATTGATTGAATTAGATTGGCAAGGATTTCATAACTAGTAGCTCAGCCTCCACCCCAGCTGAGCTGTGGGAAATCTCCCGTCAGTGCAATATATGTTCATGTATTCATTCAACAAATGCCAAGCACTCTTAAATTAAGTGTTGGGGACATATCAGTAAACAAAACTGACAAAAAAACAAACAAACAAACAAAAACCCTTGCCCCCTTTGTTAGATAAATAAGGAGAGAAAAATAACAGATTAGGTGATGATAAGCACCATGATGAAATGAAAGTGGTAAAGCAAGTCCACAGTGTAGTCAGTAGAGGAAGAAGCTACTCATCTTCTGGGACCCAGTCCAATGTCTGTCTACCTGTCTGTGCTCCTCCTCATTGGTTGCCATAGTCTAGAGAATGCTCTTTGCCTTGCTCAGATGCATCCCAGCCCAGAGATTTCCATCTCTAAGCAGACTTCACTGAACTCAGCTGTGTCCATACTCCTGGATCCATGTGTCCAACTGCTCCCCAGCTTCCTTCCTTTTCCTGGTGTCCATTTCCTTGCTCTTGCCTCTACTATCTCTCACTCTGCTCCAACCCTTGAGCTCTCCTACATGGTCCTACATGTGAGTCTTTCTGGTTTCCAGCTGTCCTAGCTTTATCTTCTACTTCCTGCCCCAAGCCTACCATTTGAACGTGATGGTCCCCAAGGTCCCCAGGGAAGGGTTTCACTTTGGTTTTGGCCACGCCCCAGTTGTATAACTCCAGCAGAAGTCTGTGACTAACGGCTACACAAAGCTTGCTCTAACATCTGTCTCCAGGATCTGTCAGTAAATGGAAAGGAAAGGATTATTTACAAATATATTAAAGCAAAGAAATAGCCATTTCCTATGCATACACGTATAGGTGGTCCTTTTATTAAGTCATCATCTGAAAGAGTGTGAACCTTCCTTGGGCATCGCCTCCACAATGTTTTGTTACCCCACAAGTTGAAATTCATTCACAGAGCAATACTCCCACGGAGATGCAGCTGCCCTGTTTTTTCAGCCATATGCCTAAAGTGCTCTGAGTTTCTTTAAGTCCTTTCCTTCAACAATATCTTGCCATAGCCAGGTTGCTTGGGTTAATTATATCTTCTTACATTTAAAATAATTTCCTTTCTAAATCCACTTTAAATATGTGCCCTTTAGAATCAGAATGATCGTCTTCCCCATCTGGAGATGTCATATAACTAGATGCCTAAATGGCTTTTCAGATGCACTAATCACTTTATAGCTATCTCTGCCAGAGGTCTCATTCATTCTCTCATAACAGCCATGGCTGTTGCTGCTCGCTGATACCACTGCCCTATGTCCAAGCTATGCTTGTCCTTTTTGGCTATGGAATTGCCCTTTTCAGACAACTCCTGGTATCCACAGATTTTTTGAGGCATTGGGTTTGGATCATTTCCAATGAACTATTAAAATCTACCCTACTTCTCCAGGTGAGGAGACCTATCCGGTGACAGTTACTGTTGAAATTTAATAATATGTTATGTAAACTTCAAATTAACACATTTTTATTCCTTGTCTTTCAATAAATACATTTTACATGAAAGTTAAATTGAAGAACTCCCAGTTATACAGTCGGTTCTGAATACACATGCATTCAACTACCCACCTGCATTTCAAGAGTAAGTTTATAATGGGCTGAATATTTGCTCTGGCGTCTGCACAAACCATATCTCCAACCCCTGTGGCACTACATACTCTTGTGTTTAAACAGTAGATTCGAAGTAAACAAGAATAGCACAGTGACTGAAAAAGCAAAGAAAGAGAATTTGAATAATTTCAGTTTTATTATTCTATGTGACCACTTGGAGTATTTGTTTGTGTTTAATATTTAAAACAATGAAGCAGTGTAAACTCTGAGGTCTAATATTTTTGCTGGTAACTACAGATCTTAGTTCACATATGAAATATATTACTGAATTTGAACAATATCTTTAAAATTGAAATTTATTCATTTAAATTCTTAAGTGTTTCAAAACTAAAATATGAATTAAGAAAAAATAGGTTTTATTAAAATTAATTTATTAGACAGTCATGTACATTGAATATTATTATATTAGATTATTATCAAAGGATCAAAGTTCAAACTATTAAGTGTGTATAAAAGTGTGGAATAAATAGTTGTGTCTTTTTTCGTCCAGACGGAACATGGAGGAAGGAGGTAACGACAATATTTATTCATAATTACTGAATTTGGAAAAAAAAAATTTTGAAGTGGAGAATCAGCATAAAATGACATTGACCTAGCGAAGCTCAACAGAGAACAATTTAAAAATCCAGCAGAGACAGTGAATCAGCATCTATGTCTATTTTTAAATACGTAGTGTCTTTAACATCACAATCTCACGATTGTCACTGAAAATAATTTTGTTGTATACAACAGGAGGTATTAAAAATTTATACGTTCCAGGTGTCAAATATGTTAGATACACCACAGAATCACAGTTGCTCTAATTTTCATTTCCCTAATTAATGTGAGACTGAGCATATTTTCATATTTATTGGTTATTCAGGTTTCCTCTTTTATGAAATGTCTGCTAAATCCTGTAGCTATTTTTCTATATAGTTTAAATATCAATTTATACAAATTCTTCACATATTCTTAATATTAATTCTTTCATCTATAAGCATCTATCTCTATCCCTAATTGCCTTGATCATGTACCACTGTTTTGGGGGATTCTGTGAGGCTATCTTTTTGTTAATGATTTTTAAATTTATTGCATTATGGAATTAAACTCTATGACAGCAATTGCTTGATATTGAAGTTTATATTTCTTCATAAATTTCTTCTATAATTTTTATGTAATGAACTTACTTATTCTAAAAAATACTTATGTTTTCTTAGAGTCTATTTTTTCTTTCATTAATAATATTACACTAGGCCTTCCACTTCCAACTAAGATGAAGAAACAATTACTGGATTTATTTACCTTCCTTTCTGAAAAAACAAAACAAGACAAACAAACATAAAAGAAGCAATAATTTTCAAGTCACTAGACAGCAGGTAATGTAGAATAGTGCTCCCTGATAAATGGGGAAGAAAATGAAGTGAGGAACTGGTCTAGTTTACTGACTTCAGAGTTTCCAGGGTGCGATGCAGGAAAAATAACAAAACAAAACAAAACAAAACAAAAAAGCAAAAAAAACTTGGGTAGAGTTTAGCAGACTCTCTGAGTAAAAGAAGCAGAGTCACAAGTCAGGGGAGAATAAGGTGGTTAGAGTTCACAGGACAGAGTACTGAAGAGGAGGGAAACACAAAAAGAGAACTCCACTGATCTTAGCAGGTCCCTCTTGAGTATTCAGCTGAATACTGATAAGCACAGTCATGGGAGAAAAAGACCTGAGGCTGGGGAAAGATCAACCCAGAAAGAATTTGGAAGAACAGTGACCAAAACTCACACTGGGTAGAGAATATTTCCTTTTCCCATCAACCAGACTGGAAAAATTTGTAATTCATGGGTCTTTTGGTAAAATACTATTAAATATCTTTCCTCAGTGGTAGAGAATAATTAGTGCTATAGACCAAGCACTGCTCTTGTCCCTCCTAACAAAGAAAAGTTAAAACTCAAAGGACCAAACTGTTTCCAGGTAACAAAGCTCTAGACTATTTTAAGAGAGCAAAAAATATTCAGGACCCAGGGTAAAATATATAATATCTGACATCCAAGAAAAAGGAAATGATAAGGCATGAGAAGCAGGAAGATGCAAACCAAAATGAGAAGAAGAATCAGTCAATGAAAACAAACTGAGAACATGACAAAATGTTAGTATTAACAGACCAGACATTACAACAATTATAACTGTATTCCATGTTCAAACAGTAGAGTCATGAAAGATGTAAAAAAGATACACATGGAACTTCTATAGATGAAAACCAAAATTTGTGAAATGAAAAATACATTGTACAAGATGAATGGCAGCTTAGACGATGCAGAAATAATTAGTACATTTGAAAAGATAGTAATAAAAACTGTCTAAAATAAAAGAGAAAAGAGAATAAAATAAAATAATGAACAGAGCATCAGAAAACTAATATGAGAATTAGCTGCCTAATATACATAATTGGAGTCCCAAAAGGAGAAGTGAGAGATTGGGGGCCTTCAAATATTAGTTTATAGCCCCAAATTTTCCAAATTTGATGCAAACTATAAACTCTCAGATCCAAGAAAGTCAACAAGCTCCAAGCACACAACACATGAAGAAAACTACACCATAGCACATTATAACCAAATTTCTCTAAATCAGTAACAATTAGAATGATCTCAAAAGTAGCCAAAGAAAGCAGACACATTATATACAGAGAAAAAGAAAAGATAAAAATGACAGCAGATTTCTCAACATTAACAATGCAAACAAGAAGACAGTGGAGCAACATCTGTAATGAACTGAAATAAAAAGCCCACCAACCCAGAATTCTATGCTCAGAGAAAATATCTTGCAAAAGTAATGGTGAAACAAAGACTTTCACAGACATAGAAAAACTGAAAGAATTCATAACCAGCAAACCCACATTAGAAGAATTGTTAGAGGAATTGATTCCAGCAAAAAGAATATGATATCAAACAGAAATATGTATCTATACAAAAGAGTAAAGAGCACCAGAATGGTAACTAAATGGGTAAGTATATATGATTTTTCTTATTCATTAGACCTCTTTAAAAGATGATTGACTATTTAAACAAAATAGAACAATGCATGTGAATTTTATTCCATATGTATGACAATACCATAAGTCAGAAAGGGAGAAATGGAAGTAAATTCTTGTAAGGTTCTTATTATATGTGAAGTGGTATACTATTACTGGAGGGTAGACTGTGATAAGTTAAACATGTATATTGTAAACACTATAGAAAAATAGAAAGAGTTTTATTTAAGAAACCAACAAAGATAAAAGAGTAATAAAAAATACTAAATCCAAAAGAAGGCATAAAGGAAAGAATAAAAAACAAAGAATCATTGGAGCAATTTTTAAAAATAATATAATAGGTTTATATCTAATTATATCAATAATTACATTAAATATAAATGCTATAAACACAACAATTTGAAGGCAGAGATTGTCCGTTTGGATAAAAAATAAGAACCACTGTGAATTTACTATAGAAATGTACTTTTAAAATGAAGAAATAATATGGACAGTGTAAAAACATGGAAAAAGATGTACCATATGCTAACACTAATCTTATATTAATCTATTAATATAAGACAAAGTAGATTTCAGAGTAAAGAATATTAACCAGGATAAAGAAGTTCATTTCACAGTGATTCACAATTCACCGAGAGAATACAATGTTTCTCTTAACAGAGCTTCAAACTACACGAAGGAAAAAAAAAAAAAAAAACAACATAGAACTATAAAGATAAATAGACAAATTCACAAATAATATAAGAGATGTCAATAATTCTATCAATAATTAAGAGAAAAACTAGACCATAAATTAGTAAGGATATAGGAGATTTAAATATCATTATCAACAAATGTGACCTAATTGCAAATTATGGAATACTCCACCCAACAACAGAAGAATTCATATTTTCTTCAAATGTACCAGAACATTTACCAAGATAAATCATGATCTGGGCCATAAAACATATCTTAATAAAATTAAAAGGAATCAAGTCATTCAAAGCATGTTTTACAACTAAAATGGAATTAAATTAGAAATCAGTAACATAAAGCTTTCTGGATAATTCTCAAATATTTGGAATTCAAATAACACATGTCTGAATTATATATAGTCCAAAAAGAAATCGAAAGAGAAAAATATTTTGAACTAAATGAAAATGAAAACAGAATATATCAAAATGTCATACCAATAAAAAATACTTAGAGGAAAATTTATAATACTAAATATTTATGTTAGAAAAATTTTTAAAAAGATCTCAAATAAATGGCTTCAGCTTCCAATTTAAAAAACTGGAAAGTGAATAAAAAATTAAGTCCAAAGTAGGCTGAAGAAAGAAAATAATAAAGATCAGAGCAGAAACAGATGAAGTAAAAGTTGGAAATACAGCAGGAAAAAATCAATGAAACCAAAGGCTGGTACTTTGAGATCAATAAAAATGATAAAGTTCTAGCCAGACTGATAAAGGAAAAAGAAATAAGAAATGAATTGCCAGTGTCAAAAATGAGAGAGGTGACACCAGTACAGACTCTGCAGTTATTAAAAGAATTATCAGGGAATATTGTGAACACTTCAATGCCAAAAACTTCAACAACCTGGAGTAAATATACAAATTCCTTGAAAGATACAAACTGCTAAAGCTTACCAGGAAGAAATATATTTTGTATAACTCTGTATCTATGAGAGAAATTGAAAATGTTATTAAAACTTTTCAATAGAAAGGAAGTCAGGAATAAAGAAAGGAGGGAGGGAGGGAGAGCGAGAGAGAGAAGGGGGAGAGAAAGGGAAGAGAAGAGTTGAGAAGAGAAGAGAAGAGAGAAAGAAGGGAACTGAGAGAGAAAGAAAGAATACTTCAGGGCCAGATTAATTCACTGGTAAATTCTATTCAATATTTAAGGAAGAAATAATATGAATTCTGAAAAAGTCTTGCAGAAAATTGAAGAAGTTAGAATGCTTTACAACACATTCTATGAGGGCAACCTTATTTCAACTCAAACTGAGACAAGGAAATGAAATTACAGACCAATATCCCTCATGAATGTAGATGCAAAAATTCTAAACAAATTTTCAGTTGAATCCAACTGGATGGATGGATAGATAGATAGATAGATAGATCATGATCACTTGTAATTTATTCTGGAAATGTAAGGTTGGTCTAACACTTGAGAATCAATCAGTGTAATTCACCATATTAAGACACTAAAAAAGAAAAATCATATGATCACAATAGACACACAAAAAAGTATAGAATTCTTAGTGATAAATCTGACAAAAGATGTGAAAGACTTGAACACTGAAAACTACAAAGCATGGCTGAGATAAATTGAAAGAGACCTAAATAAATGGAGAGACATATTTGGTCATGGGTTGGAAGGCTCAGTATTGTTTAAATGTGAATTCTGTCCAAACTGATCTATAGATTCAATACAATCCCAGAATTTCAAAATTCCAGCAGGGGTTTTGAAGAAAATGACAAGCTGTTTAAAAAATTTATATGGAAATGTAAAGGACATAAAACAGCCAAAACACTTTGAAAAGGAAGAACAAAGTTTGAGGACTAATACTATCTGTATTTGTTTCCTCTTGGTGCTATAACAAATTACCACAAACTGTGGCATAGAACACTACAATCTTACCTTACAGCTCTGGAAGTCAGAAGTCTGAATTAAGTCTTATAGGCCTAAAATCAAAGTAGACAAGTACTGTGCTCCTTCTAGAGGCTCAAGGGGAGAATTCATCTCCTTGTCTTTTACAGCTACTAGAGGCTCCCTGCATTCCTTGGCTTATGGCTCTTTTGTCCTTCACTTCAATCTCTGCTTCCATTGTCCTTCTTCTGACTTTTGACCATTTTCCCTCCTTAAAAGTACCCTTGTAATTATACTGAGTCCACACAGAAAATCAAGATAATCTCAAGATCCTTAATTTAATCACATCTATAAATTTCCTTTTACCATGTAAGGTAACATATTCACAGGTTCTAAGGATTAGGACATAAATTTCTTTAGGGAGCCATTATTCATCCTGCTATACTACCTAATTTCTAAACTTATTTATTTTAACACTACAATATGGTATTGTTGTCAAAATACATCAATCAATGGAACACAATAGAGTCGATATATAGATCCACACATGAATAAACAAGTGATTTTTTTTTAAACATCTTTATTGAAGTATAATTGTCCTACAATGCTGTGTTAGCTTCTGCTTTATAACAAAGTGAATAAGTTATACACATACAATATGTTCCCATATCTCTTCCTCCCTCTTGCATCTCCCTCCCTCCCACCCTCCCCATCCCACCCCTCTGGGTGGTCACAAAGCACTGAGCTGATCTCCCTGTGCTATGTGGCTGCTTCCCACTAGCAATCTATTTTACATTCGGTAGTGTATATATGTCCATGACACTCTCTTACCCCGTCACATCTCACCCCACCCCCTCCCCATATCCTCAAGTCCATTCTCTAGTAGGTCTGTGTCTTTATTCCCGTCTTGCCACTAGGTTCTTCATGGCCTTTTTTTTTTTTTTCCTTAGATTCCCTATATATGTGTTAGCATACTGTATTTGTTTTTCTCTTTCTGACTTACTTCACTCTGTATGACAGACTCTAACTCCATCCACCTCATTACAAATACCTCCATTTCATTTCTTTTTATGGCTGAGTAATATTCCATTGTATATATGTGCCACATCTTCTTTATCCATTCATATGTTGATGGACATTTAGGGTGCTTCCATGTCCTGGCTATTGTAAATAGAGCTGCAATGAACATTTTGATACATGACTCTTTTTGAACTATGGTTTTCTCAGGGTATATGCCCAGTAGTGGGATTGCTGGGTCGTATGGTAGTTCTATTTGTAGTTTTTTACGGAACCTCCATACCGTTCTCCATAGTGGCTGTATCAATTTACATTCCCACCAACAGTGCAAGAGTGTTCCCTTTCCTCCACACCCTCTCCAGCATTTATTGTTTCTAGATTTTTTGATGATGGCCATTCTGATCGGTGTGAGATGATATCTCATTGTAGTTTTGATTTGCATTTCTCTAATGATTAATGATGTTGAGCATTCTTTCATGTGTCTGTTGGCAATTTGTATATCTTCTTTGGAGAAATGTCTATTTAGGTCTTCTGCCCACTTTTGGATTGGGTTGTTCGGTTTTTTTTTTGTTTTTTTGTTTTTTTGTTTTTTAAGAAATTCACGTTCTTTTATTTATTTATTTATGACTGTGTTGAGTCTTCGTTTCTGTGCAAGGGCTTTCTCTAGTTGCGGCAAGTGGGGACCACTCTTCATCGCGGTGCGCGGGCCTCTCACCATCGCGGCATCTCTTGTTGCGGAGCACAGGCTCCAGACGCGCAGGCTCAGTAATTGTGGCTCACGGGTCCAGTTGCTCTGTGGCATGTGGGATCTTCCCAGACCAGGGCTCGAACCCGTGTCCCCTGAATTGGCAGGCAGATTCTCAACCACTGCGCCACCAGGGAAGCCCCGGGTTGTTCGTTTTTTTGTTATTGAGCTGCATGAGCTGCTTGTAGATCTTGGAGATTAATCCTTTGTCAGTTGCTTCATTTGCAAATATTTTCTCCCATTCTGAGGGTTGTCTTTTGGTCTTGTTTATGGTTTCCTTTGCTGTGCAAAAGCTTTTAAGTTTCATTAGGTCCCATTTGTTTATTTGTGTTCTTATTTCCATTTCTCTGGGAGCTGGGTCAAAAAGAATCTTGCTGTGATGTATGTCATAGAGTGTTCTGCCTATGTTTTCCTCTAAGAGTTTGATAGTGTCTGGCCTTACACTTAGGTCTTTAATCCATTTTGAGTTTATTTTTGTGCATGGTGTCAGGGAGTGTTCTAATTTCATACTTTTACATATATCTGTCCAGTTTTCCCAGCACCACTTATTGAAGAGGCTGTCTTTTCTCCACTGTATATGCTTGCCTCCTTTATCAAAGATAAGGTGACCATATGAGTGTGGGTTTATCTCTGGGCTTTCTAACCTGTTCCATTGATCTATATTTCTGTTTCTGTGCCAGTACCAAACTGTCTTGATTACTGTAGCTTTGTAATATAGTCTGAAGTCAGGGAGCCTGATTCCCCCAGCTCCATTTTTCGTTCTCAAGATTGCTTTGGCTATTCGGGGTCTTTTGTGTTTCCATACAAATTGTGAAATTTTTTGTTCTAGTTCTGTGAAAAATGCCAGTGGTAGTTTGATAGGGATTGCATTGAATCTGTAGATTGCTTTGGGTAGTAGAGTCATTTTCACAATGTTGATTCTTCCAATCCAGGAACGTGGTATATCTCTCCATCTATTTGTATCATCTTTAATTTCTTTCATCAGTGTCTTATAATTTTCTGCATACAGGTCTTTTGTCTCCTTAGGTAGGTTTATTCCTAGATATTTTATTCTTTTTGTTGCAATGGTAAACGGGAGTGTTTTCTTAATTTCACTTTCAGATTTTTCATCATTAGTATATAGGAATGCAAGAGATTTCTGTGCATTAATTTTGTATCCTGCTACTTTACCAAATTCATTGATTAGCTCTAGTAGTTTTCTGGTGGCAGTTTTAGGATTCTCTATGTATAGTATCATGTCATCTGCAAACAGTGACAGCTTTACTTCTTCTTTTCCGATTTGGATTCCTTTTATTTCTTTTTCTTCTCTGATTGCTGTGGCTAACACTTCCAAAACTATGTTGAATAATAGTGGTGAGAGTGGGCAAACTTGTCTTGTTCCTGATCTTAGTGGAAATGGTTTCAGTTTTTCACCATTGAGGACAATGTTGGCTGTGGGTTTGTCATATATGGCCTTTATTATGTTGAGGAAAGTTCCCTCTATGCCTACTTTCTGCAGGGCTTTTATCATAAATGGGTGTTGAATTTTGTCGAAAGCTTTCTCTGCATCTATTGAGATGATCATATGGTTTTTCTCCTTCAATTTGTTAATATGGTGTATCACGTTGATTGATTTGCATATATTGAAGAATCCTTGCATTCCTGGGATAAACCCCACTTGATCATGGTGTATGATCCTTTTAATGTGCTGTTGGATTCTGTTTGCTAGTATTTTGTTGAGGATTTTTGCATCTATGTTCATCAGTGATATTGGCCTGTAGTTTTCTTTCTTTGTGACATCTTTGTCTGGTTTTGGTATCAGGGTGATGGTGGCCTCGTAGAATGAGTTTGGGAGTATTCCTCCTTCTGCAATATTTTGGAAGAGTTTGAGAAGGATAGGTGTTAGCTCTTCTCTAAATGTTTGATAGAATTCACCTGTGAAGCCATCTGGTCCTGGGCTTTTGTTTGTTGGAAGGTTTTTAATCACAGTTTCAATTTCATTGCTTGTGATTGGTCTGTTCATATTTTCTATTTCTTCCTGGTTCAGTCTGGGCAGTTTGTGCATTTCTAAGGATCTGTCCATTTCTTCCAGGTTGTCCATTTTATTGGCATAGAGTTGCTTGTAGTAATCTCTCATGATCGTTTGTATTTCTGCAGTGTCAGTGGTTACTTCTCCTTTTTCATTTCTAATTCTGTTGATCTGAGTCTTCTCCCTTTTTCTCTTGATGAATCTGGCTAATGGTTTATCAATTTTGTTTATGTTCTCAAAGAACCAGCTTTTAGTTTCATTGATTTTTGCTATTGTTTCCTTCATTTCTTTTTCATTTATTTCTGACCTGATCTTTATAATTTCTTTCCTTCTGCTGGCTTTGGGGTTTTTTTTGTTCTTCTTTCTCTAATTGCTTTAGGTGCAAGGTTAGGTTGTTTATTCGAGATGTTTCCTGTTTCTTGAGGTAGGCTTGTATTGCTATAAACTTCCCTCTTAGCACTGCTTTTGCTGCGTCCCATAGGTTTTGGGTCGTCGTATCTCCATTGTCATTTGTTTCTAGGTATTTTTTGATTTCCCCTTTGATTTCTTCAGTAATCACTTCGTTATTAAGTAATGTATTGTGTAGCCTCCATGTGTTTGTATTTTTTACAGATCTTTTCCTGTAATTGATATCTAGTCTCATAGCGTTGTGGTCGGAAAAGATACTTGATACGATTTCAATTTTCTTAAATTTACCAAGGCTTGATTTGTGACCCAAGATATGATCTATCCTGGAGAATGTTCCATGAGCACTTGAGAAAAATGTGTATTCTGTTGTTTTTGGGTGGAATGCCCTATAAATATCACTTAAGTCCATCTTGTTTAATGTATCATTTAAAGCTTGTGTTTCCTTATTTATTTTCATTTCGGATGATCTGTCCATTGGTGAAAGTGGGGTGTTAAAGTCCCCTACTATGATTGTGTTGCTGTCGATTTCCCCTTTTATGGCTGTTAGTATTTGCCTTATGTATTGAGGTGCTCCTATGTTGGGTGCATAAATATTTACAATTGTTATACCTTCCTCTTGGATCGATCCCTTGATCATTATATAGTGTCCTTCTTTGTCTCTTGTAATAGTCTTTATTTTAAAGTCTATTTTGTCTGATATGAGAATTGCTACTCCAGCTTTCTTTTGATTTCCATTTGCATGGAATATCTTTTTCCATCCCCTCACTTTCAGTCTGTATGTGTCTCTAGGTCTGAAGTGGGTCTCTTGTAGACAGCATATATATGGGTCTCGTTTTTGTATCCATTCAGCCAGCCTGTGTCTTTTGGTGGGAGCATTTAATCCATTTACATTCAAGGTAATTATCGATATGTATGTTCCTATTCCCATTTTCTTAAATGTTTTGGGTTTGTTATTGTAGGTGTTTTCCTTCTCTTGTGTTTCTTGCCTAGAGAAGTTCCTTTAGCAGTTGTTGTAAAGCTGGTTTGGTGGTGCTGAACTCTCTCAGCTTTTGCTTGTCTGTAAAGGTTTTAATTTCTCCATCGAATCTGAATGAGATCCTTGCTGGGTAGAGTAATCTTGGTTGTAGGTTTTTCTCCTTCATCACTTTAAGTATATCCTGCCACTCCCTTCTGGCTTGCAGAGTTTCTGCTGAAAGATTAGATGTTAACCTTATGGGGATTCCCTTGTGTGTTATTTGTTGTTTTTCCCTTGCTGCCTTTAATATGTTTTCCTTATATTTAATTTTTGACAGTTTGATTAATATGGTCTTGGCATGTTTCTCCTTGGGTTTATCCTGTATGGGACTCTCTGTGCTTCCAGGACGTGATTAACTATTTCCTTTCCCATATTAGGGAAGTTTTCAACTATAATCTCTTCAAATATTTTCTCAGTCCCTTTCTTTTTCTCTTCTTCTTCTGGGACCCCTATAATTCGAATGTTGGTGCATTTAACGTTGTCCCAGAGGTCTCTGAGACTGTCCTCAGTTCTTTTCATTCTTTTTTCTTTATCCTGCTCTGTAGTAGTTATTTCCACCATTTTATCTTCCAGGTCACTTATCCTTTCTTCTGCCTCAGTTATTCTGCTATTGATCCCATCTAGAGTATTTTTAATTTCATTTATTGTGTTTTTCATCGTTGCTTGGTTCCTCTTTAGTTCTTCTACGTCCTTGTTAAATGTTTCTTGCATTTTGTCTATTCTATTTCCAAGATTTTGGATCATCCTTACTATCATTATTCTGAATTCTTTTTCAGGTAGACTACCTATTTCCTCTTCATTTGTTAAGTCTGGTGTGTTTTGACCCTGCTCCTTCATCTGCTGTGTGTTTTTCTGTCGTCTCATTTTGCTTATCTTACTGTGTTTGGGGTCTCCTTTTCACAGGCTGCAGGTTTGTAGTTCCCGTTGTTTTTGGTATCTGTCCCCAGTGGCTAAGGTTGGTTCAGTGGGTTGTGTAGGCTTCCTGGTGGAGGGAACTAGTGCCTGAGTTCTGGTGGATGAGGCTGGATCTTGTCTTTCTGGTGGGCACGTCCAAGTCTGGTGGTGTATTTTGGGGTGTCTGTGGCCTTATTATGATTTTAGGCAGCCTCTCTGCTAATGGATGGGGCTGTGTTCCTGTCTTGCTAGTTGTTTGGCATAGGGTGTCCAGCACTGTAGCTTGCTGGTCGTTGAGTGAAGCTGGGTCTTGATGTTGAGATGGAGATCTCTGAGAGATTTTTGCCGTTTAGTATTACATGGAGCTGGGAGGTCTCTTGGGGACCAGTGTCCTGAAGTTGGCTCTCCCACCTCAGAGGCACGGCCCTGATGCCTGGCTGGAGCACCAAGAGCCTTTCGTCCACACGGCTCAGAGTAAAAGGGAGAAAAAATAGAAAGAAAGAAAGAAAGAGGCTATAATATAGTGAAGTAAAATAAAGCTATTATAAAGCAAAGCTATAGAGACAAAATCTCACCCAGAAGCATATACATATACACTCACAAAAAAAAGGAAAAGGGGAAAAATTAATATATCCTGCTCCCAAAGTCCACCTCCTGAATTTGGGATGATTCGTTGTCTATTCAGGTATTCAACAGATGCAGGCACATCAAGTTGTTTGTGGAGTTTTAATCCGCTGCTTCTGAGGCTGCTGGGAGAGATTTCCCCTTCTCTTCCCTGTTCGCACAGCTCCTGGGGTTCAGCTTTGGATTTGGCCCCACCTCTGCGTGTAGGTCGCCTGAGGGCGTCCGTTCCCCACCCAGACAGGACGGGGTTAAAGGAGCAGCTGCTTCGGGGACTCTGGCTCACCCAGGCCACGGGGAGGGAGGGGTACAGTGGAGGCGGGGCGAGCCTGCGGGTGTCAGAGGCCGGCGTGACGTTGCACCAGCCTGAGGCGCGCAGTGCGTTCTCCCGGGGAAGTTGTCCCCGGATCACGGGACCCTGGCAGTGGCGGGCTGCACAGGCTACCGGGAGGGGCGGTGTGGAGAGTGACCTGTGCTCACACACAGGCTTTTTGGAGGCGGCAGCAGCAGCCCCAGCGTCTCATGCCCGTCTCTGGGGTCCGTGCTGATCGCCACGGCTCGCACCCTTCTCTGGAGTTCGTTTAGGTGGCGCTCTGAATCCCCCCTCCCTGCACGCCGCGAAACAAAGAGGCAAGAAAAAGTCTCTTGCCTCTTCGGCAGCTGCAGACTTTTTCCAGGTCTCCCTCCCAGCCAGCTGTGGTGCGCTAACCCCTCAGGCTGTGTTCACGCCGCCAGCCCCAGTCTTCTCCCTGCGATCCCACCGAAGCTGAGCCTCAGCTCCCAGCCCCGCCCGCCCTGGCTGGTGAGCAGACAAGCCTCTCGGGCTGGTGAGCGCTGCTTGGCGCCGAGCCTCTGTGCAGGAGTCTCTCCATTTTTTCCTCTGCGGCCCTGTTGCTGTGGGGTCTGGGCTGATCGCCGCGGCTCGCGCCCGTCTCTGGAGTTCGTTTAGGTGGCGCTCTGAATCCCCCCTCCCTGCACGCCGCGAAACAAAGAGGCAAGAAAAAGTCTCTTGCCTCTTCGGCAGTTGCAGACTTTTTCCCGGTCTCCCTCCCAGCCAGCTGTGGTGCACTAACCCCTTCAGGCTGTGTTCACGCCGCCAACCCCAGTCCTCTCCCTGCGATCCGACCGAAGCCCGAGCCTCAGCTCCCAGCCCCGCCCGCCCCGGTGGGTGAGCAGACAAGCCTCTCGGGCTGGTGAGTGCTGCTCGGCACCGAGCCTCCGTGCGGGAACCTCTCCGCTTTGCCCTCCGCACCCCTGTGGCTGCGCTCTCCTCCGTGGCTCCGAAGCTTCCCCCCTCTGCCACCCGCAGTCTCTGCCCGTGAAGGGGCTTCCTAGTGTGTGGAAATCTTTCCTCCTTCGCAGCTCCCTCCCACTGGTGCAGGTGCCGTCCCTATTCTTTTGTCTCTGTTATTTCTTTTTTCTTTTGCCCTACCCAAGTACGGGGGGAGTTTCTTGCCTTTTTGGAGGTCGGACGTTTTCTGCCAGCATTCAGTGGGTGTTCTGTAGGAGCAGTTCCACGTGTAGATGTATTTCTACTGTATCTGTGGGAAGGAAGGTGATCTCCGCGTCTTACTCTTCCGCCATCTTCTCTCTTCCCCCAACAAGTGATTTTTGATAAAGGTACAAAAGCAATTCAGTGTTCAGAGAATAGTCTTTTCGAGGAATGATATTGGAACAATTGGATATCCACATGCAAAAAAACCCAAAAAACTTTGGCCTATGTCTTGCACTAGGTACAAAAATTAGGTCTAAATGTAAAATCTAAAACCATAAAATTTCCAGAAGAAAACATAGGGAAACATGAATTAGGCAAATATGTATTAAATATGATACTAAAAGCACGATTCATAAAAGAAAATAAAATTGATAAATTGTTCTTCATCAAATGTTTAAAAATCTGCTCTGCAAAAGACATTAAGAGAATATAAAGTAAAGCTACAGAGTGGGAGAGAATATTTGAATATTTGCAAAATGCAAAAGACTTGTATCCAAAATATATATGAACCCTCAAAACTCAATAAAAATAAAACAACTGAACTTTATAGATATAACAAAAGATTTGAACAGACACTTTACCTAAGAAAATCTATAAATGGCAAATAAGCACATGAAAAGATGCTCAATATCGTTAGTCCTTAAGGAAATGCAAGTTTAAACCACAATAGGATACTACCCATATATTAGAATGATTAAAATGAAATAATTGGCCATACCAAGTATTGGCAAGGATATGGAGGAACCAGAAATTTTATGCACTGCTGTTGGAAATGTAATGGTGCAAGCATTTTAGAAAATAGATTTTCAGATTTGTAAAATGTTATACATTCACCTACCTATGTTCCAGCCATTCTATTCCAAGGCATTTACTCAAAAGAATTGAAAGTATATGTCCATACAAAAACTTGTACATAAATATTCTTGCAGCTTTTTTTGTAATAGCCAAAAACTGGAAACAACCAAATACCCATCCACAGGTGAATGACAAATTGTGCTTTGTCTTATACTGGAATACTATTCAACAATAAAAATGAACTGTTCATTCCAAAAATAGTGGATGAGTCTCAAAAATAATTATGCTTAGCGAATAAAGCCAGAAAGAAAAAAGAAAGCATGTATTATTTACTTACATTTTATAGAAACTTCTAGAAAAATAAAGACTAAGCTATAGTGACAAAAAGTAGATCAATGGTTGCCAGGGTGTGGAGGGGCTGAAGGGAGACATTAGAGGGGGACACAAGTAAACTTTTGTTGGTTTACTATCTTTATTATGGTGATGGTTTAACAGGTATGCACAAATGTCAGAATGTATTAAATTATACATACGTGCACTTTATCTTATGCCAATCACATATCAATAAAACTGTTCAAAAAATTGTTATGCCAGTTTTCCTTTAGTAAGCTTTTTTTGCCTAATATTTCTCCTTTTTTCCCCTTTACTTTCAATTTTTCTGTCTTGTGAGTCTTAGGTGTGACTCATAAATAACATATACTTGGATTTATTTTTATTTCTGAAAATCTGTCTTTAACAGGAAGATTTAATTCATTTTTGTTTGTTATCCTTACTGATTTGGTACATTTCTATCATCATCTTGGGCTTTCAAATTACTGTACTTTTAAATTTTTTCTTTTACATTCCTTTCCTGTCTTTTATAAAGTGTTCTTTAGTCATTTTTATTTATTCTATCCCTACTGTATTCTATCCCTTTTTTTATTAGTTATGCATTCTTTTCCCCTTAATATAGTTATTACCCTTATTAGAAAGAAAGAAAAGTACACGTAATGCAAAAAGCCGAATTGACAGTACATCTTATTTTATAGCACAGTATCACCATTAGTCCATTCAACACCTCTGTACTCTTTTATGTATATATGTATGATGCATATATGTATCATAATACATATATGCATAATCCCATTCCTCATTCCCCATTCCCACTGTTATTTGTTTAATGTGTAGTTTTCTAATGTGTCCCTATAAAAGGTAATTATTTTGCATGTATGTTTAACGTACATAAGTGATACTGTGCTAGACTTCATTCTGTAACCACATATCCCCCAGGACTACGTTTTTAAGGTCTACCCATGTGGCTATGTGTGTCTTTGGTCTTTTCCTTCTTACACTGCTGCAAACACTTAGAATTATCCAGCTTTTTGATATTTGCCTATCTGATGTATGTAAAGTGATATATCATTGTATTAATTCTTATTTACCTGATTAGTAATGATTATGTCTTCTGTAAATTATCTCTTACCTCTTTTATACAATGTCTCTTGAGTTTTAATACTTTTCTGGTAGATTTGTAGGCATTTCTTATGTATTTTAAATATTTTATTTAAATATTTATTTAAATATTTTAGTTCCTTGACATTTTTTCCATAGTCAATCATCTATTAACTTTACACATAGTATCCTTCCTTAAACAGAAATTCTTAAGGCATGTGTAATCAACTCCATCAATTTTTGGCTTCATAAGTTTTACCATTAACGTTTTAATAGGTTTTAACAGCTCCTAGGTTGGAAAGATAATTGTAACTAAATTCATTGTTTTACCTGTCACTTGGAAATCTTTAATTGATCTGGAAGTTCTTATTATATATGTTTTTAAATAGGGATCAGTTTTATTTTCTTTAATGTAAGCCAGGTTTGCCAACAACTTTACCCTCATGGTCTCCATGATTGTCTGTCAAATTTCCCTGTGTACTTGGGTCTCTAAGGCTCTGTTCTGTTCAGTTGTTCTATTTGGTTTTTCTTGCAGTAATGTCATACCAACTTTACTATGTGGTTTTGTAAAATGCTTGCAAGATATCTTGTAAGATAAATCTCTTTTCTTTGCTGTTTTTGAAAGTTGGCTTAGCTATTTGTGAAACTTAATTCACATAAATTTCAAATAAATTATATCTAATTGCTTTTAAAATGCAGCTGGAATTTTCACTGGAATTTAAATTAATTTGTAAATTACATTAGAATCAGTATCCTTATAATATTTTCATCACGCCACATTCAAGAGTATGAAAGACTTCTGCATTTTCAGATCTTTCCCTATGTCCTTTATTTATTTATTTTTAATACTATGGTCTTTTACTTTATTATTTTTTTACTTTATTATTTATTTACTTATTTAATTTATTTTTGGCTGCATTGAGTCTTAGTTGCGGCACACGGGATCTTCGTTGAGACATGCGGGATCTTTCGCTGGTGCGCGCGGGCTCCTCTCTAGTTGTGGAGTGTGGGTTTTCTCTTCTCTAGTTGTGGAGTGCAGGCTCCAGGGCGTGTGGGCTCTGTAGTTGTGGTGCATGGGGTCCAGAGTGCGTGGGCTCTGTAGTTTGCAGCAGGCGGGTTCTCAAGCTGAGGCGCACAAGCTCAGTAGTTATGGCTCTCAGGCTTAGTCGCCCTGTGGCATGTGGGGTCTTAGTTCCCTGACCAGGGATGGAACCTGCATCCCCTGCATTGTAAGGCGGATTCTTTACCACTGGACCACCAGGGAAGTCCCCCTATGTCCTTTAATATAGTTCTATTTTCTATATACATCAAGATCTTGTAAACTCATTATTAATTCCTTGATACTTACTGCTTTTGTCTCTCTTATGAATGGTATTTTATTTTTAATATTTTCTAAACATATTTTTATGAGCTGATCTTTTATCTAGTGATCTTGTATGATAGTCACCATAATTACAAAATTTTGTTTGGTACTTTTCTGCATTTTCTACATATACAATCAACTTGTCTGTGAATAATGACAATTTACCCCTTCCTTTCTAATTCTGTAAGTCCTATTTCTTTTCTTTCCATGTAGCCAAGACCATTAGTAATAGCAGTCATCTAAGAATTTCACATCTTAAAGAAAATGTGTTGTCTAAAATTTCTCCACTAAATATGTTTGCTCACTATAGTTTTGTCGTTAAGAAGTTCCCTTTTATCCCTAGTTTGCTAGAGTTTTTATTATACATGTGGATGATTTTCTACATCAGATAAGATAATCAGCATTTTTTAATTTATTTTTTATTGAAGTATAGTTGATTTACAGTGCTGTGTTAGTTTCTGGTATATAGCAAAGTGATTGTTAGATATGTATTCTTTTTTATATTCTTTTCCATTATGGTTTATTACAGGATATTGAATATATACAATATACATGTGCTAAACAGTAGGACTTTGTTGTTTATTCATTCTATATATAATAGTTTGCATCTGCTAATCCCAAACTCCCAGTCCATTCCTCCCCTACCCCCCAGACAATCAACATTTTGAAGACACCCCTACATTGTCTTCAGGTACCTTTTGTTATTGATTGGTTATTGCTATCAATACCATGATCATTTGTTTGTAGGTGATCTAATTTTCTTTCTAGTTGGTTTTGAGAGGTTTTTCTTTATGTTCTGAAATTCCCCTACAATGTAGTGGATGATAGGATGTTTAATATATTCACTTTGGTTCCTCAATCTGCAGATGGTCATATTTAGCAGGTTTGGAAATTTCTCCCTGATTATTACATCTCCACCATTCTTTTCTTCAAGAAATTTTGTTGCACAGATTTTGAATTGTCTCAGTTATTCCTTCTTCTATCTCTTGTTCCTATTTTTTATCTCTTTATCTCTCTGTGACTCATGATGCCAATTTCTTTAGCAGTATCTTCAAGCATATTGATTCAACACTGTTCTAATATAAGAAGATCAATTTCCATGGCCAACTTATATACTCACCACTGAAAGTTCCTCATGAGTCACCATATTTGATTTCCTGTACACAGAAACAGGAGCCTGTGGAAAGTTGACTCATCTGTGCACAGCCATGGGGGATCTGCTAAATTTGGAAAATGCTTTAGGGGAAATTGAGACTCAGTTGAAGGAGCAACACAATGAAAGAGAGCTTTAAGTAAAACAAATGTCAAGTTTCCTCTGATTTGTAACAAGTAGGACAAAATGACCCCATTAAAATGTACTTGGAGGATAATTTAGCCCTGAGAATTGTACACCTGCTTTAGAAATCCATCCAAAAATATCCTTTTTAGAAAAGAATTTCTTTTCTTTTCTATCTCAACTCAATTCAACAGGTCTCAAGGCTTTGCAAGGCCCTCAACAATTTATGCTTTTAGTCTAGGTCCACCTGACCAAAATCCCACAAATGGGCCAGCACACATGAACCTCTGTCTGCTTCTCTTTTTTAAGTCACTCCAAGCCCCCACACAACACGTGGCAAAGTGGACACTTGGGAACATGAAATTGGCTGAGAATGAGCACCTGGAGAAATTATACTCTTCCCCCCAAATGATAGCAAGATGGTGAGGGGTAGGTTACTTACCAGCTGCTTATCAGTAACAAAAAGTTATGTAAATTAAATTTTATACGAATTTGGTAAATATTTATTTTGAGAAGAAATTTTGAAAAATAAGGTCTTTAGAAAATCTGGCTAAAAATCTTTCTGATATCCAAAAATAAAATCAGTATAAAAAGCTACTCGAGGATTCAAAATAATTTTACCATTCATAAAATTATGCAAATATGATGCATACTTACCAAAAATATGAAATTAAATGAAATACTTTTGAGGGGAAAATTGGTTAAAATTACCTCAAAAACTACTATATGTGGCAGAAATATTTTTATAAAATGAAATCCCTAAAGAGCTATGAAGAGGCATTTTAAATGAGTTGAATTTTAGGCAAACTAGACAAATTGATTAACAAGAGAAATGGTTTCAGCTAAAGTGCTTTTAGGCAAATGGATCATCATCCCATTTTAACAAGATGATATCTTCTTAAGCTACAAATATTGGGCTTTAGTTTTTTTAATGTGCAATGGAGGTCAATATACAATGTATATGAGTAGTATGTAGAGAGGTAGTGTATTAAGCTACTAAGCCAAAGAGAAAAGGGGACCTTCAAAAAGCTATTATAGATAAAGGCAGAATTGGGAAGATTTAAAATTTTTCATTGATTGAATTGAGGGTATAGAGGAAAAAAATCAAGTTCAGAATGAATATCTAATGGGATAACTGGAAAGCTAAAGGGTCAAAGATAGAAAATCCCAAGTGTAGAGGCAGAGCCCATCAGGATACCCTGGATCAGAGATAGGAGACAGAGGTAGGAAAGGAAACACCATTGATAAGAGATGCAAAGAATAGATATTAGAGAGCAGAGACAGAGGAAGCCCAGAGGGCCTAGAGCTAAAACCAGCTACTCTTAGCTATTTTGGTAGGAAATGTGCCTGCAAATTTAGAATGGCTTTACCAGAAGTCAAAAATGGTGGCCCATAGCCCAAACAGAAAAGTTCTTTTCTCTCCCTCAGACCAGAAGAGGTATCTTAAATGGGATGATACAATGTTGATGATGTGATGAGGAGGCTGGCTCAGAGTGGGTGGATCACATGTCCCAAACGCCTTAAAGAAGACTGAGCTAATGGGCAGTGGTAAAAGAAAGCACCTGGAGAAAAATGTAATAATCTTTTGATTGTTGAAATTATCATTGATAATAAAATAATTCTGATTGTTCTAATTTGTTGGCGAAGCAGACTTCTGTGTGGTAGGGACAAGGAGGAGGGAGAAGTTTCTACTCAAGAAGCAAGTGGCCATAACCATAGTCTGAGTTGGAGAAACCTCCCCATTTGTACTCTTAGGTGTTAGCTGCAGAGTGATTCAGAAAGCAAGCTCCTAGATACTGCAAGTAACTGGTTTGTAATCTGTGCTCTTCATGGGAGTTTTTCTGTCTCCATCACTTTTCTCTCCCCTTCCCTACTCCCAGCCCAGCCTGGCTTTTGTGGCCGTCACCTGAGCCTCCATTGCACCCTGCCCTTCTCTATCTTATAGTCCCTGAATGTCATGTGTTCACTTACTTCCTTTTCCCCGTCACTACACTATGAGCTTCTGGAGGACAGGGACCTCTGTCTTTCACCCTTGTATCCCAAGGACCAGTGTCCAGGGTGGAAGACAATGATGAAAGAATGAAGAGACAGGAATAGCTGGATGGATAAATGAATGGGTAGAGGAGTAACTCACACATACACACATAAACACACACATATGCAAACAGCCAGGCACACAGGCTACCAGTGTGTTCCTCTGATGCTTATCCTTGGGCCAGGTCTCTCTGTGCTGTCAAACATATTCCTCAGAGAGGTTGCCTTCAGCTGTCAACAGTTTCAGCTCACCATCTCTCTAACTGTCGTATTTAATACCAGTCATGCAGATCTGGAGTATTGTCTGAGATTCCATCCCCATCTCTGGTAACTATCTTCATCCTTCCAACCTCTCCCCTTTGGTGGCTGTCCAGCATTTCCTCTCCTTTAAGAGGAGGGCAGCAGCAATTTGCTTTCTTGCCATGTTTACTTTAATGTCTTTGCCCAATATCTGTTAGTTTTGTTGTATTTTTCTCTCTCTGCATTCACCTTGGATGAGGCCTTGTCCTTAGTATTTGCCTTTAGAAAAGAGAATAAGATGCCTCCTGGAGCTAGGAATTTATGCCACCGGTTCCTGCTGAACTCAGCTACATGGGAAATAGAATGCTCACACACCCATCAGAGACTGTAGGAACTGGAAACTATATGGTGAGTTTTCATTCTTCAAAGCATTTTCAGAAGCATTATTTTATTTGAGTCTCACAAGGGTAATTTAGGGCAGGTATTATTCTCTAAAAATACATCAGGGTTTTGAAAAGAGCAGTTGGGTCTGATTTGTGTTTGAGCTCTTCCTATCTGCTGGTGTGACTATGAGCAAATCACTTACTACCCTGAGCCTCTTTTTTCCCACCTCTTACATTGTGATAAGTAATACCTATCACTTTCCTATCTTTTAAGTTAGAACAAGTATATATAATAGTATGTGCCTAACCACTTCGCACAGTTTTGAAAAGGCTCAAATAAGATAGTATAGATGAAAGAGTTCTTGATGTCGTGAAGCATTATAAAATCAAAAGGGATAAGAATTGTCATTACTAAAGTATTACTCTTACATGTAACATATTACCAAATTCTAGGAATAGAGACAATTCTTGATGAGAAGAACTCAAGTCTCCCAACTCCCATTCCAGGACTTCTTCCTCCCCACCCAGCCTACCTGTTTCAGGTGGAGGAGCGGGACTTCCTCCACCAACGAGAGCAGCAAACTAAGTTTCTCTCCATCTCAGTGACTCATGGAAGAGGAATTTGGCTTGAGCCAGAGAAAAGAAAGCAGCAGACCTCTCTAAACACCTGTGACCTATCCAAATAGTCACTGTACAGCCAGCCCAGAGATCTGTTAAAGGGGGTAGTATGGAAATTCACATACTTCTTTTGTTTTCTTTTTGGTTTTCCATGGTCTCTCAGTCATGACTCCAAGACCTGGGCAATTTTCTGATTCACTGAATGATTCAACTCTCTTAAAAGCACTTTAGCTTACCAACAGATTCCCTTTCTGGCAAATACTTCAGTGGTTGCCATCTGGGAGCTTTCTCTTATCTTACATTTGTGATTTTTTTTTTCCACTGGGGCTAACTGTTTTTTAAGTGCTTTTATGTATTAGGCCACAATTGGCATGAGATCCCCAGTAAGAAGCAAGCTGTGGCCATGCCAATGGATTGTAAAAGGAGTGTGACCTCAGAGAGTAGCACTGAGGTTAAAGACAATCCTGAACAAGCAAAATGAAATTATATTTTCTCAATTCAAAAATAACTTGATGGAAGCATCTTAGCCTCAAATCCAATTGCTTTCACCAGGAAAGTGATGAAATTGGCTCTGTTGATAAAAGCCAGCACATCGCCCCTCCCTAATTGCATCAGCTTGACCCTTTCTTCTGATTAAATGCTTATAATTTTTCTCCCAGCATGTAATTTTTTAATTATAATATGTTTGAAGAACATCAAAATTATTTGGCTGTTTTCAGGGTGATTGTTGACAGCAGAGTCAATTCATTTTTTTCTCTGATGTGTTGAGCACCCAGTGGGTGCCTGAGAAATAATAATTGATGATAGAGGCAGAGATGTCCCTTTGGATGGGTGATGGGCTCACAGGCAATTGTGTGTGGGGAGGAGAGGGCTCTGGACTCACTGGAGGCTGCATTCCTGCCTCCCCATGCATTTGGGATGGCCTAAAGTAAAGTAGAGAGATACTGGATTATGTACCCATGCTCTTATTACTGTAGAGAAATTTCTGCTCAAAGGCCTTCAATTAGCTCAGTTGGTTTTCCCTATGTTTGGGGATGGGATGCAGCAATCTTTTAAGAGAGAGACTCTGTTTAGGAAATATTTACTTCTCCCAGTTAAAATAATCTTAAACCAAGTAAAATACACTATTTTCTGGACCAAAATACCAACCAAACAAATAGAAAACCACCCAGATTTCTGCAATGATGGGATGAGAAAAGAAAAGATAGATTTAGGAAAAAAGAGTCTCTACAAGGGATACAAAAGGAGATCAGGATTCCATCTCCAAATTTCATCATAATGTAGATAAATGGTTGGTCTTAAAAATAGTGTTCTCAAATTCTGCTTCACCTCTTACCAGCTGGGTAACCTTGAGTTATACGCTCATCCTCTCTAACCTTGCTTTCCTCATCTGTAACAGTGGTAACATCATGCATGATGATGTTTACATGAAGATGTATCTGTAACAGAGCACATCACACTACTCCATGGTGAAAGTGCTCGGGAAGTGTTGACAGTAGTTATTGTATCAAGAAGTTTCTGAATCAGCATCCAGGTGCAGCCTTCTTCTTGTGAAAACTGTAAACACAGTTTAAGTTCACAGCTGTCTGGACCTCTCTGAGTCTGTCCTTTCTGGAAGCAGGTGGCCAGACAAGATGGCCTCTGGGGACTCCATCTGAAGGAGCTACTGGTCTGTACCTCTGAAGGCACGGCCCTCTAACTCAATTACCTGCTTGTCTGATCTGTGTGTTTTTTTGTTTGTATTTTTTGTTTTTCCTGGAGTCAGCCGCATGACCCTCAGACCTGAAAAGGATACTGAATTGCCAATTCAATTTACCTAAAACTGGTGGAGCCTGAAAGCCTGGCCTACATTGACATACAGCTAATCTAATACAAATTGATTTTGGTTTTAAATCCAAGCAAGTCAAGAAATTGCTGTGGATTTTTCCAAAACACAAAGGATTCTGCTTTGCTGCAACTGCCAAGTCTTCTGACTTAGGCTTCCTGGGTCCTGGTCTTTGAAGTCCTATTCATGCTTACCCCATAGCTGCTATCACTATCCCCTTAACTCCCCACCCCCAACCTACAACCCTTCAGATGCTGATCTTCATAGAGATTTCAGGAGCTCCAAACCCTGATGCCGCAGCTCCCCATTCAGTTGCCCTTGGTGCCAGTTTGGCTCTATCCTTGAACCTAAAGTGTGATCACTCAGACTTATTTCTGAAGCTCCATAACCAACCATGTACTACTGTTCTGGTAACTATACCCCTGGGTGTGAGCTCTTATCCAGAGTAACTTGTGACTAACTCAGTTCCTCTAAAACAGAGAATCTGTACTGTTTGGGACCTCTATCTCCACCCACAGGACTGACTTCCTGAATTCTGGGGCAGGGCTCAGAGCCCTACAACACAGGACCCATCCCCATTGCCTACTGCCTGCCTGCTGATCTGCTTGCTTGGGTTTCCTCCACATCCTGACATGGGATTCCTCATTGTCCATAATTCATTTCAGATTTCACAGATACCAGCCTCTCGCCCAGACCAGCACTGGTTATCTATCTGCAAAAAAAGCCCTTCAAAAGCATTTTTATTGAACTAGCTACAAATCAATTTTAAGCTGAATTTCTGGATATGAAGGAATGGATGAGATTCAGATGTGACCACTTAGGGGAATATGGCAAGAAAGAAATTATCGTGTCACATCTTGGAGCAAATTCGAAGTCATGCTAATTCGTCTGAGGATATATCCATATGCAGCAAAATAATAATATCTACTTAGTGAGGTTGGAATGATTAAATGAGATAATGACACACAATAATCACTTAACACATATTGACTGTATTATTATGTTTTTTTTAAAAGTCCTGAATCAGCAGGATTGGAGATGGGAGAACTGAACAAGGTCAGAAGCTGGAAAAACCAGGTAACTGAGGTGGATCTGGTCCCAGTGGGGAAGGGCACATTCAGCTACGGGTCTCAGCAGGAAGTCCAGTCCAGCAGACGGCACTCTTTACCTGGAAACTATGGCAACAGCCAGCAAGAATTGGGCTTCATATGGAGACCTAAATAAGCAGACAGGTAGATAGGAAGTCAACAAGGGAATGATTAAAAGTCTTGGGTTTGAGAAAGAGATTGGGATTTCCATCCCTAATTGTATGGGATAGTCATTCTTAAATTCTAACGTGTGTAAGAATTACAT
The DNA here is from genome assembly GCF_965194805.1 of Balaenoptera borealis. Classification (NCBI taxonomy): domain Eukaryota; kingdom Metazoa; phylum Chordata; class Mammalia; order Artiodactyla; family Balaenopteridae; genus Balaenoptera; species Balaenoptera borealis. The sequence continues at coordinate 37,469,474 of NC_138860.1, read as the reverse complement.
AATGTGCTAATTAAAAATGGAGATTCTCTGTCATCCTCTACAGAGTTTTTGAATCATGCAGTCTGGGACAGGATATTCCTAACAAGTTCTTTTTTTAATTTTTATTTTATATTGGACAAGAGTTGATTTATAATGTTAGTTTCAAGTGTACAGTGAAGTGATTCAGTTGTACAAGTTCTTTAGATGATTCTGATGTGATGGCTTGAGGACCACTCTTGAGGAAACTTGAATGTAGAGAGACAGACAACAGCAAAGCAGTCCTTAGGACTAGAGGAACCAAATCATCCAGAAAGTTAATTGGAGGAAGATTCAGGTCCAAGGATTCAGTCAACACAACTATAGCACTAGTATTCTGAGCCTCAGGAAACAAGGCAAATTCCCCCCTCCTTTTGACTATTAGGGGAATCAAGCCACCCAAGAGGGGGTAGGATAGGTTTCAGGAAAAAAAGAAAATGAGTCAAATAAAAAATGTGTTTCTAAGCTCAAGGAAAATAGCAAGTATTTTGATCTGATGCTGTTTGCCTCTTGCTCTCTTCATCCATTTATTCATTTATGAATTGAGTGCGTCATGATTCTGGATTCTATTGCTCCAACTATGAGCTTGCTCCTGAATCTATGAACTACACCTAAAAATCCTCTTAAGAACTTGATATATACAAAGTGTAATTCAACATCGTTTTGTCTCCAAATTAACTTTCTCCCCTAAGACAAAGTTAAGGGAGAAAGTTAATCTATCTATATTTGCTATAATAAGTGGTAGAAGGGCAAGGATTTTCTGACCATTTCACACACCTTGAAACAGAGGCTTGAAGAGGATGCATGAAGAAGCAAAGTTATGAACCCTGCAGCCCTAATTCCCAGCTTGGGGTTCTTTCCATTTTGTCCCTCACTGGTGACCTGAGTGTCCCTAATGTGGTTTGGAAATGGGAATTGGGGAATTATCTGGGCAATCTGTCTAGTGGATAATTTGATTCAAGAAAAACATAAGGAAAGGCTCCATCACTCAAAGTCATCTGCAGCAATAGCTTGATGTATTGCCTCCAATTCTACCATTAGCAATTCATTCTTCAGAAAACGTATTTTTAAATGTAAATAAATACCATTGCCAAAGTAAATAATTACAGCAAAATTTTTCAAACTGAGTTCCCAGGACCCTTCGAGGTTCCTTTGAACATTTCCCAGGACCCACCAGAGGGGACAAGGCTCACCAACCCCTCGAGTCCACCAGTCCCACCAGCTTTAATCAGAGGAACTATTTTTTTTTTTTTTTTCCATGAGAAGTTTAGGAGCTTCCATGCAAGAGCATTTACAGACAAGGTGCTTTACCTTTACCTTCAAAATGTTAAAAATCATTTTTAAGAATGGAAAAAACCTGGAAACAGCCTAAATGTCCATCCTCTTAAATTATACTGCTTCTACACAATGAAATGTAGGAAGCTGTTAAAAAGATGAGATAGACCTATATGTTCTGATGTGGAAATATCTGAATACATCAATAAAAGAGAAAGTCAAGTAACAGGAGAGAGTACGTATGGGCTAGTTCTAAATGTGTTTAAACTGCACATTTATACATTTGCATATGCACAAACTAGTTTAGGAAAAGTTCATAACTTTTAACCTGAAAATTTGGACTTGGAGTTTGGGGTATACATTTAGTATTTCACTGTATTCTGTACGAGTTCCCTTTGTTTGTTTACCATGAGCATATTTTGATCTTTGAATAAAAACTAGTTTTAAAATTTTTGAAAGTGACTGCATTAAGATATCATTGTTCACTATGAACACCTTTGCAGATATTAGTGATCGCTTTCTTTCCACAGTGACAATTATCTCTAAGGAAAGGGAGTCCTGAACAGATAAATGCTGATATGAAGGTGGTATAAGGAAGACAGCACTCACCAATGGGGTGCTGCCTGGTAAATAGGTGGGACGATGTGGAGAGTAGCTGACCTTGTTGGGGCCCTGACATTTGACAGGGAAATTCTTCCTGGTCGGGAGAAATTATGAATGACTGAGAGAAAAAATTCTCCTTTCCCATGTTTTTGCTTGGTCCTCTGATTGTGAATATCATCTATCTGATTCCCAGCAGAGAAACTAGGTTCAGAGGGCAGGAGAGTGAGAGTCAGCTATTAAGGAAAATAATTTTCTTTGAGGCATCAGAAGGCTGTTATTTGGGTTGGATAATGATTCTGATTGTTGCTCAACTCTCCACTTCCTGAGTCTGGGTAAGAGGCAAGAGTCCTTGTAGTCTAAAGGCACTGGAGTCAGAGAGCCTGGGTATGTGTTTTAGCTCCTTTGATTAATCACTTGTGACCTCTGTGAAATGAAGGAATTAAACTAGATTTTCTCTAAGCTCCCTTCAAACTCCAAGCTCTGTTATAATTCAGAAACAGGCATACAAATTTCCAAGGGCTTCCCACTCTCTCCTCTATTTACGATTCCTCTCTCCCTAATAGGCTCCAAGAATAAAACACCTGCCCTCCTTTCCGTGGACCTTCTCCTCCCTGGCTTACATGGGCATGTGTCTCTTCATGTGCGTTTGCATGCCAGGTTAAGCCCATGTCCCTGTGCATCTGTGTGAAAGATGAGACCTCCTTTACCAGGACCCTGACAGTCAGTCATGCTTACTCAGATGGAGAACAATTAACAATCACAGTTAATTAACCTCCATCTTCAAGTGGCCTCTCAGTATTCACTTGGGAATGCAGTCTAGGTGGCCCTGGTCAAGTCATCGTTTGATGTACAAAATCACTCTTACTCTCTGTAGATGAGTTCCCCCCAACCTACCCCCTCCCCTTGCCCCCACCTGGTCTGGGGGGGAAAGGTCGGTGGTGACTAGGAGATGATGTCAGAGCACAGCTGGGGCACAGGTCAAATGGAAGCGGCACCTTAGATCCAGCCCAGGGCAAGACTAGACTATAAACAAGCTGCTGCCTGGGGATTCTGCATCCTGTTAACCCAGCCTCCCTCCTTGCTTGCTCAGCTCTCCCGTGGGTGGTCTTGCTGCAACCTGTGGTTTGGAGAGTGTCAAAAAGCTCTTATGTGTAAACACTGCATTCCAGCCAGCAGAGGCAGTGCACACAGGGTTCGTGTCTCCCCTGCTTACTCAGGCGATGTTCTCTCCAAGAACGGGACGGTTTGTCCTCCGTATCTCAGGTCATGGGAGCCCCAACTTCCAAAGTACCTGAGAGTCGTCCTTGACTTCTCTCCTTCATCCCCCCAGCCAATCAGCCACAAAGTCCTGTTAACTCTGTTTCATAAAGTTTTCTCAGATCTGCCCACTCCTCTCTATGCCCTCTGCCTCTCAGTTCTTATCACCCCTTTTTGATGGGTTGGCACAGTCTTTCAATTGGCCTTCCTGTGCCAGTCTTGCCCTTGAAAGGCTATTCTTGGCTTTGCTGCCCAAGTATCCAAATAAGAAAATGTTATCATGAAACTCCCCAAATGCAATCATGACACCCACGGAAAAACATTCAATGACCCTTACTTTTCTCCACAAAAAAGGGAGGGGTCCCAAAAGGGCCAATCTTCATATGGCCTCCAGGGTCTTTGGCATCCTGGCTCTAAGTCTGCCCCATAACAACAGCATTAGGTGTACCTGCTGGGTGTCAAATAACTTGTTATGTCCAAGATAACAAACTGGGTTTTAGCATATGCAAAATCTTTTTGAAAGTCAGATGCATCTCACTTCTTGCTATTCTCAAACATGTCCTGCTCCCCTAAACCTCATCACTTCTGCAGGTGTCATTCCTTCTACAGAAAGTGCTCTTCTTGTCAATTTTATCCTCTGTCATTCAAGATCCAGCCACAGCATCCTCCTCTGAGTCCTAGCTCCTCTGTGCATGGCCGGCTGCTCTCTCCTCTGAGTCCCTGTGGAATCGTAGCATCACAGTGTTATGGTGCTGCCTGCAACTACGTACACACCTATTTTTCTCCTTGGGTTGGAGCTCTTTGGGAGGCAGGGACTGTATTTTTCATCCATCCCGATGTTGTGTCTTCCTCTGTGCCTGGGGCTTACTTAACCAGGTTTTCAATAAATGAGGGAGAGAGGAGCACTGTTGACAGGAAATCAGGAATTCAAGTAGCAAAACATCAACCTGAGAGGGCAGGAGAGGGCGCTCCGCTGGGATCTCAGAAGAAAGCTTCTTTCTCCTCTCTTGGCCCCCACCACGCCCATTCCCCTCACCCAGGGCCCCAACCCCGTTCCCGCATAAGGTATACCTCAGCGGGGAGCAGAATGCAAGGGCCTCCAAAAAAGGGGGATGGTGCTGAAAATAAACCTCACTCCTAAAGGGCTGAGGACTTTGCCATTTTAGGCCACACTGTTGCAGTTTTGAGCTTGTCCTATTTGCTCAGCTTTTGTCAGGCTCAATCTGGCAGGATGCAACATGATATAAACAGGGGCACTTCCTTTACACAAGTAGGTAAGTTTGAGGCAAGCAGCCTTTATTTGATAAAATTTTGAGGTACCTCAACTCATTTATGAGGCTCTTTCACTCACCTCCAGTTGTATCTCACGGCCTCTCCTTTGCATCTACCCTCGTTCAGGTGTGCAGCAGATGAGCAACTCTAACTTCTGACCAGTCCTGTCTGATGAGGCCCTCATTACAGTTCCAAATAGAAATTAGTGCCCACAGATCATCAAATCCTGGTTAAAGGGTTCTTTAACTTCCTCCCCTTTTCTACCCACCACCCCACCCCCCAATCTCCACTCAGGGAATCCACTGGGGGCAGGTATAATAACCACCCTACCCTCACTGCCTTGTCCACACAGTGGGAATAATAATATTCCCTACCCAGAGAGTTATCGTGAGGATTGCAAAGATTAATCAAACACTTAGAGCAGAGAAACATAAATATTAAATAATAATGGTAACCAGAAACTCCTTCCATAGGGCAGGGATGTCTTAGATATTTTTCAATTTTTAATTATTTAAAATAAATAATCATTTATTAAATGTGTCTCTCTTTCCAACCCATACAAGCAGATTCTCTGAGTTGTTCTTTTCAGGAGCAACTACTTTCTTCTAGTCATCTTCCCAAGTACCTTCACCTGGAACAAATTATTCTGTTGGTTGACATGTTTCTCCACCAGCTTCCCTTTCCTCTTTGTACCTGACTCACTTCCAGGAAGAGACTTGAGAAGCCCCACCCACCCAGGTCTCTGTCCTATCTGTATACGTCCCAAGTGCACAGATGAGTCAAGGGTGTCATATACAGCTGTCTTGGGAAAACAGATGGTAAGAATTCTGCAGGAACAAAAATGGGAACATTTACCTCAGAAGGTCATCTGATTTTTTTCTTTCAATGAAATTGAGACAAAATCTCCCCAAGCATAACTGAGTTGGCCAAATCTCCCAAAGCAAAGACTGAGGGAGAAAACCAAACTCAACATGACCAAATATTTCTCCTTGGAGGATAGCCCTGCCTGTTCAAAGGAGGCGCTGGAAACTTCTGGGATTGCCTCCACCTAGTGCCTACACACAGAACCTGATTTAGAGACTAGTCCTCCAGCATCAGAGAGGATTAGGGAGAAGCAGAGCCAGAAAAATCCAGGGAGTCTTTGAACGGTCATCCTCACTCCTGCTGCCCTGTGTTAGAGCAATAGCCCTCTGCCGACTGCCCTATCACTCTCTCCCCATTGGAATCCACTCTGTCCTTGCTCTGAGGATGCTGTCCTCTCTGTAGCAACCCCCTGTTCCTCCCATTGCCAATAAATAGAGCCACACTTCTCTAAGTGTGGCCTTCAGACCCCGATGGAAGATTCTCTTGTGATCATTGTCACCAATGCAGCTGCTCAGCCCTTCTCCCCACCCACTGAGTCACAATTTCTAGGGGAGGGGCCTAAAGCTCTCTATTTCTAGAAAACTCTGCAGGTGATTCAAAGTGTGAGATCTTTTGTTATAGAAGGGTCAGCATCCCTGGCCCGTTCAAGACCCTTCATGAAAAATCTGTTCTCTGTTCCTTGTCTCCAAAATTGTCTCCCTCTACCCCATGAGTAACACCACCGGCCACCCCAACTTGTATGCTCACGACTCCCCAGGTTCTTGCAGATTCCTATTTCAAGATCCTGCTTATGCTGTCTCCCCTCCCTGGAACCCTTACTCTACCTAAGTCCTCCTCTTCCTTCAAAGCTCACTTCTGTCAAAACTTTCGTGCATATTAATTCTTGAGATTAATTGCATTGAGCACCCTCTGATGCAAGGCTCTGCCTCAGGTTTACTACAAGGTGTCACATGTGGTTCCTGCCCTCCAGGAGCTCTGAGGCTGAGTAGGTGGACGTCAGCAACCATAATAAGATGTAAAATGTAAAATGTGAAAGCAACAAGAGTTCGAGGGAAAGGGCATTGGTTATATAGGAACTGGTGTTTTCTGCAAGGCCTTTCAGCTTGGATGGTACGAGAGACGAGATGTGAGGAAGTAAGGCAGGGCAGAAAGAGAATTTTGAGTACAGAGGTAGGGCAGTGAAGACGATACACAGGATGAGAAATAGCACAGCTTGGCTTGTTCATGAAGAAATGTGAGAGATTCAGCTGAAACATAGATAAGTGTGTCCTCAGCTCTCCTCCTCCTCTGAACTCCTTTTATTTTTATGATCTGAGTCAACTCAACTAGAACACTTAGCACAGATGCCTATCCATTTCTTTGAATTTCTATCAGTATATTTCTGAAAGCAATGATTTTTCTCATTATTAAACATTTTCATTGGGGAAAATTTGGAAAATATAGAAAATTGGTAAAAATTAAGTTACTCCTAAATCTACCATGTGGAAATAACCACAGTGAGCATTTTCGTTGATCCTCAGAACATTTTTCCCCATACACATCTATATTTTTTTCTACTAAAAAGCTGAAATAATACTGCATACAATTGTATATCTATTTTTTTCATTTAGCAGGTTATAATGAGCACATGCCCACATCATTAAATATTCCTTGAAAACATTGTTGTGAACAGCTGCCTAATATTCTAACATATGAATATTCAAGTCCAGTTTACCTAGTATTTCCCAAGTGTAATGCTATGGGATGTCTCTAAAAGATTTAGTAACAGGTTAAATCAATTTAAAATAATTTTTTTCTTCTGGATTCTGTAAGTCTTTGAAGAGTCACAATGTGGATTTTGATTCTTCGAGAAGGAATTTTAGCAAATAGTAATTTCCAAATGTATTAACAATGGATTCGTTTTTAAAACAAGCATCTCATGGGATTCATTTTTACGGAAGTTTGGAAAATACTGGTTTAACCTTGAACCTTTATCCTATTGTAGGACATTTAGATGGTTCCCAATTTTTTACTATTATGAATAATGCTTAGATAATGATCTTTGTACACAAAATTCAGGCTGCAGGTCTCAATATTTCTTTAGGATAGATTCCTGGAAGTAGAATTGAGGGGTCAAAGTGTGTGGTTTTAACTATTTTTTTAAGTGTAATAATCATATTCCACCCCCTCCAATTTACGACTACCAGCCTCCTGACCTCTGTGATTATGCTGTGTGGTTTTTGCACCTCCCTATTGTATAGCCTCATGCCCTTTCTTTAGAAAGTCCTCAGCAAGTGTTTGATAATGGTGATAATGATATTAAGGAAGAAGAATTATCTATCAGGGGAGAGGGTAGGTTCAGAGAAGGGAGGCATTGTCTCCTTCAGTAGAAAGCATCAGTATAAAATAGTCCCTCAATGCAGGTTATTTCACATCAGCCAGCCTGAGTTCAGCTGTTCCACTCAATCTCTGTGTAACCTTGGCCAAATTACAGTGATAATAATACCTAACTCATAGGTGTGCAGCAAGAACTAAATGAGAAAATATGTGCAAGGCTTAGAGCTCAGGCCTGGCCACATATAATACTGAGTATAAATATGACTGTTATTATCATCATCATCATCATCATCATCATTATTAGCTGATGTCTGGAACCCAAAGGAAAGGTGACCATTTCTTTAAGAAGCTGAAATTGAGTTATATAAGATCAGAGTCAATAGCAGCTGATTGGAGTAAAGCTTGCAGCCAGGGAGACACCCAGGAGCAATGGCCAGGGAATGGATCAGGTCTGCTAGGTATGGCAATAGTGACAGCAAAGGCAGCCAATAGGGAAAGATGGAAGTCAGCCGAGGCAACCAGGGACTGCATTCCAGTTAAAAAAAAATCAAAGTTCTTTTGGCATGGCAAAGGCTAACATGTTCATTCTGAACTCCTCTCCCCTGGGAAAACTCCATGATCCCATTTCCCCTTCCAGAGATAATCAACCATCTCCCCTGGACACAATGTGGTGGCCACCAGCCCAGCTCTTATCTGTCAGCTCCCTGTCACTGCCTAGGTGACCGTGGGCCCTCCAAGCTGGCAGCCCCAGTGGAGACACTGACAAGACCGACTCTGACACCTGGCAAGTCCCTGGACCCTCTAGTTTATTTCTCTATTTAGAAGGGTTCATACCTACTACATTTTTCTGGATTCCCTGGGTGCATCCAACCCAGAACCAAAAGCTTGACCATTTGGCTGCATCTCTGAAATCTGAAAGAGCTGTAACTCAAAACTCTGAAGTGAGCCCAAAGCAGGGGCACTGATGGTGCCAGGCTGGGTCCCACGTCCCCCTTCAGAGCCTCCTTCTCCCCTCCCTGCTCTTCCCCATTACTCTCAGAGCTACTGAGAGTTAATGAGTGTTAAAAGCCCTTAGATCTATTTAGAGGGAAGACCAATTTACTGTGATTAAATGCAAGGTAGCGTTCAATTAGCAGAAGATAAACACAACATATCAACCTACTACGATAATTTTTAAATCAAAAGTTAGAGCACACATAGGCTGCTGCAGTAATAATTTACTAATTTAATGACGATGGAGCTTTTTAAGATCTTGCCATTCTCTAAGAGTGTGTATGGAGGACACTCCTAATGTTAATTAGAGCCTGCTTCATTAACAACTTAACCAAAAGGCCACACTTTGTGAAATTATTTGGGAGCCTTACGAGGAATGAGAGTTGATGGAAGGAAATTACCATGAGTATATTTCCCATCAGTTAATGAAGAGCATGATGTATAAATCATTAGCAGGGCCCATATGGTGATAGTCAGTAAAAGAAAGGAGAATGTGGAATTTATGGATGGGAGCAGGGCAGATGGCTGGGAAGAATGTGTGAAGGCACATGCCTCTTCATATATGTGCCCTCTGTGGCAGCAAAGGTCCTCTCTGCCATGCAGCCTCCAGGGCAGTTTTGTTTGGCAGACGGCTGTTGCTTACACCTCTGGGCTCTGCCTGACAGAGTTAGAGTCACCTCCAGCTGAATGCTAAAGCTTTGACAGACAGTAAGTGCTTGGGAACTTATGATGAATTCACGTCTGACACTCCAGTTGGATAGACGCCTCCTAGATTCAGCACAGTCCTTTCTGACCCTGGTGGCCAGCTCCTTTGAAGATGTGTGCACTAGTCCAAAATTGCCCAAACCAACTTGGGATTCTAGAGGGCAGGGCCCCCTAACAGCCTGGGACAGGGGTTCCCAAAGATTGCTGCACATTGGAATCAATTGAGGGGTCTTTTAAAAATGTTAATTTCTGGCTCCCATCCCCAGACATTTAATCCATATGGAGTATGAGGTGGACTAAATGTTTGCAACCTCCCCAAAACTCATATGTTAAAACCCTAATTTTCAAAGTGAGGGTATTTAAAGATGGAACTTTGGGGAGATAATTAAGTCATGAGAATGGAGCCTTCATGATGGGATTAGTGTCCTTTAAAAAGAGACGTGAACGAGCTTTCTTGCTCTCTCTGTGTTCTGCTAGGTGAGCATACAAGGAGAAGACATCTGCAAACCAGGAAGAGGGTCCTTATCGGACACCAAATCTGCCAGCTCCTTGATCTTGGACTTTCCAGCCTCCAGAACTGTGATTTAGGAGAACATAAAATTTCTATTGACAAAATTACCCAGTCTATATTATTTTTGTTATAGCAGTCCAGATGGCTGAGACAGGTATTATCTGAGCCTGGAGACTTTTTAAAACTCTACCTGCCCTGGTGATTCTAATGTGCAGCAATATCTGGGATCACTGGTCTAGGACCCAAGCTCAAGGTCTAAGGTGGATGCAGGTCTCTGAGCCTTGTAGCCAATCCTGGAATCTGGGAAGAGCACATCACAGGCAAGGCTGCTGACAAGTGAGGCATGGGGTTTTTAGAAGGAGGAAGGTCTCTAGAATTAACAGACATGTGTTAGAATCCATGCTTACTTTGGGTAATTATCCTCTCTGACTTTTCTGCTCTGTAAAACGGAGGTAACAATGCTTTCCTCAGAAGCTGTGTGAACATTAAATGAAATAACATATATAAAGAATATAGACATCCAAAGGAGGGCCTCTGGAGTGTGGAGTTTAGGAGTTTGGAGAAGGGTGTTGAAGTCTCCAACTATGAAAGTGGATTCAACTATGATGATGTGAGATAACGTGAGCATCAAGCACTGGCTAACAGCTTTGAAAATGTTCCCATCCAAAATCTATGAGGCCTTTAGCAAATATAATGTGGTTAATAATTCTCATTCACATATCAGTCATTTATGGGCTATTTAGGTCTTGTTAATTGAATTTAAAAGAGGACTTATCATAGAGAAAGGTTTTGAATATCTTCCCAAAATAAATAGTTAAAGCACCTTTCTATGTCCAGTGTATGGAACAAGCTAATAGCCTGTTTAAAAATGAGGTGCCATGTTGCTTTTAAGATCTCAATACAATAATCTGAGTGCCAGATTGGTTCAGGATGGCAGAGTGGAAGGACGTGCTCTTGCTCCAACTTGCAAGAACAATCATCAATCAGGATGACACTGGAACTCACCAAAAAAGATACCCCACATCCAAAGACAAAGGAGAAGCCACAATGAGATGGTAGGAGGGGCACAATCACAATAAAATCATCAAATCTCATAACTGCTGGGTGGGTGACTCACAAACTGGAGAACACTTATACCACAGAAGTCCACCCACTGGAGTGAAGGTTCTGAGCCCCACGTCAGGCTTCCCAACCTGGGGGTCTGGCAACGGGAAGAGGAATTACTAGAGAATCAGACTTTGAAGGCTATCAGGATTTGATTACAGGGCTTCGATAGCACTGGGGGAAACAGAGGCTCCACTCTTGGAGGGTGCACACAAAGTAGTGTGTGCATTGGGATACAGGGGAAGGAGCAGTGACCTCATAGGAGACTGAACCAGACCTACCTGCTAGTGCTGGAGTGTCTCCTGCAGAGGCAGGGGGTGGCTGTCTCTCACAGTGAGGACGAGGACACTGGCAGCAGAAATTCTGGGAAGTACTCCTTGGTGAGAGCCTTCCCAGAGTCGGCCATTAGCCCCAACAAAGAGCCTGGGTAGGCTCCAGTGTTGAGTTGCCTCAGGCCAAACAACAAACAGGAAGGGAACCCAGCCCCACCCATCAGCAGACAAGTGGATTAAAATTTTACTGAGCTTTGCACACCAGAGCAGCAGCAGCTCTGCCCACCACCAGTCCCTCCCATCAGGAAACTTGCACAAGCCTCTTAGATAGCCTCATACACCAGAGGGCAGACAGCAGAAGCAAGAAGAACTACAATCCTGCAGCCTGTGGAACAAAAACCACATTCACAGAAAGATAGACAAGAAGAAAAAGCAGAGGGCTATGTACCAGAAGTAAGAACAAGATAAAACCCCAGAAAAACAACTAAAAGAAGTGGAGATAGGCAACCTTCTAGAAAAAAGAACTCAGAATAATGATAATGAAGATGATCCAGCACCTCGGAAAAAGAATGGAGGCAAAGATTGAGAAGAGGCAAGAAATGTTTAACAAAGACCTAGAAGAATTAAAGAACAAACAAACACAGATGAACAATACAATACCTGAAATAAAAAATACACTAGAAGGAATCAATAGCAGAATAACTGAAGCAGAAGAACGGATAAATGACCTGGAAGACAGAATGGTGGAATTCACTGCTGTGGAACAGAATAAAGAAAAAAGAATGAAAAGAAATGAAGACAGCCTAACAGGCTTCTGGGACAGCATTAAATGTAACAACATTCACATTATAGGGGTCCCAGAAGGAGAAGAGAGAGAGAAAGGACCCAAGAAAATATTTGAAGAGAATATAGTCAAAAACTTCCCTAACATGGGAAAGGAAATAGCCACCCAAGTCCAGGAAGCGTCGAGAGTCCCATACAGGATAAACCCAAGGAAAAACACACCAAGACACATAGTAATCAAACTGGCAAAAATTAAAGACAAAGAAAAATTATTGAAAACAGCAAAGGAAAAACAACAAATAACATACAAGGGAACTCCCAAAAAGTTAACAGCTGATTTCTCAGCAGAAGCTCTACAAGCCAGAAGGGAGTGGCATGACATATTTAAAGTGATGAAAGGGAAGAACCTACAACCAAGATAACTCTCCCCAGCAAGGATCTCATTCAGATTTGATGGAGAAATCAAAAGCTTTGCATACAAGGAAAAGCTAAGAGAATTCAGCACCACCAAACAAGCTCTACAACAAATGCTAAAGAAACTTCTCTAAGTGGGAAACACAAGAGAAGAAAAGGACCTACAAAAGCAAACCCGAAACAATTAAGAAAATGGAAACAGGAACATACATATCGAAACTTACCTTAAACGTGAATGGAATAAATGCTCCAACCAAAACACACAGGCTAGCTGAATGGATACAAAAACAAGACCCATCTATATGCTGTCTACAAGAGACACCCTTCAGACCTAGGACACATACAGACTGAAAGTGAGGGGATGGAAAAAGATATTCCAATCAAATGGAAATCAAAAGAAAGCTGGAGTGGCAATACTCATATCAGATAAAATAGACTTTAAAATAAAGAATGTTACAAGAGACAAGGAAGGACACTACATAATGATCAAGGGATCAATCCAAGAAGAAGATATAACAATTAAAAATATATATGCTCCCAACATAGGAGCACATCAATATATAAGGCAAATGCTAACAGCTATAAAAGAGGAAATCGACAGTAACACAAAAATAGTGGGGGACGTTAACACCTCACTTACACCAATGGACAGATCATCCAAACAGAAAAATAATAAGGAAACACAAGCTTTAAATGACACAGTAGATCAGATAGATTTAATTGTGATTTATAAGACATTCCATCCAAAAAGAGCAGATTACATTTTCTACTCAAGTGCACACGGAATATTCTCCAGGATAGATCACATCTTGGGCCACAAATCAAGTCTCAGTAAATTTAAGAAAATTGAAATCATATCAAGCATCTTTTCTGACCATAATACTATGAGATTGGAAATAAATTACACAGGAAAAAATGTAAGAAACACAAACACATGGAGTGTAAACAATACTTTATTAAATAACCAAGAGATCACTGAAGAAATCAAAGAGGAAATCAGAAAATACCTAGAGACAAATGAAAATGAAAACACGACGATCCAAAACCTATGGGATGCAGCAAAAGCTGTTCTAGGAGGGAGGTTTATAGCAATACAAGCCTACCTCAAGAAACAAGAAAAATCTCAAATAAACAATCTAACCTTACACCTAAAGGAACTAGAGAAAGAAGAACAAACAAAACCAAAAGTTAGTAGAAGGAAAGAAATCATAAAGAACAGAGCAGAAATAAATGAAATAGAAACTAAGAAAACAATAGGAAAGATCAATAAAACTAAAAGCTGGTTCTTTGAGAATGTAAACAAAATTGATAAACCACTAGCCAGACTCATCAAGAAAAAGAGGGAGAGGACTCAAATCAATAAAATTAGAAAGGAAAAAGGGGACGTTACAACAGACACCACAGAAATACAAAGCATCCTAAGAGACTACTACAGGCAACTCTATGCCAATAAAATGGACAACCTGGAAGAAATGGACAAATTCTTAGAAAGGTATAACCTTCCAAGACTGAACCAGGAAGAAATAGAAAATATGAACAGGCCAATCACAAGTAATGAAATTGAAACTGTGATTAAAAATTTTCCAACAAACAGAAGTCCAGGATCAGATGGCTTCAGAGGTGAATTCTATCAAACATTTAGAGAAGAGCTAACACCCATCCTTCTCAAACTCTTCCAAAAAATTACAGAGGAAGGAACACTCCCAAATTCATTCTACAAGGCCACCATCACACTGATACCAAAACCAGACAAAAATACTACAAAAAAAGAAAATTACGACCAATATCACTGATGAATATAGATGCAAAAATCCTCAACAAAATACTAGCAAACAGAATCCAAAAACACATTAAAAGGATCATACAGCATGATCAAGTGGGATTTATCCCAGGGATGCGAGGATTCTTCAATATACACAAATCAATCAATGTGATACACCATATTAACAAATTGAAGAATAAAAACCATATGATCATCTCAATAGATGCAGAAAAAGCTTTTGACAAAATTCAATACCCATTTATGATTAAAACTCTCCAGAAAGTGGGCATAGAGGGAACCTACCTAAACATAATAAAGGCCATATATGACAAACCCACAGCAAACATCATTATCAATGCTGAAAAACTGAAAGCATTTATTCTACGATCAGGAACAAGACAAGGATGTCCACTATCACCACTATCATTCAACATAGTTTTGGAAGTCCTAACCATGGTAATTAGAGAAGAAAAAGAAATAAAAGGAATACAAATTTGAAAAGAAAAAGTAAAACTGTCACTGTTTGCAGATGACATGATACTATACACAGAAAATCCTAAAGATGCCACCAGAAAACTACTAGAGCTAATCAATGAATTTGGTAAAGTTGTAGGATACAAAATTAATGCACAGAAATCTCTTGCATTTCTATACACTAATGATGAAAAATCTGAAAGAGAAATTAAGGAAACACTCCCATTTACCATTGCAACAAAAAGAATAAAATACCTAGGAATAAACCTACCTAGGGAGACAAAAGACCTGTGTGCAGAAAACTATAAGACACTGATGAAAGAAATTAAAGATGATACCAACAGATGGAGAGATATACCATGTTCTTGGATTGGAAGAATCAATATTGTGAAAATGACTATACTACACAAAGCAATCTACAGATTCAATGAAATCCCTATCAAACTACCAATGGCATTTTTTACAGAATTAGAACAAAAAAATCTTAAAATTTGTATGGACACACAAAAACCCCGAATAGCCAAAGCAGTCTTGAGGGAAAAAAACGGAGCTGGAGGAATCAGACTCCTTGACTTCAGACTATACTATAAAGCTACAGTAATCAAGACAATATGCTACTGGTACAAAAACAGAAACATAGATCAATGGAACAGGATAGAAAGCCCAGAGATAAATCCACGCACCTATGGTCAACTAATCTATGACAAATGAGGCAAGGATATACAATGGAGAAAAGGCAGTCTCTTCAATAAGTGGTGCTGGGAAAACTGGACAGCTACATGAAGAAGAATGAAATTAGAACACTCCCTAACACCATACACAAATATAAACTCAATATGGATTAGAGACCTAAATGTAAGACCAGACATTATAAAACTCTTAGAGGAAAACATAGGAAGAACACTCTGACATAAATCACAGCAAAATCTTTTTTGACCCACCTCCTAGAGTAATGGAAATAAAAACAAAAATAAACAAATGGGAGCTGAGTAAACTTAAAAGCTTTTGCACAGCAAAGGAAACTACAAACAAGACGAAAAGACAACTCTCAGAATGGGAGAAAATATTTGCAAACAAATCAACGGACAAAGGATTAATCTCCAAAATATATAAACAGCTCATGCCGTTCAATATTAAAAAAACAAACAACCCAATCCAAAAATGGGCAGAAGACCTAAATAGACATTTCTCCAAAGAAGACACACAGATGGCCAAGAAGCACATGAAAAGCTGCTTAGCATCACTAATTATTAGAGAAATGCAAATCAAAACTACAATGAGGGGGGCTTCCCTGGTGGCGTAGTGGTTGAGAATCTGCCTGCTAATGCGGGGGACACGGGTTAGAGCCCTGGTCTAGGAAGATCCCACATGCCACGGAGCAACTAGGCCTGTGAGCCACAACTACTGAGCCTGCGTGTCTGGAGTCTGTGCTCCTCAACAAGAGAGGCCGCGATAGTGAGAGACCTGTGCACTGTGATGAAGGGTGGCCCCCACTTGCCACAACTAGAGAAAGCCCTCCCACAGAAACGAAGACCCAACACAGCCAAAAATTTTTTTTAAAAATTAATTAATTAATTAATTTTTTAAAAAAAGAAGACATTTAAATTTAAAAAAAAAAAACAAAAAAAAACTACAATGAGGTATCACCTCACACCAGTTAGAATGGGCATCATCAGAAAATCTACAAACAACAAATGCTAGAGAGGGTGTGGAGAAAAGGGAACCCTCTTGCACTGTTGGTGGGAATGTAAATTGATACAGCCACTATGGAGAACAGTATGGAGGTTCCTTAAAAAACTAAAAATAGAATTACCATATGACCCAGCAATCCCACTACTGGGCATATACCCAGACAAAACCATAATTCACAAAGACCCATGCACCCCAATGTTCATTGCAGCACTATTTACAATAGCCAGGTCATGGAAGCAACCTAAATGCCCATTGACAGACGAATGGATAAAGAAGTTGTGGTACATATATACAATGGAATATTACTCAGCCATAAAAAGGAACGAAATTGGGTCATTTGTAGAGACGTGGATGAATCTAGAGACTGTCATACAGAGTGAAGTAAGTCAGCAAGAGAAAAACAAATATCGTATATTAACGCATATATGTGGAACCTAGAAAAATGGTACAGATGAACTGGTTTCCAGGGCACAAACTGAGACACAGATATAGAGAACAAATATATGGACACCAAGGGGGGAAAGCGGTGGAGGGAGGTGGTGGTGCTGTGATAAATTGGGAGATTGGGATTGACATATATACACTAATATGTATAAAATGGATAACTAATAAGAACCTGCTGTATAAAAAAATAAATCAAATTAAATTAAAAAAAAAAGAATATATAGCCTGAAATATCATAATTGGAAGAATGGTTTATTTAACCAATGAGACTTAACTAGCAAAAAAAAAAAAAAAAAAAAAAGAGGATTATGGCACAATAGTATCTGTTACTTGTTTGAAGTTGCTAAAGAAACTGTGCAAGTGCCTGCAATAAACCCAGGACACTGTGGTAATAAATGTATTTTGTTGTGTGTCAACTGGGAACCAGGCACTATTCTAGGCACTTCATAAAGACTTCTTAGACTGTTGACTGGTAATTGTGTCAGTCAGGATATTCAGACAAGGAGCAGGCCAGAGAGGAGCAGTTCTTCAGAGATTCCACGAGTCCAGAGCACGTGCTGTCCATGACTGTAGGCCATGGATGTTGAGAGAATATCTGTTAATTTCCCAAGGGGACAAGATGTGACCTGGTGGAAGGAGACACGGTTACAACTGTCAGTCTGCCACTCCCAAGCTGACCAATTGTGGGTACATTTCCTCAACATTCTGCCTCTCAGTTCATTCATTATTATAAGGGACAGAGAAAGACAGCTGCCTCACTGGGCTCAAGGCACAAAAGGAGTCGATATACTTAAAAGTGCCTGTCATGGTGTTAGGTTCACAGCAAGAACTCAATAAACAGTTCTCTGAATTACACATTCTAAATAGCAGAGGGTTCCCCCCAGGGAGTGGGATGTGTATGGATGGAAGCCTGGGAGTCCGACTCCTGGATTCTATGAGGACCCAGGAACTTCCATGCAGTGCACTCCCCATTTCCCAGCCAACACCAGGTCTAATGAGCTCTTGAAACCATCCTTTTCTTGCTCCCGGACATATTCATACACCTGTGGGCACTTTGTTCCAAGCAAGCCCCTCAGCTGGAGCTGAGAAAACCAAAAGGGCTCTGCAGCAGCTGTGCCATCCCACAGGCATGACGCCCGGCACCTCAATTAGACTGCGGTGTGAGAAAAGCCAGGTCCCATGCCCTACTCAGCAACAATCCTTTCTGCAGAAACAACCAACCCCCCTATCTAGGGAAATCAATGGACTCTTCTCCCCACCTATATCTAAATAGCTATTTGAATGTGTTCTATAACAGGAGGAGATGTTGAACAAAAGGTCAGGGCTGATTTGAAGCTGGTCTTTATATCAGCAATTGCTTTTAAAGACATAATTCTCCCAACTCTGTGAGCCCCTGAAGATTAAAAAAAAAAAAAAAAACTTATATAAATGTACAAATGACTTTATGACTTTGATTATACAACTTCTAAGAAAATGTCCATATGAACTGTTAAGGAAGACTAAAGATATTGTGATAAAGAAAGCTTTTTGAAATTCTGCTTAAAAAAAAAAATCTATGTCATGAGATATGAATGTAGCCAAAGTCTTGATAAAAGTCGTGTCATCCTTTTGCCATGGAAGCTACTGAGGCATGAAAAGGACCACGGGCCTGGAGATCTTTGCTGCCTTTAAAGTCTGGCTGATCAACATGTATTAGAGTCTTCCTAAAGATGGGTCTGGCCAAAGGTTATCAACAAAAACTTAATCTAATGAGCCCAGAACACAGGGAGAGGAGCCCTGCCAGGCCAACACTGAGAGGAATTGGGAGCAAGGGCATTTCATTTTCAGAAAAGGAGAAATAAAGGTAAACTCATTAAAGCAGAAGGTACTGCATTGTTGGTTTTTATCCTCAGAGCACCACTCTCTGTGCAGGTGCTGCTCACTCTCATTTTGGGGACTAAAATCTCACCCCACCCAAAATAGAAGCTGATGACAATAGAGGCTTTGAGGATAGAGGAGAGCCACAGGGAAGGCTGTTCTATAGACCAGCAGCAGTGCTGAGATGTGACAGCCAGTGTGTGCAAAGGCCAGCAGGCTCCTCTGGGGCTGAGGCTGTGCTTTCTGAAATTTGGTTACCAGTAGATCTGGGCCATTGCTTCCATCATGGCTATGCAAATGCAAATAAGAATTCTGGAACAAGAGGACAGAGAAAGCTACTCAGAATTCTGGAATTCTGAATTCCGGAATTCTGAGGATGGAGAAAGCTACTCAAAGAAATGTTGCAAATGCTCTGCAATCATGAGAATGAATTGTTCAGAGGAGAATGGTGAGGACCTCTTTTGGAGTAAATCATATAGGGGTCCCAGACTGACGTGGCTACAGGAGACAGGCAAATAACATAAGTTAGTAAACCAGCCCAGCAATGAGATAAGAGGGAATGTCGAGGTGAGACTGTGGGCTCTTTTTAAGGGAATAGTAGATCCTCAGCTCTGATGGATAGTTGCCCCACTGGAAGGGTGCCATGTTACCAGATCTGATTATTTAATTAGCTAGAAATTAGAGTTTTTATATAAAATCTCCTGATTTTAAAGTTTTGATAACTAGTTTTTTTTTAACTTTTTTGTAGGCCAAGTAAGACATTTCTATGAAATGGATATAGCCAAAAGTCTGTCAATTGGGGCCATCTGACTAGAGCATCAGACAACAGTGGATAGCATGGCCTAGTGCTGAAAGTCAGAGGGAAAAGTACCTATTAGGAGGCTGAATGAGTTATAGCATTTACATTTATTTATGGAAGAAAATATCAGCCAATGAAGATTGTCATGAATGGCCATGCATGTTGTATATTACACAACTCCAGGGAGCATCATTTATAACAAAGACTATATAAATGGCACCTCTTGAAGTTGCACAACCTGCACAGCCACACCCAGCAGCCTTGGTTGTGACACACCCCAGTCCTTCATTTCAATAGGTTCCTGAGGGACAGAGAACAAACCCACTTAAGTTCCCATCCATTGATTTAGATAGACCAGCACGCCCATTCTTGACTCTCAAAAGAACTTTCATCAAAATCGATTATAAAATAACTCTTTGGCATTGTAAATGCTACCGAGAAAGAATAAAATTTTTCTCTCATCTTGTTGACCACAAAACAAGATGATCCCAAAAGTTGCATCAGCAGAGACCCAGTAGATTGTACTTTAGTAGTGACTCAGCCTAAGTATACTCAAGTAAGGCATTTTTTTTTAATGGAAAAAAATAATAAGTTATATAAGTTTCAGTGGCTTTGTCTGTGGTAGGTTTGTAACAGCTGCCATTTAAAATTGATTGTTGGGCTATATATTCTGTACTGGATTAATACAATAAACACGATTTATACCCTCACAGGGTATAGAGTTGTATCTCCAATGTCCCAGAGGCTTCAAAGACAATGATAACATTGGCTGGTCTTGGAGCAGTAAGTCACCTGCACATCTGACCTCACTGGAAAGTATAGAAAGAAAGTTCCAGAAATTGTCAGTAGGAAGCTCTCCTAGCATCTTGAATCAAAAAATGGTTATTTTTCTTGGCTGCAGTAAGTATCTTCAAGGAAGAGAAATATGGGAATGTGTTAGTGAATGTGATGAGCTGGATTTCAGTGGCTCAGAAAATATGTAACTAGTAATTCCCATAAATATTTATAATAAGCCAGATATATAAAGACAAAGGGGGATACAAACACATTTGTTACACAGTATTAAAAATGTATCATAAACATTTGTTGACTAAAGTGATATTTCAATTTACATAATCCCCTAAGACAGAGTTTCATTCCTGATGATAAACAGTGACATTGCTTAAGGGATGGGATGAAAAAGAAGGTTGGATCTCTCAGCTGACCCTGCTGTCACTGGCCTTAGTGAAAGTGATGGGGCATGATCTATCTCTGGTCCACTGGGTCACTAATGAGGACCCTAATACTCACTCATCTGCGAAGGGCCTGTCCTAAGATGTAGTTACCAGAACATAAGAAAAAAAAAAAAAAATCAATAAGACACCAGTCTCCTCTGTTAAAACTGGGTCAGTTTACAAATAAAAATTGAGTGTTCAATGTAAGAATGGCTCTATCTGACTTGTTCCTTGCTTTACATGGGGACAAATTAAAAAATGAACTGCCACAAACATTAGACCAGAACAGTGCAGGAGCTTAATAAACACCTTCATGAAATGTTAAAACGGCTGCCTCATTTGTCTGCAGCAAGAGTCAAGCACCACTATCAGAGTGTTTCTTACTTCCTTTCCAAATCAGGGGCAATTTGCTGGCTTCAGAAAAAAAAAAAAAAAAAGAAAGAAAGAAAGAAAAAAGAAAAAGAAGCAAAAAAAGAAAGGAAAAGAGAGGGAACCCTGCCTGGTCAATGATTTATTTATGGAGCCAAGAAAACGCTTCCCCTCTAAAATGGTATTTTTCCTGGGTTCTAACCCTTCAATCTTCCTCCAGCCTGGGAATACATATGTTTCTCTCCTTTTCTCTCCTCCATGTATTTTTGAATGGTTTCCATTATTACATGACACACCATTCACCTCAATCTACAGTGCTGAGATCTCAGCAGGGTTGCCCTTGCCCAGAGAATTTTGCTGCTCCAGACTCCAAATTGATGCTTTGTCTCACTTGAAGAGCTGAGCAGTTTCTCCTCTAGAGGACTTACCCACCTTAGGAAGAGGCTGTGAGCAGAACAATGAGAAGCAGTGACATCTGTAGTTGGTCATGTCCACAGTTTGTACACAAATTACTTCTTAAAAGCAAGCAGAGTGATGGGTTGACGATCCAGTGGCCCAAGAGATAACCCGTATCTATGTAGAGACAAAAACCTTAACCCATGCCCTTGGAGAGCTTCATGTTGCTTCAGACCTTAGAATTATTATCCATAATCACATGCAGATTTGGAGAATGGGGATATATAAGAGACTCTAAGCTATGACCCCCTGGGTATGTGTTAACTTTCATATCAGAGAATTCTCTGTAAGCCAAATGTTGATGTCTTAATAGAAAAAGAGGCAGCAAGGTGTGAGTGAGTTTTTAGCACTATATAAATAGCATAATGAGATGCATCTTAGCCCAAAGTCCAGAGTCTGGAGGGAAACATCAGTTGGGATTGAGAAATGGAGACATCCACTTGCTTCTCTGGTGATTCTGAGGGAGAAACAAATTTAAGGGGATCATGTTTATTTGTAGAACCATTCCTTTAGGTAGATGTCCAATGGTCTCTCATTCCCTGCCTACAAATCTGCTTAGAAAAGTGGTGATATACCAGAATTCAACTCAGATATCACGTTCTTGAAGAAGCCTTTCCTCTCTGTTCTGTGTCCTGGACTTACCTCAGTTGCATTTGTCATGCTGCTTTTCAACTTTTGGTTGAGTGGATATTTCTCCTATTAGAATTGAGTCCTTGCAGGCAAGATGAAGATTTATTCAGCTCTGCATCCTCAGTACCTAGTACTGCTATGTGCCTGACACATAGCATGTAATCAATAAATATTTACTAATTCTGTTTGTTAAATGGAATTTCATTCTGATTTCCAGTTTCCTTCCCTTGATCACCATAGTAATTTGGGCATTTATTTATTTCTGACACTATAGTTTCTTGTCCTCTGTCATTCCCCCTTTTGGGCACTTTTCTCTATTTCTTCTTCCATTCTTACCATTTGTCACTTACCTTCCTTCCCTCTTCTCCAGCCCTGGTTTAAAGTCTGACTCCCATGTGTGTTTCCTAACAAAGAACCCCCAGAAATTTCTTGAAGAGAGGCTATCCTTCAGTTGTTTGACAACCCTTGTAATAACCAGAGAGAGGAGAGAGTATGGAGCAGTAAAATCTCTCAGTGGAATAGGAGGCAGGAGAAAGATAATAATAACATTTATATTCCTGATGGGCTAAGGAGCTGGATAGGAAGTGAGGGACACTTTGGTGATAAACCTGCTTTGAGCTTCACCAGAAAATACCCCAGAATCCATAAAGAGATCTTTAGCCATTGGTTAGGGAGTCCCTCACTCAGCACATCAGGTAGATATAGGTGGCCAGCTCTAATTTAGGGAATGGGTCCTGTTTTTTCCCTATTCAATAGGACTCAACCAAAACCCATATATTTTTCTTTCTTAGAAAAGAATACTCTAAGTCTGGAAGTCAGGAAATGAATAGAATCATCCAATGGCAGACTCCATTAGTAACATCTCAATGCTCCCTAAATATAGTCCTCCCAGAAATGCCATATTCAGCAATTCTGAGATGTGCCCATGGAGGCTGTGATATTAATCAAACTCATGAGAGGAGGCTGAGGCCAGAATGCTGAAGGCCAAGGCATCCTAACATGCTCTTCCCCCATTAAGGGGGGAAAGCAAGTCTCAGTGTAAAGTGGCATCATCAGTCTAAGGAGGCAAGTGGAATAGATTTCCCGATTACCAGGTTAAGTGATGCATCAAACAGGAGCGAGCCTGGTCATTACTAATCATTTAAATTTAGGAAGACTGAGCTCAGTGACATTATCAGGCCCATATTAAAGAGTGACTTCTCTCTGCTATCAGGAATGTATTGGTGTCCCCTCCAGAATTTATTATTTTGGGAAATTGTAGGATGGGCTGAGGCAGCAACTATCTATGGCACCAACCCCATCCATCACCCCCACAACCCCAATTCTGGTCAGCCTCAGGGGACTGGGATCTCTGATCGCTCCTCTTTGCTGGGCTCCTTCAGTGGTCAAGTGTACAGGCAGACTAAAGAGCAAGCATATAGAAATGAGTTCAATTAGAGTACTCTTTGTTACATCATCATTAAATCTCCAATCAGCTTATCTCTCTCTGGTTTTCATTTTGGGAAAACACAATGTTTTCTCATACTCCAGACTACAACAGTCACCTGAATCCAGACATGATTTTTGCCCAGGACACACATGCTTCAAATTCATTGCCAGAGATTCTATTTCACTTGCTCTACAGTGGGAACCAGGTATCTAAATTTAGAATAAAATCCTCAAGTGATTCTCAATCACACACATCACTAACAATCACTGATTTACAAGCTCCCCTTTGAGGAAAACTAGGTAGTTGAGCAGATATTTGGGAACTACCCACCAATAAAATCACTAAACAGAATCACAAGTTGGACTTGAGAACCAGAGTAAAGACATGGATTGGGAACAAAATCTTGGACGTTATCAGCTATAACAGTACTTCTCAAATGTCAATGTGCCTGTGACTCACCTGGGAAGCTTGTTGATGTGCAGATTCTGATTCAGTAGGTCCAGAGTGGAGCCTGAGATTCTGCATCTCTTATAAACTACCAAATGATGCCAATTCTGCTAGTCCATGAACCACACTTTGGGTAACAAGGCTCTATAAGAATGGTTCTTAACCTTGACCTCACACTAGAATCATCTGGGATGCTTTTAAAAATTCCAATGCCAGGCTCACACCAGACCAGTCAAATTAGAATCTTTAGGAGTGGGCCCACACATCAGTATCTTTTAAATCTCCCCAGGTGATTTCTTTGTATGGCCAAGCCTGAGAATCCTTGATCTATACTGATGAACAGCTCTGCTCCTTGGCAAATTCAGTAATTACTGAGTCTTTTATGTTGAATAGTTTTGGTGGACATTTAGTATAGAAATTCACCTTCAGCCCAAACACACAGGATCCAGGGAAGCTGGCCATGCTTCCAGATCAAGGTAAGAGTCTGAGTTGTCCTAAGGTTATTTAAGCCCCCACCCCCTTGCCAATGGTTGTGGAAGAATATGCATGTCACCTAATATGAGTCACTGGGATATCAGGAGATGTTCCTATATATAGTCTTTTGGATATATGTGAGCCAATAAATTTGTTATTGCTTAAGCTAACTTTACTTGAATGAAGGTATCAACTTATATTGTCACTGTCCTTATGTAGAACAAAGGACAGGATAATGCAGTAAAACCCTACTAATTGTCCAGAAATGGGAACAGGTCTACCAGATTTGACTAAAACCATCCCACTTCCCGTACTCTTTCCTCACTTCCTCACTTTCCTCTTTTCTCCCTTCACTCTCCTGTCTCTGTGGAGATGGCAGGGTAGAAGGTGAAGGGAATGCCTAAGGAGTGTAATTCTGTTTCCAACCTCTCATAAGAAAAATGACCTTGGAAAAGTCCCCAGCTTTATCTAAGCCACGGTTTGTTGATATTTAACAGGATAAGAGTAATATCTATGTCAAAACTTTTGTGAGCATCAAATGAGATAATGGATGTACAAGCATCCTGAAAATGTTAAATTGCTATAAAAATGTCATCTGTAGTTTTTTTGTGGTTGTTGCTTGCTGTTAGGAAAAATAAGCAGCGACATCAAAGGTGGAAGTTTATTAATAGTGCTAGCTATTATGCATCCATGCACTGTCTCCTGAAGAATCCAGGCAAAGCTGGGGGTACTGCCAGTTCTGGCAGAGTTCCCATCTAAGAAGATGTCTCTGAGTTATCTAGAGCAATCAGGGTGGAGGAAGCGATACAAATCACACTCTTCCTTGCAAGCAGTGGGGGAGTCAGGCAGAGGGGGAGAAAGGGAGGTTGCAACCTAAATGATTTTTAATTATTTTCTGATTCACTACATCATTAGGGAGACAGGGAAAACTCTTAAGACATAAGATGTTGATCTGATGTCATTGATTTTCATATATATTTTATGAGTTATGAAATATGATGAAGCTGGGAGAGGAAAGCTTTTCAAATATGATAAGACTAGAGAATCCTCAAGCCCATTTATAAAAAGAAGTCAAATTCTGGTCTCAGTCTGAGTTTTCAAAGTCAGGCTTCAAGATTTCCCAATGTGGGTTGGGCCTGAAGGCTCCCTGGCTAGTCAAACCTACTCTGAGGTTGTCTTGACTGCCCCCTTCTCAATGATAAACATAAGAATTATATAGTCTGTGTCTACTAAAATGTAAGTTTCTCTATATCATTTGCCATCACATGCTCAACCTCTAGCATAGGGTATGGTGCATAGTAGTCCTTCAGTATATTTCAAATGAATGAAACTTAAGTGTCTAGCACTGCACAGGGTCCTTCAGGAATAAAGGAGTATGATTCTCTTACTATCTTCATTGAGGTTATAATTATTTGGATGACTACATGCAAAAATAATTTAATAAGAAACAAATAGACAGTGGTGCAAATTATGCAATTAAGTACCAAAGAGCCACTATAAACAGTAAGGTACTGTCATTAACTGAGCAAAAAAAAAAAAAAAAAGTATTGGCTAGTGTTACATAAGATGACATTCCAGATGAAGTAGAATGTCCACTTAATCTTCCAGTGCCTAGCATGCTGCCTTGAGCAATTATGAGATCCTTAAATATTCAATCAAGTGGCTTTATTTCCAGTTGCTTAATCTCATATTTATCCAAAGGAGAAAGTAAGCAAACTTCAATCAACCCATCTAAAGTATAAATGATTCGTAATGTTAAAATACATTCAGTGTGGTTCACTATGCAAGAGAATATGTTGTATTCCAGCTTTGGATTAGAATAAATGGGGCATGGCTGGAAAGGTGGTAGAAGAAAAGAGACCCAACATCCCCATGAGAACAATGTCTGCTTGTGTTGGAAGGCTCCCTCTCTTGAGTTAGTCCAAGCATAAGCTGGATACAAGCAATAAAAAGGGCAAGTTGGAAGGAAAGAGCAACTTCAGCCATTACAAGGTTCATGGCATTCTCATTATTTTGCTGTTCTTGCCTTCCCCAACCATACCAATACCAAACACCTAGGAAGAAAAACCTATGAAATAACGATGTCAATAACAACAACACTGCCATTTATTTAGGCACCTTCTATTCCAAATAATCAATGAATGATTTAATTTTTTATGTTCTGACAACTCTAAAATATTCATATCCTGCCCTTATTTTACTGATAATCTAAGGAACACAAAGTTTAAGTAATTCTCAGAGTCATATAGTCAGTAAGTAGAAGAACCAGGACTAGAACCCACCTCTGACTGCAGAGACAGTGCTCTAACTAGGATGCTACCGCTTCTCTCTCCTGCTGTGTTATTAAATCAGAGTTGTTGTAAGACAAGAATAAGGCACCACTGCTTTAAGGTCTGCTTGGAAACAGAGTGCAGCCCAGGTAGGGGTTGAAAGCTATTTCCTCTTCTTCTTTAGGTCCAAGGAACTCTCTCCAATGATCTGGGAGCCTGTGATCCACATGACAACCATAGCTGAACTAGGTTTCAAACGATAACTAGAGTTTGCTTGAGTAGTGATTTAAGCTTGGCGTTCTGGAGTTCTGCATATGGTGATGGAAGGGAATAATTGATTATCATTTGAGAATAATTTAACAAAGCCAAGAGAATGATTGGCTGCCTCAAATGAAAGAAAAATAATTCAGAGTTCACTAAATCTGCATATGGGGTGGGGGTCGGGGGAGAACTAGAGAAACATAGCTTTTTTCATAAAATTAGGAAATTCTCACACACAAAAAACTCTGCTATGACTGGAAAGACAGAATGTGTGCATTACTTCCAGGCAATAAAAGTTAGGAGAGGTCAATAACGTTTTTGAAAATAAGAATGATCAGTTAAAAAGACTGTTTTAAGGGGCTTCCCTGGTGGCGCAGTGGTTGAGAGTCTGCCTGCCAATGCAGGGCACACGGGCTCGAGCCCTGGTCTGGGAAGATCCCACATGCCACGGAGCAGCTAGGCCCGTGAGCCACAATTACTGAGCCTGCGCGTCTGGAGCCTGTGCTCCGCAACAAGAGAGGCCGCGATAGTGAGAGGCCCGCGCACCACGATGAAGAGTGGCCCCCGCTTGCCACAACTAGAGAAAGCCCTCGCACAGAGACGAAGACCCAACACAGCCAAATAAATAAATAAATAAATAAATAAAGTAAACAATGCGTTAAAAAAAAAAAAAAGACTGTTTTAGGGAAATGAATCAATTAGTGAAGTACTGGATACACTAACGAGGAAGAGAATGCAGTCAATGCTTCGGGGATTCAGCAAACTTTTGCTAAAGTGACAGTACATTAAAAGGTTATTATAATGCAAGAAATGTTGAATATGATGATTGATAAAAACCTTTGGAATGGTTATAAATTAGGATCAAAAGGTTTACTGTATAGCCTCTGTTATATTAGGTGTATAGCCTCAGTTACGTAGAGAAGACTGGTATCATCAGTTTACAAAAAAAGGAAAAATAAATACAGATATCCAGTTAGGAGAAGAATTAAAAACAATAATGGCTACTGTTTATTGAAATATCACTATGTGCCAATCATTGTATAAAACACTCTACAGACCCTACCTAATTTAGTCTCCACAAACACCCTGTGCTTTGGTATTATTATTCTCTTTTACAATCAAGGAAATTGAAGCTTAGGTTAAATCATTTGTCAGAAGTCCTAGGTGGTAAGTGATGGTGTAAAAATAATGAGGTCAGTTTTAAGCATGTTGAGATAGTGAGAGAACATCACAAAAGAAATGTTGAAATACAATTTGGAAACCAAGGTAGAAAGAAAATCAGCTAGAGGTATTATTGCCATGTCTTTGTTGTCTGAAGGTACCACCAAGTACCTCTGGTTCCTTAACATGGCACCAAAGTGAGGGTGGGAGGCTGGAAAGGCAAATTAAGAATTTTTCAGGTTCAATATGGCAGAGTAGAAGGACGTGCGCTCACTCCCTCTTGCAAGAGCACTGGAATCACAACTAACTGCTGAACAATCATTGACAGGAAGACACTGAAACTCACCAAAAAAGATACCCCACATCCAAAGACAAAAGAGAAGCCACAATGAGATGGTAGGAGGGGCGCAATCACAATAAAATCAAATACTATAACTGCTGGGTGTATGACTCACAAACTGGAGAACAATTATACTACAGAAGTCCACACACTGGAATGAAGTTTCTGACCCCCACGTCAGACTTCCCAACCTGGGGTCCAGCAAAGGGAGGAGGAATTTCCAGAGAATCAGACTTTGAAGGCTAGTAAGCTTTGATTGCAGGACTTCAACAGCACTGGGAGAAACAGAGACTCCATTCTTGGAGGGTACACACAAAGTCCTTTGTGCATCAGGACCCAGGGGGAAGGAGCAGTGATCCCATAGGAGACTGAAGGAGACCTACCTGCTTGTGTTGGAGGGTCTCCTGCAGAGGTGGGGTTGGCTGTGGCTCACCATGGGGACAAGGACACTGGTAGCAGAAGTTCTGGGAAGTTCTCCTTGGCATGAGTGCTCCTGGAGTCCACCATTAGCCCCACAAAAGAACCTGTAGCCTCCACTGCTGGGTCACCTCAGGCCAAACAACCAACAAGGAGGGAACTCAGCCCCACCTATTAGCAGACAAGTGGATTAAAGTTTTACTGAGTTCTGCCCACCAGAGCAACACCAATCTCTACCCACTACCAATCCCTACCACCAGGAAGCTTGCACAAGCCTGTTAGATAACCTCATCCACCAGAGGGCAGACAGCAGAAGCAAGAACTACAAGCCTGTGGAACGAAAACCACATTCACAGAAAGACAGACAAAATAAAACGGCAGAGGGCTATGTACCAGAAGAAGGAACAAGATAAAACTCCAGAAAATAATTAAATGAAGTGGAGATAGGCAGAAAAAGAATTCAGAATAATGATAGTGAAGATGATCCAGGACCTCGGAAAAAGAACAGAGGCAAAGATCGAGAAGATTCCAAAAATGTTTAACAAAGACCTAGAAGAATTAAAGAACAAACAAAGAGAGATGAACAATACAATAACTGAAATGAAAAATACACTAGAAGAATCAATAGCAGAATAACTGAGGCAGAAGAAAGGATAAGTGACCTGGAAGACAGAATGGTGGAATTCACTGCCATGGAACAGAATAAAGAAAAAAGAATGAAAAGAAATGAAGAGAGCCTAAGAAACCTCTGGGACAACATTAAATGCAAATATATTCGCATTATAGGGGTCCAAGTAGGAGAAGAGAGAAAGTATCCGAGAAAATATTTGAAGAGATTATAGTCAAAAACTTTCCTAACATGGGAAAGGAAACACCCACCCAAGTCCAGGAAGCACAGAGAGTCCCATACAGGATAAACCCAAGGAGAAACACACCGAGACACATAGTAATCAAACTGGCAAAAATTAAAGACAAAGAAAAATTATTGAAAGCAGCAAGGGAAAAATGACAAATAACATACAAGGGAACTCCCATAAGGTTAACAGCTGATTTCTCAGCAGAAACTCTACAAGCCAGAAGGGAGTGACATGATATATTTAAAGTGATGAAAGGGAAGAACCTACAACCAAGATTACTATACCCAGAAAGGATCTCATTCAGATTTGACAGAGAAATCTAAAGCTTTACAGACAAGCAAAAGCTAAGAGAATTCAGCACCACAAAACCAGCTCGACAACAAATGCTAAAGGAACTTCTCTAAGTGAGAAATACAAGAGAAGAAAAGGACCTATAATAACAAACCCAAAACAATTAAGAAAATGAAAATAGGAACATACATATCAATAATTACCTTAAATGTTAATGGACTAAATGCTCCAACCAAAAGACACAGGCTCGTTGAATGGATACAAAAACAAGACCCATATAGATGCTGTCTACAGGAGGCCCACTTCAGACCTAGGGACACATAAAGACTGAAAACGAGGGGATGGAAAAACATATTCCATACAAAAGGAAATCAAAGGAAAGCTGGAGTGGCAATACTCATATCAGATATAATAGACTTTAAAAAAAAGAATGTTACAAGCGACAGGAAGGACACTACATAATGATCAAGGGATAAATCCAAGAAGAAGATATAACAATTATAAATATATATGCACCCAACATAGGAGCACCTCAATACATAAGGCAAATGCTAACAACCATAAAAGGGGAAATCGACAGTAACACAATAATAGAAGGGGACTTTAACGCCCCACTTACACCAATGCGCAGATCATCAAAACAGAAAATGAAGAAGGAAACACAAGCTTTAAATCACAATATAGACCAGATAGATTTAATTGATAGGACATTCCACCCAAAAGTGTCAGACTATACTTTCTTCTCAAATGCACATGGGAAATTCTCCAGGATAGATCACATCCTGGGTCACAAATCAAGCCTTGGAAAATTTAAGAAAATTGAAATCATATCAAGCATCTTTTCTGACCATAACACTATGAGATTGGAAATAAATTACATGGGGAAAAAATGTAAGAAACACAAACACATGGAGTGTAAACAATGCGTTACTAAATAACCAAGAGATCGCTGAAGAAATCAAAGAGGAAATCAAAAAATACCTAGAGACAAATGACAACAAAAACAGGATGATCCAAAAGCTATGGGATGCAGCAAAAGCAGTTCTAAGAGGGAAGTTTCTAGCAATACAATCCTACCTCAAGAAACAAGAAAAATCTCAAATAAACAATCTAACCTTACACCTAAAGGAACTAGAGAAAGAAGAGCAAATAAAACCCAAAGTTAGTAGAAGGAAAGAAATAATAAAAATCAGAGCAGAAATAAATGAAATAGAAACTAAGAAAACAATAGGAAAGATCAATAAAACTAAAAGCTGGTTCTTTGAGAAGATAAACAAAATCAGTAAACCTTCAGCCAGACTCATCAAGAAAAAGAGAGGGAGGACTCAGATCAATAAAATTAGAAAGGAAAAAGAAGTTACAATGGACATCGCAGAAATACAAAGCATCATAAGAGACTACTGCAAGCAACTCTATGCCAATAAGATGGACAACCTGGAAGAAATGGACAAATTCTTAGAAAGGTATAACCTTCCAAGACTGAACCAGGAAGAAATAGAAAATATGAATAGACCAATCACAAGTAATGAAATTGAAAGTGTGATTAAAAATCTTCCAACAAACAAAAGTCCAGGACCATGGCTTCACAGGTGAATTCTATCATTTAGAGAAG
This sequence comes from Balaenoptera borealis, assembly GCF_965194805.1. NCBI lineage: Eukaryota > Metazoa > Chordata > Mammalia > Artiodactyla > Balaenopteridae > Balaenoptera > Balaenoptera borealis. The sequence goes on along the minus strand of NC_138860.1, from coordinate 37,437,834 downwards.
AGCTAACACCCATCCTTCTCAAAGTCTTCCAAAAAATTGCAGAGGAAGGAACACTTCCAAACTCATTCTACAAGGCCACCATCACCGTGATACCAGAACCAGGCAACGATACTACAGAAAAAGAAAATTACAGACCAATATCACTGATGAATATAGATACAAAAATGTTCAACAAAATACTAGCAAACAGAATCCAACAACACATTAAAAGGATCATACACTGTGATCAAGTGGGATTTATCCCAGGAATGCAAGGATTCTTCAATATATGCAAATGAATCAATGTGATACACCACACTAACAAATTGAAGAATTAAAACCATATGATCATCTCAATAGATGCAGAAATTTTGACAAAACTCAACACCCATTTATGATAAAAATTCTTCAGGAAGTGGGCATAGAGTGAACCTACGTCAACATAATACAGGCCATATATGACAAACCCACAGCAAACATCATTCTCAATGGTGAAAAAGTGAAAGCATTTCCACTAAGATCAGGAACAAGACAAGGATGTCCACTGTCACCACTATTATTCAACACAGTTTTGGAAGTCCTAGCCACAGCAATCAGAGAAGAAAAAGAAATAAAAGGAATACAAATTGGAAAAGAAGAAGTAAAACTGTGACTGCTTGTGGATGACATGATCCTATACACAGAGTATCCTAAAGATGCCACCAGAAAACTACTACAGCTAATCAATGAATTTGGTAATGTTGCAGGATACAAAATTAATGCACAGAAATCTCTTGCATTCCTATACACTAATGATGAAAAATCTGAAAGAGAAATTAAGGAAACACTCCCATTTACCATTGCAACAAAAAGAATAAAATACCTAGGAATAAACCTACCTAAGGAGACAGAAGACCTGTACTCAGAAAACTATAAGACACTGATGAGAGAAATCAAGGATGACACAAACAGATGGAGAAATATACCATGTTCTTGGATTGAAAGAATCAATATTGTGAAAATGACTATACTACCTAAAGCAATCTACAGATTCAGTGCAATCCCTATCAGATTACCAATGGCATATTTTACAGAATTAGAACAAATAAATCTTAAAATTTGTATGGAGACACAAAAGACCCCGAATAGCCAAAGCAATCTTGAGGGAAAAAAAACAGAGCTAGAGGAATCAGACTCCCTAGCTTCGGACTATACTACAAAGCTACAGTAATCAAGACAATATGGTACTGGCACAAAAATAGAGATATAGACCAATGGAAAAAGATAGAAAGCCCAGAGATAAACCCACGCACCTATGGTCAACAAATCTATGACAAAGGAGGCAAGGATATACAATGGAAAAAAGACAGTCTCTTCAATAAGTGGTGCTGGGAAAACTGAACAGCTACATGAAGAAGAATGAAATTAGAACACTCCCTAACACCATACACAAAAATAAACTCAAAATGGATTAAAGACCTAAAGGTAAGACCAGACATTATAAAACTCTTAGAGAAAAACATAGGAAGAACACTCTGACATAAATCACAGCAAGATCTTTTTTGATCCACCTCCTAGAGTAATGGAAATAAAAACAAAAATAAACAAATGGGAACTAAGTAACCTTAAAAGCTTTTGCACAGCAAAGGAAACCATAAACAAGACGAAAAGACAACCCTCAGAATGGGAGAAAATATTTTCAAATGAATCAACAGACAAAGGATTAATAGACAAAGAAGACATAAAGATGGCCAAGAAGCACATGAAAAGCTGCTCAATATCACTAATTATTAGAGAAATGCAAATCAAAACTGCAATGAGGTATAACCTCACACTGGTCAGAATGGCCATCATCAGAAAATCTACAAACAGCAAATGTGGAGAAAAGGGAACCCTCCTTCACGGTTGGTGGAAATGTAAATTGATACAGCCACTATGGAGAACAGTATGGAGGTTCCTTAAAAAAACTAAAAATAGAATTACCATATGACACAGCAATCCCACTACTGAGCATATGCCCAGAGAAAACCATAATTCAAAAAGACACATGCAACCCTATGTTCACTGCAGCACTATTTACAATAGCTAGGTCATGGAAACACCCTAAATGCCCATCCACAGACAAATGAACAAAGAAGATGTGGTACAATATACAATGGAATATTACTCAGTCATTAAAAGGAACGAAATTGGGTCATTTGTAGAGACATGGATGGACCTAGAGACTGTCATACAGAGTGAAGTAAGTCAGAAAGAGAAAAACAAATATCGTATATTAACACATATATGTGGAATCTAGAGAAATCATACAGATGAACCGGTTTGCAAGGCAGAAATAGAGACACAGATGTAGAGAACAAACTTATGGACACCAAGGGGGGAAAGTGGTGGGGGGATGAATTGGGAGATTGGGATTGACATATATACATTAATATGTATAAAATAGTTAACTAATATGAACCTGCTGTATAAAAATAAAATAAAATTTAAAAAAAAAAGAATTTTTCATGGATCTGCCCAAGAAAAGATTACTAAGAAATACCAAGAACAGAAAAAGGTTAATAAAAGACCACAGGATTTTATGAATTCCCGTACATCAAAGCGTAGTTGGCCATTAAGATGATCATTATCAAAAAAAACAAAAAAAACAAAAAAACAAAGTAACAAATGTTGGTGAGGATGTGGAGAAATTGGAACATTGTGCATTGCTGGTGGGAATGTAAAATGAGATAGCCACTGTGGAAAACATTATAGCAGTTCCTCAAAAAGTTAAGCATGCAATTACCATATGATCTAGGAATTCCACTTCTGCTATATACCCAAAAGAATTGAAAGCAGGGACTTAAAGATATTTGTACACCATTATTCATAGTAGCATTATTCACAATAGCCAAAAGGTGAAACAACACAAATGTCCATCAGTAGATGAATAAATAACAACAATGTGGTACATACGTACAATGGAATATTATTCAGCCTTAAAAAGAATGAAATTCTATCACGTTACAACATGGATGAATCTTGAAGACATTATACTATGTGAAATAAGCCAGATATAAAGATAAATAACGTATGAGTCAATTACGTGAAGCACCTAAGAGTAGTCAAATTCATAGAGAAAGAAATTAGAACAGTGGCTTCCAGGGACTGGGGGAGGAGGGAAGGGAATGGGAAGTTATTGCTTAACTGGTACAGAGTTTGAGTTTAGGAAAGTGAAAAAAGTTCTGGAGATGGGTGGTGGTGAGAGTTGCACAACCACGTGAATATACTTGATGCTACTGAACTGTACACTTAAAAGTGGTTGAAATGGTAACAGGAAACAACTACTGAGTGTCAATGTAGTGAATATAATAGAAAAAAATTTTCATCATTAAAATGGTAAATTTTATGTTATATATATTTTACCCCAATTTAACCAAAAAGTAGTTGGCCAAGCATAAAGTTGGAAGTTGAATGCAGGTTCTCTTGCCCTGTGGTGTGTGTGTTGTAAGGAGGCAGGAGAGACCCAGATACATTCATCCAAATGATGGTCCAACTAATCATCTTAGAGAGGCTGGTATTAGGAAAGCAAGTTAGGCATGTGGTTGTTGATGTTTATGCTATGATACATCTTATTAAAACAAGGAGACTGGGATTAACAAAATGATTTCAAGAATTTGGTAGCAAATTTATTAGCTTATTTTCCCCAAGAAATGTCACCTTAAGTATAGCTCACAGCCAGCTCTGGCCCCAGCATGGCATCAGAGGAAAAGGCACTTATAATTGGGGTTAAGGAATTAAACAATAAGACTAAAAATAAGAACAAATGTCTTCATAGAGAGAGTTCTTCATCCTGGCACTGAGTGCCTCAGGGAGTATTCAACCTTGTTTTCTGGAAGCATTTAGGCACAGGATAGGATCAAATTTTCTAGGTTAAGGTAAAAGCAAGGAATGGACACCATCACTCTGCAGCCTCCTCCCTGCCTCATGATCCTGTAGGTAGGTCATTTAGCTATGTGTTGTTTTCTGTGAAGTATCTCACACAGACTTGGAGATTCCTCAAGCCTTCTTAGCTTGAGCAAAAAGACAACATACAATGCTCCAAAGCTGTGCAAACACTCAGATGGGCCTGAGAGGAAGGGGTTGGCATTTAGTGGAGACAATTCTCACAAACATTTCTCATCTCAGAGATGTTACAACTCCTGACAGCTTCAATCTTTCATTTTAGAGATTTCTGTTGATTAAGAATCACACACATTTTGTCCACAGCACAGAGATACCAAAGCAAACTTTTCCCCTAGTGCCATTTCCCCAGGGGATCGGAATGATTGATTTTTATTGGTTCAGCTCCTAGGATACTCACATCTCAATCCAGCCAATTTTCTTTGGAGAGAGCCCACTCCAGTCCACTTAATTGTATTTTCTAACCAAAGAGTTGAGAGAGATTTGTCATCTTTCCAGTCCAGAGGAGATGAATCTCCAGACTTCTCTCCCAGTTGTGTGAACTTTATTCTGAAGTTGGCGACTGAAGAAGGGAGCCAGGCTTAAGGAAAAAAAAAAAAATCACATACAAATATAATACAATGACTGAAATGCAGGCAAAAAACTAATCTGGGCATCAAGGACTTGAAAGGTCTGAGAAGAAACAGTTTGCTCCATGCTTTCAACTTTTATTGGAAAACAATTATGGTACGTAGTCTTTCATTTGGATCTGAACAAAGAAGAATCATATATTGACTAAGAAAGTCATCCCCTCAGTTCTCTGACACGTCTTCCTTTCTGTTTGCCTTTTCTCATGGCTCACTCTATACTCCCATGAACCTCTCATCACCCCAACCCCTGTTTATTTTAACCTTCATTTAACTCATACCAAGTTTCCCATGTTTCCCTGTCTCAGCAATAGCTTGCTCTGGGGTGTGGAATGAAGATCCAGAGAAAATTAAGAATGCAAACTAGCTTGAGACTTTGGAAAAATTAATGCCCATGGTGAAAGGAAAGCCTTCCTCCATTCTCTCAGCAAATGGAAAAGGTGACCAACTCAGGATGGGATTCTTTTGCACACTGACACTTTCCAGCCCTCAATTATGCACTTTTTCCTATTAAATATACAACCAGCCCTGACAGTTTCTTCACAATGAATCTCTCTTAACCCACAGAATCTACATTATGTTGCATATTGCTCTTTTGTGCATGGATTTCTTTTCATCTTCCCTATTAAACTGTAATATTCCTGTGGACCAAGCAACTTTGTTTCTTTGCTTCTTCCACAGCAAAAAAAAAAGAAAAGCACACAATGTTGGGCATGACTTTGAAAATGTTACAAGATAGTGCTATAAAGTGATAATATCAGTTATGTTCTTTATTTCAGAAAATCACATGAGAAATTGTACAACGGAAGTAGTACTAGGCTTTAATCATTGAAGAGTTACTTGATTTTCTTTCTTTTTTCTTTCTTTCTTTCTTTCTTTCTCTCTTTCTTTTTCTTTCCTTTTTTTTTTTTTTTTTTTTTTTTGGTAACCTTCACAGCCAGTTTATAAACCCCAGAAAAAAAGTTGTCTTAATTTACGGTCAATCATAATTTTCAACACATTTTTATTAGTTTTTTCTTTTACCTATATTTTCATACTACTCAACTTGATCTACTGCTTTGTTTACCCCACTGGCCCAAAATTATTACTTTGATCACATCAAAAATTACTACCTATGATTCCCTCCAAGCAAAAGAATTTACCTCTACCAAAGTAAAAACAAAGTAGCAGGCCATCCCCAAACTGTAACACAATAGATTCTGAGCATTGATAACAGTTTTAGAGTAAGTATACAGCTGCTGAAGATGACCTCTTTGAAGAAGATATTGAGAAACAACTCTCCGTGAATATTTTCAACTTTCTGCATGGCCCAAGCTTTTTGAGCAAAAGAACTAGAACCTGGGTTAAAAGTAGAATTAAATGGTAAACATTCAGTTAGAGATAATATATTGCACCAGAAAGATTTAGGGGTTTATTTCTGTGGTACTAAGTGTTCTGCAATCAATTCCATCAAGGGAGGCTAGGGCAGGTCACCACACCAACCGATTTTCTGTGAGACCACCTGAGTGCCCTACAATTCAACTCAATTCTGACACTATCTATCTGGAGATCATGTCAGATTCTGCAGATTAAGGGCTCAGCTCTACAAGACTGCTCCCCACCCTCACCACCTTAGACACCAATCACAAGTCCACCTTGTCACCTAGGCTTCTAACCAACTGGCTATAGATTGAAGGTTCCAACACCCCCCTCCTCAGGTTTGGTTAATTTGCTACAGTGGCTCACAGAACTCAGAGCAACATTTCCCTTACTAGATTATTAGTTTATTATGAAGGATATCACTCAGGAATGTCCAGATGGAAGAGATGTACATGGCAAAGAATGGGGAAGGAGTGTAGAGCTTCCATGCTCTCTGCAAGTGCACAATTTTGACCAAATTTCCATATGTTCACCAACCAGGAAGCTTTCCAAACCCCATCCTTTTGGATTTTCATGGTAGCTTCATTGCATAAGCATAATAGATCAAATCACTGGTCATTGAGGACTGATTCAACCTCTAGCTCCTCCTCCTTTCCCTGGAGGCCAAGAGGGTGCAACTGAAAGTTCCAACCCTCTAATCACATGGTTAATACCACAGGTAAAAACTTTCCTGCATGCACTGGTAACATCAGGTCCTTGTCACATCATCCGTGGTTGATTGGGACACAGGAAACCAGCTCTAAGATGCTCTATGCATAATAAATGATGTATTCTCTAATATGGCGTTCTGGTGTTTCTGTTAGTGTATGTGTATATATACACTTTTAGTGTGTATGTGTGTTTATACACACACACACACACCTGTACATGACAGGTTAACTTGTTAACTTGTAAGTAAGGTAACATCTCAGGCCTATCACTATTTTGGACTTAATAGAAGATAATAATCATTATAACCCTTGAGTATTAATCAAATTACAAAAACAAGAGCTTAATGATGGTTTAATTAGTTGGGTGCCTTCTTTGTGTATATGAAAACCTCTGCCCTTGGTCCTACATTCTTGCAGTTGACTTCTATGTGCAAGGTGAGATCAGTGACTTTGGGGCCACAACTGTAAATACAGCACATTCTCAGTCCTCAAGGAGTTTACTGTCCACAGGAGAAGATGAGGTATTTGCCCAAATATCTTTAAAAGAAAAGATAAATTGTTTCTGTGAGAGAAATATATATATGTACCAGAAGAGATAAAAGGGAAAAAGCAGTTGTTACTTTTAGTTGTGTATGTTGTGGTCAGGGAGAGCCTAACAGAAGTTCTCATGAAGGGAAACTTTCGATATCTGTATCCATCATTTAGGTAAAGCCACAGAAGACAAGCTTCTTGAATCTATGGATAACACAGAGCAGGGTGTGATGGCCAGTAAACTGATTAGCAAAATCAAGGTTCTGAAATAGATCTACAAACCAGAATGACAGGAAAGGTTAACAAGATGAAGCTGCACAGTTATAAATGTGGAGTAATAAATGGGTTCACTTATATGGGAGAAACAAGAGTTGCAGCAGATCACATAAACTCAACAGCAGTAAAATTTAATCCAAACATTCCTATTGGTGCTCTTTCAAATCCCTTCATGTACCTGCTCATCTTTGAGACTCACACAAACTCTATGAGGGCTGCATCAGGCAAGTTTTACTGTTTCCGCTGATTAGAAGGGGGGATGTGGTCTCAGAGCGTAAATGACTTGACCAAGGTTGTGCAGCAATTAAAAAAAAAAAAGTGAGAACCATCGTTGATCACATAGATTGAAGAATGACTTTCCAATCAAAGAGTCTCAACAATAATGAGAATTCTGTGGTCAGTTTCAGGAGCAACGTTTTATGAAGGATGTTGACAATAAGGGATCCCTCCATCCAATGGAGGTAGTTAGGATGATGAAGGGTCTGGACATCATGGCGTATAAGGAACGTTTGGAGGAGTTTCACCAGGAACAGAAAAGACATAAGAACTACTGTCTGCAAATATCTGAGGAGCTGCGATGTGGAAAGGAATTGACACATCTGTGAAGGTTCATGGGGCAGAATCAACACCACTCTATGAAAGTAACAGCAAGGAAGATTTCAGATACTGTAAAGGAGCACGTTCTATCGTTTAGAAGTGGGAAAGATGAGCTTGCAAGAGAGTGAACCCACCATCTCAGAGCTGATTATAGCGCAGGCTGTGACCAGCCACAAATTGCAGTTGTTGAAGGAATTCCTGCCTAAAAATAAAAAGTTCATGGCTTCTCACATATCTTCCAACCCTAAGATTCTATTACTTAAATAAAAATCTACAGTACCAGGAAATTCATGTCCCAACAATAGATCTTCAAAATATGCTTAGACATTAAGGACCATGCTGACACTATGAGTTAGTACTATCTTCATCTGGGTCATAAAAACATCATAAATAGTCATAGGCCACTCACATATCATGATTTCATGATTTTTGCTGTTTGCTAGTCTTCAGATCTATCCATGAATGAGAAAAGGGCTTGAATGATTATCCCAGAGAAGTTAAGTGATGAGTTGAAGGTGATATGACAAGTTAGTAGTGAAATCAGACCCAGAAACCTAGCCTCCCCTTAGATTCATTGAGATCTCAGCAACAATATTAGTAAAAAATGACTACTATTTACAGCTCTTACTATGGGACCGGTACTGCTTTAAGCACTCTACATCTGTGACGTCATTTAACCCGCACAAAAACCCTATCAGGTGAGAACTATTTCATCCCCATTTTATAGGTTAGGAAACTAAGAGGCAGAGAGTTTAAGTAACTTGCCTGAGATAACAGTTATACTATGTGGTAGGGCTAGATTGCAAACTTTGGCAATATGACTCCAAAACCTGTACTCTCAACCACTAGGCTTTGTTTTCCTCCTAGAAATTATTGGGTTGGCAAAATATTCGTTCGGGTTTTTCCATAAGATGGTATGGAAAATCCGAACGAACTTTTTGGCCAACCCAATATTTTATTTGTGAGTGAGAAAGGGGAAGTCCCCATAATTGTACATCACAGCTTCTGTGGAATATGTTGCCAAAAGAACCAAATAAGCAGGCTTGGAAGCTATGAGAGCTGGGAAAGACTCTACCTTAGAAGACATCTCCCTGCCTCACTCAGCTCATCCCGCCAAATATGAAGTATGGCTGCAGAAGTTCCTTCTCACCGATCGGATGACGGAAATTAACCAAGCAAGCTACAAACTTGAGACTCAGCGGTTCTGAAAATCAGCCTGGACTGAAATGTGGCCGAGTTTCAGGCAAACACCATGGAGGAGGGGAGCTCCATAGAAGCGTAGATGGCAGAATCCACATTTGATCCTTTGCTGGAGTGGGAGAAAGACAAAACTGAAATAATGGGTACCACAGATAACTGTTTATTCCTCTCCAGCACAACAAGCAAATGAACTGCCATTGGTGCCTCCAAACTTCATACAGGGTAATATTCCTTTAATGGAATGCTTTTAGAGAAGAGTCATAAAAATAAATTGAAAAGTGCTTTCTGCTGGCTACAGCTGGCATAAGCAGCATCTGAGCAAACAGGATAACACAAGGCTTAACTTAGCATTGCCATTTTTATTACTCACCTGCGACAGGTCTTATAATAGTGTAAATTCACTTTAAAAAAAGGACTCTTTGCTCCTATCACCACTCCTCCTTCCACCACCATGCACCCAATAGCCTTCTGTGTTCATTCTGAACAGTGTAATTACAGGTCATTTTATGATTTAGGTTTGAGACCAATTAGCTGTTACTGCAAACCTTTCAAATGCCAGTTTCCCTCTCTTGGCACTCCCTGTTCTGCTGGAGTTTACCTGAATGCTTGTAAAAGGCAAATGTTTTGTGAGGAGCGGAGAAATCGGGTATGTTTGTGGATGGGTTCCCTCCTCCCCTCTCTTCTCTTGTTCTCATCTGCCAGTGCATCTTTAGTGCACCTGGTCTCTGAAATTGTCACAGTGTGAAATACACACTGAATATTCATGCTGGGTGCCCACACTGCTTCTAAGAACAGGTAGTTGTGTCATAAAGCTGCCAGTTGCTTTCTCCTCCTATTGCTTTTCCTATAGGTGGAGCTGCAGACCCATGCTGGGCAGTGTTCTGCTGCCATTTTTGAAGTCTGTTACCCACTGGCAGGATGGACAAGAGTTCAAGAACTCAGAAAGTCACTACCTGACAGCCTGGCCTCCTCCACTACATCTGCCCCTAACATATTCCACCCCACATTCATGATATAGTAAGGCTCCAACAATGGCCATGACGTCATATATTCAGCAAAGATCTACATAATCAACAAACAAGCATGAATTTTATAAAGCCCTGTGCACGACCAGAGGATTCAGGGGTGAATAAGATTCCTGCCCTCAATGTGCTTTTAATTGAATATAAGAAGACTCAACTTATTCACATAAGAGGATAACTTAGAATATAAGGCAGGATATGGTAAGTGCTGTATGGAACAAGCAATAATTTCAAAGAAAGATTTTTTTTTTTTTAAATTTCAATTCTCCATCTTTTTTTTTTTTTAAATTTCAATTCTCCATCTTTTTTTTTTTTAATTTATTTATTTTGGGCTGTGTTGGGTTTTCATTTCTGTGCGAGGGCTTTCTCAAGTTGCGGCGAGCGGGGGACACTCTTCATCGCAGTGCGTGGGCCTCTCACTATCGTGGCCTCTCTTGTTGCGGAGCACAGGCTCCAGACGCGCAGGCTCAGTAGTTGTGGCTCACGGGCCTAGTTGCTCCACGGCATGTGGGATCTTCCCAGACCAGGGCTCGAACCCGTGTCCCCTGCGTTGGCAGGCAGATTCTCAACCACTGTGCCACCACAGAAGCCCCAAAGAAAGATTTTGTCATGGGATCCTGAGTAATCAGAGTCTCTAGACATCTATTCTGGACCAAGCATTTTACAAATTGTGTTCAATCCTTACACAATCCTTCCAGATACATATATTTATATATGTTATACCTAAAACATTTTCCAGATGAAGAAACCAAGCCTCACAAAATTAAGTAACTTGTCCAAGTCACAGGATCCCAAAACTAGTAAGTGACAAAAACTGAAATTTTGATTTCTGGTGTGACACCAAAACATTTACCACCATATCATGTTTCCTCCCTGCAGGTCAGCAGAGATGATGTCTAGTAGGCATTCTGCTGGTGGTTGTGGGGGTGGTTATAGAGGGAAGTATAAGAATATTCGAGAAAGGAAAAGTGGACTAATTTGAATAGAATAGAGAAACTAATAAGATCATAAAAATACTAAAATATAAGGCCAGAAAGGAATTTACAGAGCTAACCCCAGCTATATTATTAAATTAACAATCCAACAGTATATTGGGATATTACACAGCCATTAAAATAACTCTGAAGACTAGGTAGAATTATGAAATATGCTAATGCTATAATGTTAAGTAAATGAAATAATAAGAAGATAAAGCAGAATATAAAGTACCTTCTGGTTGCAACTATGTGAAAATAAGTACTGGTAGTGTTTTTACATAAAATTTTTAGTGAAAATTGTTTAAGAGGAAAAAAATAAGTCCATCCCCTGGGCATAAGCATGACTATATTTACACTTTTCCAGACAGATGGTTTTCTTTCCTCTTCTAACAGATTTCCATGGAGAGAAATCTAATGCCCTCCCTCTGTTATTTTAGTGCCTCATAACCCCATTTCCTCAAGTCTAGCCTCCATCCCCCTACTGAGGCAATTTCACCCCACAGTTGGTTTCTGTCTCTGTGAGCTAACCACTGGCTTAAAATTTTTAACATGCTTTGGGTTCCAGAGATAGTGAAAGTAAGATTGTCATTTCTCACCACCCTCTTTTTGCATTCTGCATACCAGCTCTGATGGTACTCTTGATATGACTGAGGAGGTAGAAGGAAGGGAAGTGATGATTAAAAAAAAAAGCAAAACAAAACAACCTAAGCATCATAATTCAGCAAACCTATTATTTTCCCATCTTCTGCTTCTCTTTCATGCTACTCATAATGATTCCACTTAATCTTCCAATATCATTCATATCTAGTAATTTGAAAAACTCCCATACTCTGGAAAATCTACCTCTCTACGGTTTACCAGTGGTAATGTCATAGACTTTGCCTTTCAGATGTAGTTACTATTATCACCTTACCTCCTCCCACCTATCCTCATCCTAGAATAGCATGCCCTTGATGAAGTTAAATAAACCCCCTCCCACTTCCTTTTATGAGTAGATATCAATAAGCCCTATTAAGAGAGGTTTTTGCCCCTTCTACCTGATTCTCTGTTCCCAGGATGGTACCCAGCACTATCCTACCTTGTCACTGCTTAGCTGGGCAAATGAAAACATAGCCTTGATTCAAAAAGATTGTATGAGAGGACATGAATAGATCAGCAGAGATAGATAGATGGATGGATAGATAAATAGATAGAAAGATAGATAGATAGACAGACAGATGGTAGATAGAGAGATAAATACAAGCCAGGGTCACCTAAGCAGAAACAGGGATGCTATGAAGCAAAGTCAATAACCAAACCCATTGGTAAGTCCCCAGATCTGTGGCAGCCAAGTGGGAAAGGCAAAGTTAGGAGAGGAATCTGAACTCAAGAACCAGCTGTAATATTTTCCAAGAAGAGAAAGTCAGAAGCCTATGTAAGGAGTGGCTGAATTACTTGAGTGCACTACATTCTGCTGCTGTCCCTTTGCAAGGTCCATGATTTCCCCCTGCCCTGTCTTACTAGGAGGCACCCTGAACCTGACAACTGACCTTCACCTAGGAGGAGCTCTGATACTGTCACCACCCATCTACCTTTCCAGGATGCCACTTTACTCCCTCTGCTCCCTCCACCACCTTCTGCCTGGTTCCACGACACTGCTTGTCATTGCTCCACACTTGGGAGCTGCCTGTGTCTGGAACGCAGTGCCCACCTTCTCTATCTGACATGCTCTCAGTCACTCACAAAGCTCATTGTCACACTGTTTCCAGCACCCCTTGACAATTTGTAACTCCATCTTCAAGGCTCCCATACCGTTTTGTCAGAGAGCTTATCAGCATGTTACAATTGTTTGTCTAAATGTCTCTCTCTCCGACGCTACACGGAGTTCCTTAAAGACTGACTGCTTTTCTTTTTCATCTCTGGATTCCCATGCCTAGCACTTTGCTTGGCATACCATAGTACTCAATGTATGTTTCTTAGATGAATTAATCAAATATAGCGTATTCCACATTCACCTATTCACTTCATTCCCCTCTAGGATCTTGCAAATCAAGAGAGGCAATCTCCTAAAACAAACAGCATGACACCTAATAGATGTAGCTATCACAGTTAACAGCCAGCCAATGGCCTCAGTCAGGAAAAACAATTAGCATACCCAGATATTGTGTTTCTGTTTAGTTCTTAATCCCAGGGCTACTTGTCTAGGTAAGGACTCAGTCTCTGGGAGCACATGCAAATATATTTTCTGAGATGAGTTCTGGAGAGTACAGTGCAAGATTGTGAAATTCAAAACACACCTGGGAAATTCAGACATGATCTCAGTAATAAGAGCTGTAATCAAGGAAGAAACCCTTACTTAAGCAAATAATTTGCCTTGGGAGTAAAAGGCTGAACATGATGTTCTTCACACACAGGGACTTTAGTTGGCATTTTGTCTTCGCTCTACGTAGACCTCGCTGAACAAACCACAAAAATAAAATATGTACACTATGCCTACCATAGTAGAAATGGTCTTCCAATCAGAGCAGAAATTGGTGGGGTGGGAATAAGAGAGAGAGAGAGCAAGAAGAGCATAAAATTAAAAGGGCAAAGCAATTTGATCCAAATTCTCCCCAAGTGAGGGTAACATGAATGGTAATGAATCCTGTCTTACTTCTGCAGTTATGAGGATGACTTTCAGACATCAGATTTTGTGATGTTACAGATATGACCCACAATTTTTGAGAGAGGGGGGAAAAGTTGATGCAGAAAAATATACTTGGACTAGATAAACAATAGCCAGACAACTGTATATCACAGCAAGATATAATGTCAGGTGTGGAATCAGATAAATTGCAAATAACAATGGAGAAACAACTGAACCTTGAGGATTATCAGCAGGTAAACCAGATGAAGTGGATAAAGACTCATTGGGTAGAGATGATGGGGAAGGCTTCCTGGCAGAAAAGTGGGAGGAAGTAGACAGAGGAAGAAGTAGAGTAGTGACAGAGCCTGAGCATCTAGATAAAAGGCTGCAGTCAGCTTTCCAAAAGTCAGAGAAAATAATAGCAAGAAACAATAAAATATAATTGTAGCAGTGTCAGTTATGATAAGCAGATAATTTGTTTCTCTCTACAGCCTGGGGCCCCTTTCCAGAGGCAGGCAGAAGTCCAAGTTCCTGGACTTATCAACCTGTGCAATCAAGAAGAGAAGATGTAATGCAAAGAGCAGCAAGAATCACAGACTGTTTGTACTGAAAGGGACCTTAGCAATTATTTAGAGCAAGCTCCCTTTCCATGGCACCATACTTCCCTGGTTTTCTTCCCACTTCACTGGCCATTTCTTCTCAACTCCTTTTCTGGTCTCTGTTTCTCTGTCCCTCTTCTAAATGTTGGAATGACAGTGCTGGGTCCCTTTCTCTATCAAGCACTCATTCCCTAAGTGATCCCACCCAGCCCCCTAGATTTAGATATCTAAATGCTGATTAACTCCATATCTGTATTCCTAGCCTTGACTTCTGTCCTAGCTGAGCTCCAAGCTCATATACCCAACTGCATGCTTGGCATCTCCAATTGAATGGCTTCCAGTCATATCCAAAGCAGAGTGCTTGATTCTGCTTTTTCTACCCAAATCTGTTCCTCCTCGGTTTCCCCCATTTAAATAAATGTAACCTCAATCTACCCATTTGCTCAAGCCAAAAACCTAGGCACCATCATTGGTTCCTTTTTTTTTTCTCTTTCTCTCTCACCAACCGTATCCCATCTACTGACAAGTCATGCTAATCGATTTGTTAGTGACAAATAGATGTATCCATTGTATTTCCACAGCCACTACCCCAGCTCAAGTCACCATCGAAGTTCAACTAGAGTAGCCTCCCAGCTGGCCCTCGCTTCTATTCCTGTTCCTCAAATTTCATTCCTTAAACAGTGGCCAAAGTGATCTTTTTAAAAGATTTTTTTAAAGGTAGAAATTGGATAAATATTTGTTAAATGATAAATGATACAGAAAAGTTGGGTGGGCAAAACTTCAGCGGAGTGGTAATCCTGAGTGAATGTAGCTTCGATCCAGCCAAATCTTTCTATTGCATAATGGCCCACTGAGTACTCAGTGTTTCTCCTGGCCCTGTCATGTGCTCTAACATTGCCCTATCTCTTCTTAGGGACTACTTGGGCTGTACATCTGCCTGATCAATTTTTAGAAAAACTAGCAAACATGCTTTCCTTTACTCTCTCCTCCCTCACTTCTGGAGCATTATTCCTAAATTGTCATATGAATGTTGCCAAAAATCTGGACTTTAGAAATATGTGAATGGCTAACAACTTTGCTCACATTTCTTTTGGATACTGAATGATGTACAGTCATAGCTACAGAGTCTCTTAGCTTCAAAGAAAGCAGAAGCAACTTTGGGTTTGGGGGACTGTCTCACTCCCATTAACCCCCCTCCCAAATTGAAGCATATAGGTCAGTGTTTATGTCCCTAGTTGCATTAAACCCATTAAGCAGTGGATGAGGTAGAGAGAGAATTGTGTGTTTGCTCACTTATGAGTGTTAGAATAAGGGCTCTAACATGCCCCAGAGACTCTGGATTCTGACTAATATAATGACGTGCACTGCCCAAAGCGCCATCACATTTATTATGTCGTTATTCAGCCCAATAATGCTACAAGCTGTAGGTACTAACATCTCTATTTTGCAAAAGAGGAAACTGAGGCTCACAGAGTTGCATGATAACATGATAACATTACAGAGCTGTGTTGTTTAATGACAAATCCTGAGTGCATGGTGAAAACACCTCCCATCTGTCCCCTGAATGAGGTTAGGGGAAACTATTTCAGCAAGGTTGCCTGTTACTTATTGGAAACCAAGGGAAGCCCCTCCCTGTCATGGAAACCCCTTGCCTTGCACTCTTTCCCGTAGCTACAGTGAGCACCAAAAGGAATCCGGGTGACTCCATCCTCAGGGTGTCTGTTTCCTCGTGGGAGATTTCCCAGTGGATCTGCAGGTTGTCCTTCTGCCTCCTCACCTCACCGGGGCTGTTTCTGTGGATCTTGGCATCCTTTCTGTAGGGACAGCGCTCATTCACACTCCCCAGCCCACCCCGGGGAAGGACTGCTGATTAGACTGTGGACTCTTCCCACCCACAGTCCAATCTGAGGCCGGAGGCACTGTCAGACAGCCCCTCCGTCATCGTCAGTTCTCACCGCTGTGTGTTACCATGCAAGACAGAGCAAAATGACAGTTTTCATCATTTCCTGTTAAATGATTCAGTGCTGATTCAGCCAGTTTCAACTCCACAGCAATACAGTGAAGAAAAAAGGGGGAAAAAAGACCCAGAATAGAAAAGTAAATGCTTATCAACCATTTTGAGGTATTGTTGCAGGTGGGCCCATTCTTTCCCTTCACTCAGAAAAGTCCTTGTCACCCTTTTCAAGGATAGATGACGGCACGAGATAGGAGCCTCCTCAGGTCCCAGGTCAGTCCCTTTATTCACCTGACTTAATTTCTCTTCAGGGGCTCTTTTTTGGAAAGATGCCATTACTTCTCTGGCCCCAGAAGTGGGAATGTGTGTTAGGGTAAAAATCAGCTGGCAGAGCAGAAATATAATGGCTCTGCCACAGAGCTGAGCCATGACCTTGGGTAAGTCATTTCCCATCTCTGAATCTCAAATCCTCTCTATAGAACAAAGATAAACCCTCTTCAAATGGATGTGAAACACTTTGCAAGCTATAAAGTATTGGAAGAAAGCAAAATACATGGGGTTTTCTCTCCTCAAATCCCCCATTTACTTGTGCTGCAGGATCTCCCCTCATAAGAGCAGGAGGGCCAGGTTGTCATGCTTGAAAGACACCCAGGAGAGAGTCATGCTCTGAAGAGGACTTTGTCTTGGCGTCTTCTTTCTGGCTGAGGGCAGAAAGGAAGGCTCCTCCCTGAGCCTTTGCCTTTCAGGCATTGCCACTTCTGAATGCTCCTCACCACCCTGGACAGCCCAGGCTTCCTCCTTCAGCCATGTCCCCAAATCCCTTTATTGCTTTATTCAATCAAACTCTCCCTTCAAGGGATAATCCTCATTTCTTTAATCCCTTCCAGATCACACTAATTGATCCCAAAATGGACCTATTCCTTCTCTGCTCTCCCCACTTCAACTTTTAATATAATATAAATAATTAGGCTGTGCAAATAAATGAATCAGTTTCTTCCCAAGGACCACAGTTTGCTTTGTCCCGACATCCAAGCTAAAGAGTGATTCCATAGTGGGACTTCCTTTCTTCCCTCAGGATTTTCAAACATGCAGTTCTCCTTGCATGGGGTATTCTTTTTTTCTTTCCTCCTCCCTATCCCTAACTAACTCCTACGGACATTTTAGGTCAATCTTACCATCACCTCCTCCACGCAGTCTGCCTTCATGCTATCAGACAATCTGCCTATGACACATTCCCCAGCATCTGCACTTCGTCATCACCACCAGCACTCTTGTAACTACTGTTGCCTGCCCTACTAGGGGCAGGTCCATGGGAGCAGGGTTCATGCCTATGTGTTGACCCCCAAGTCCCCAGGGCCTAACATTTTGCCTTGCACACAGTAGGGGCTTCATAAAGAAATGCTGAATGAATAAATTATGGTGGTCAGGAAGATATATTTTGGCACTAACTTGGAATTGGCAGGAGCTCAGAGGTCATCTAGACAAGGGCGTCCACCGAAGTCTGGCATCTCTGTGCAGTGTTCCCGACAGAGACGTGACTGGCTTCCACATGTACAGGATCAGATGTCGAGACATCACTTCTGCACAAGGCCATTGATTCTTCACTTTGGCAGTTCTACTAGCAAGTTCTTCCTCATCCAAACTGGCTCCGCACACTAACTGTTCCCTTCCTAACCATAGGTGAGGTTACAGATGTTCTATAACAAGCCCTGCAGTTGTGTCCAACACCAATGGAAATCATCCCACTTGGGGTTTCTTTATTTCTTTCTGAAGTCATTTACCTAGTCCTGCTACCTCCTGTTTCCATCCCCCTGCCTGGTGTCAGATCTTCCATCATTCAGGTGGAGGCTTCCTTAGGACTGTCTGACACTGACTTCCAGATTCCTCCCCAGACACTGTCTTTCACACCTCCGTTGACTCCACGCCCCCACCCCCATTCCATACTCAGACACAAGTCCCTGAACTTCTGATGGAGTGCAGCACTCTGGATGCTCTCTTCTTGGAAGGTGAGTTGGGACATTAGTTAGACAGAGTGAGAGTATTTTCTCTTGTGAAATGTAGACATTGGTCCCAGTGTGCCTTCCGGAGCCACATACCCCTCCACGAGAGGCGAACTCCTGCAGTGACCTTCTTTTCCCCACACTCCCGCACCTGAGATTGTCTCTCTTCAAGTCCAACAGTCTCGGTGCTTCCGCTGTTTCTCATGTGGTGTGGTTTGAAAGCTTCCACAGCTCCAACTATCCTTGGCAGGATGATTATTGACAGGGACCTCCCTCAAAAGTCACAAACCTGACCCTAGCCAGATCCACCTGAGTCCCTAGAGTAGCAGATAGGTCTCAGGTTTTCATTTATACACACAGAACACTGAGAAGGGTCCCCATCACTATCAGACAATTATTCTTTCTCACAGTGGAATATATTACGTGCAGCAAGGCAGAAGTTGCCCTGGGGAAGGACTAGGATTATATACAATCTGCTCTCTATTTAAAAAATGAAAAAGAAAATGGAAAAAAATTCCACAACGTCTCCCTTTCTGTGCTGTTAAGATAAACATCCTTTCCCCCAGTTACACAGCTCAAGCTGATGGTGAATACTTTTCTCCCTACAGAAATCACTTCTGAAAAGCAGACATTTAACATTTCCAATCTGTCTCTGAAGCCGAGATTAAATTACATTCTGTTTTGAAGGAATCGAAAACACACTTGTTAATATAATAAATGCCTTCCATTAGTTCTAGAATTTGTCTTTGTTAGGCACATAATTCAAGAATTATCTATTATGGTAAAAAAAAATTGAGCCATCTGGGTCTGTGCTAATATCTGCAAGCAATAAGTCTTCGATTTCCTTCATACTTCATTACTGGCGATGCACAGAGAGCAATCATTTCAAAATCAGAGCTTGTTTTCTGTTGTTGGACTATTGTTCATCAGGATTTATGAGGCAACAAAAAGACATTTTCTTGATTTTCTTAAGTTAAGCTAACAGTCCAGTGATGACAACCCCATTAAAACCCAGCAAGTTAGATGTTTCAGCTATGGAATTTTATACCATATCTATCATATTTACAAAGTGGCTTTCTTTCCTCCAACTTTCCGTAGAATCTTTTATCAATAGAAAGGATAGGAAAAATGCTTATTTACTGTATATTTGTTAAGCCATATACATTTGCAATGTATCTTACCTGGCAATGTGGAAAGGATATAAAGCATTATCAAACTGACTAATTTTGATGATGTAGAGAAAAGAGATTGTAGGCAAATAGCATTCTCTCCAAATGAACTCTGCCACACTGCTTTTTAATATGCTTCTCCCTGGGGATGGAGAGCAGGGAAGCGCCAGCTCACTGGTAGCTGGGGTCAGCAGCACACCGTCCTCTAGAAACAGCAGGACTGCCCATCTCTGGGTTACTGGGCCTGCAGTCTACAGATGCACAACTTGTACACTGTACGTTGTGAATCTTCTGTGACTTAGGATGCTGGAAACATTTAGTACTAGTTGAGACATTGGGAATAAATGTGGAAAAGGAATCTCTGACTGGCAAGAAAAAGAGATTTCTTGGCTTTAAAACCTTGCATTTAGGCAGTTTCTATTTGCGATAGGGGAATTCCTGTTAGGTACTGAGAGCATTGGTTTATTCTCCATGACTCTTTTCTTCCTCAGGGCTGCCTGTTGGACTTACAGTAAAAGAGTTATCCAGGGCAAGAAAGTTTTTTTTTTTTTTTTTTAAGAAGGGAGCTCTTGTCATCTAAGAGTCAAATAGAAGGCTCTCAGGTCAGTTCCATCTTAAATCAGCCTACAGCTTACTGGTGGCCATGACCTTAGTAGCAGGGACCTGACAGACACATGTGGATGACACTGAAAGCAGAGAAGGTGTTTGAAGAAATTTCATTCTGAAAAGAGGTGAGCTTCCCAAGTGGTGTGAGTCCATTGTAAACTTGGATAGAGTCAGAGAGATGGATTGAGTTCCTGAGAGCCCCACAAAGTCTTGTCTCTGGGCATCTTCCCTTATCTTGCTATTCTATTGATAGAAACATGGTGGGAAAGGGAGAGGAAGATGGGAGCCAACATTTTTTGTGCACATTGTAGTCTACTCACTGTGCTAGGCATGTTTATATATGTGATCTGTGGTTTTCTAAGATGCCCGATCTGCTGTTTTCCCCAAACATAGCCTCCCACGAACCCAAAGCTACAGTTTCCAGCTGTGATGGGGAGACACAAAAAAAATGTGTGCCCAATTGTGCTTCATGATCTGCCCCCAGTAGGTGACTGATGTGGAGCAGGCAAAAGCACAATCACTTTGATAGATGACTGGCTCCTCCAGGCTCTGTTTCTAAGAAACCCAAAGTCTTCCTGTGGGATTGCCTAAGATTCCAGAAAGCCTGGGCTTTGTTTCTTTCTGCCATCATTGTGTCTGAGGTCAGATGCCATCTTCTGTGTGACTAACTCCCTTTCCTGAAATGGAAACCAGTAGAAACAGCTTCCAAACACAGTCGGCGTGTGCCAGTTGTTAGTTGAATTCTCCTGTCCACCAGTCTGTGCTTCTCGTTCTCTCAGCCTGGTGAGTTAATGCCGTAAAGTTAATTCCCAGTCGTTCTATCATTACCCTTTATCAGGCCTCCCTTGGGGTACCCAGGGGAATAATGGAACACAGACTCCATTTTTTATGAAACTGCCCTGTAATAAAATAATTTTTAAGATGATAGATTAGATCTTAAAATATATGAACAGCTTATGTTATCGCTTGCCTGAGAGAATTCACCCCTCCTGTATGGTTCTGACTCTGTTTCTGATTAAATTTAAAGAAAAATGCTGTTGTGAGCGTTTGGCTTCTGATTTTCCATAATTCTTATTTGTAAGCACTTTTGTGCTGGTACCTCCTTATAATTTACTAAGTGCTTTGCTCTTAGAGAGCACTTAGCAGAAAGAGGTGCAAGGAAATTACATCTGGCAATTATGCCAGTAAATTTAACTCCAGGATTTAGGTTGGGTAGGTCATTCTTTGCTTTAGGTTTCCTGTCCTTGCCCCTTGCAACAGGTTGCCTGAAGGCTACTCCTGACCATGTTGAATGAGGCAAGAGACGATTCATTGCCTGCTGTGAAGCTGTCATTTAGGGCTCTGATGGCCCTGGGAATGCATGAGTGAGACTCATTCAAGAGCCAGAACAAAGATAGTACAGCCAAGGCAAAACTCAAGAAGGCTACATTCCAAGAAGTCTTGTGGTATCTCAGACCTCAAAAAAAGAACGTGGACAAAATTTTTTTCTCTGCCTTAGAGAAGATGCCAATAATCTTGCCTATGACCTGCTCCTCTCCCTTGCCTAACCATTTCCCATGCCTTTTGCATAGAACAACTATATAATGTATCTCCAAACGCAGGTACTTTTGAGAGTGAAAGGGGGAGCTTAGTAGTCACACAAGAAAAATGGATGTTACCAAAGATTCCTGGGCAAACTGAGGGTGAGTGGACACTTCCTCCCAAGAACCCCACTTCCAGGGTTAACAAGAAATGGGGATATAAAATAAGAAGATCCAACACAGCCAAAAAAATAAAATAAATAAATAAGTCAGGAGCTCTTAAAAAAAATAAATAAATAAGACTGAAGAAACAGTGGTTTGAGTCATCAGCTCTGAGTCCATTTCTCCATGTTGTCTTTTCCAAAGAGCTGGCGGTTTCAGCCTTCTTGCTGCCAGGAACAGAGAAGACATTTGATATCATGTGTACTTGGTCTTCTGAGGAGTTAGTATGGTGAAGCATCAAAGCATGTGAACTCTGAAGCCAGACTGTCTGGATTTAAATCTTACCTCCCCACTCACTAGCTGGGTGACCTTGGGAAAGTTACTTACTTTTTTGGTGTTTCAGTTACTGAGTAAGTGAAGAAGAGAGAACCCAGGAAGATTATAGAAATGGAAACGCATCTACCTGGAAACAAGAGGCAAGAGGAAAGGAGGTGGCCTCCTCACAAAGGTTACCATTTTTTAAAGGCCCACCAACATCAGACCCTACATGATAACTTTTACCTTAACAACAACTCTGCAAGGTACATATTCTTATCACCCTCATAAGCATCGTCACCGTTGTTTTGTCTATTTGGCAGACATGAAAGTGGAAGCTTGATGACATTAAGTATCTTGCCCAAGGTCATACAGCTAGCAAGAGTTAGAATCACAAGCAACCTATCACAGATGCTAAAGTCTGCATTTCTTCTAGAATGCAACGTCTCTCAACTGGAGTACACGTGTATATGATGGGGTATTCTGCTTCAGTGAGACCCCTAGTCAAACTTAACTCACCACCAGCGCACACTCCCTAGAGAAGTTTACCCCAATCCCGAAGCCCCTCTTTCCAAGGCATTTCTCCTTCCTCAAGACCTCAATGGCATCACTGTGTGACCTAGGATGAGCTACTTAATCTCTCCTTGCTTTGGTTTCATCATCTATAAAATGGGGCTTATATTCACGCCCACCTCGTGGGAGTTTTGTGAGCATTCAGTGAATGAATACATGTAAAGCCCTTAGAATGGTGCCTGGCACGTGGAAAGTGCACCATTATTTGTTGTCAATATCACACTCCCAGCTCGTCGAGGGACGTCAGAGAGTTGGAGAGACAGTGGCCCCCTCATTGGGTTGGGAGGAATGTGGAAAACTTCAGGATTCTTCTGCCAAACAAGAAAGAGGTGGGCAGGACAAATAAAAAGATCCTCTTTCCTGCACTCGTAAGGAAACTTCTCAAGGATCTGGCTCACAGAGGTCATTCTCTCCTTCACTTACACAGTAGCAAGTAATTGGTCCACATTCAGCATCATTGAAACCTAGGTCTGCTGCTTCTGCCTTTGCCTGCTGATACTCTCCTGCTCCCACGCTGCCTGCATATTAGCAATGTTAGCTGGCGCAAGAACCTCACAGCCCGCTGGCTGCGCTGTGTCTACCTGGGAAGAGCGAGCCAGAGCAGAGCAGTCCAGCCTGAGAGGCACACACACCTGAAGGAAGGTTTTTCATCTAGAAAATGAGGAGGTTGGACTCACTCAGTGATCTCCAAGGCCCTCTCCAGCTCTGACATTTATGGGTCTGTGATTCAGAGGCACCCCTGGATTACCAGGGCTGAGCCAGTTGCATTTCTCATGCATAATGAACTAGAGGGAAGTAATTGGTGGGAATTAAAGTCTCAAGTCCCCAGCACTGCAGTTTGTCCTTGCTGCTTATTGGGAAGCCGAAGGTCATGCTTTGCCAGAGTCTTAAATATCAATCTCATCCATAACCCTCATTCAGGCTGCCTGGAGAGTCAAAGTCTCTTATTCCAGAAGAGAGCAAGGTGGGGAAAGGACAGAGGACAATGGAATATTTTAATACCAGCAAACAGCTTCTGGAGTTGAATGGTCTTGTTCAGCTTTCCTTTGCAGCTGTGCTGTTTGATCTCCTTGCCATTGGGTTGGAAATTGTAAAAATATTTAACTTGCAAAACTACACGGCAGATATGGTTTTCCATCCACCAGCTTTTAGGAGGCATTAAACATCCTGGAATACTGTGATAACCGGAGACCATAGGCTGAATCCTCAAGGGCAATAAGGTACTGAAAACAGGGATGAAGGTCATAGGCTTTGTCTTGTCCAGCCTATGAAGTGCAAACTTGAGAATGAGTTGGGGGAGTGGGGACAGGGGAGGCATGTGTGCAGATTCTCTATAGGGTCAAATGATAGTTTCCTGGATGTCACATTCAGCATGGAACTGGGCCAAAAGAGAGAGTGGTTTCTCCTAGTCCCTGGAGACCTAATTCAATTCCACCTGCTGTTGGGATTCTACTTACCCTCAAGCAAGTTGTGTCTCGACTGCATTACAATGGCATATTCAACAGTCTAATGAGACCTTTGCCATGGGGTCCTCCTGCCAGAGAATTGCTTGCTTCTGTCTATCCCAAGTGTCTCTCTGATTCACATCCTATCACTTGGCTCTCCTAAAATCACTTGTTCACAAGGTTCACTGATGATTTCAGTAGATCAGCGCTCCAGACACATGTATAAGAGGCCAATAAGCACCAAAACCCACAGCCAGACAATCCGGGTTCAAACCCCAATTCTGTCACACCGTGACAAGTCACTTAACGTTTTTGACTCAGTCTCCCCATGTGTAAAATGGGGAATAATTTACCTCAGCATGTTGTGGAAAGGATTGTGGTATGTGAATATTTATCTATGTATCACCTGTTTTTCTTTTCTTTTTCATCGAGCACAGGCAAGGTATATTGTGTCAGAGACTACTGGGGAGACTCATAAAGCTCTTCAAATCCTCCTTCACCACCTGAGGGATTTATCCCTTCAGGATCTGAAAGTTTAATTCCAGTTTTTGCTGCTGCAGAGGGGAATGGTTACTTATCTAATGATTATCTCACTATCTTGCCAAGATCAAATCCCTTCCTGGTTTGAAAGGAAGAGGGAAGAAAATAAGATGGCACTAAGTGCTGTGAAGAAAGAGGTGAGAAAGTTGGGGGTGGTGGGGGGTGGAGAGGAGAAAGGGGCCAAAAGAAAGTTTGCTAGAGGTCCAAGCAAAGCTTTGTTGATTGTATAGATTTGCTTCTCTGGTCCCACTGATTGTGCTTCCCCCGCCCCTCTGCCATCAGAAACTCCCACATCTCTCCTTACCTTTCTCCACTCCTCCCCCCACCAGCTCCACA
The DNA here is from genome assembly GCF_965194805.1 of Balaenoptera borealis. Lineage (NCBI taxonomy): Eukaryota > Metazoa > Chordata > Mammalia > Artiodactyla > Balaenopteridae > Balaenoptera > Balaenoptera borealis. The sequence continues at coordinate 37,412,812 of NC_138860.1, read as the reverse complement.
CTGCCCTGACCCCCCCAGAGGCCCCTCAGAGCTGAGGGAAAGAAGGAGGTGGGATGAGGTGGGATTTCATGTGATTTGTGGTCACCATCCCTAGCACCAAGCCCTGCTGTGATTACCAGATATTCAGAAATAAGCCTGGGAATACACCTTAAAAGAGTGCTCAGACTGACACTGAAGCTGCATCCTCACTGCTTGGTGAAGAGTGGCATGGAGGATGGAACCTACCAGCCGGATGCTTCTAAGGAAGGGGGCTCCCTCCTCCAGTGGAAAAGAAGAGGGTGCCCCCTCCCCTCATGCTGAGATTTGATATCTGCTCTTTGCAGCTCCAAGGCATTAAGAGTTCTGTCAATGGCACATTATATTGACTAGGAACTAGCACTTTCTCCAAAAAAGGTTTAGAAGCCCAGGTGGGCAGTGCTCGCAGCCCCCATATTTCATCCCCTGGGTCAGGTTCCTTCTCCTCCTCCTCTAGCTCTAGTTTCTTTTCTCCACCTCCAGAAAAAGGCCCTGGGTTGTGCAAGGGACTTGAATTTTGGGAGGGGGAATATCTTTACAAAAGTAATACACACTCATTGGGGAAAAATTAAAGTAGAGAATTTGTGAGGAAAAAAGCAAATTATTCCCATAATGGCCTAACCCAGCAAGTCCCCTTCTCAGGGGTGGTCTTGTGGAACAGTCTTGAGAATATTCTTCCAGAAGGTTTGTATGTACATGTAAGCAAATGAGAATAGATACAGCAACATTTTATGGATAAAGTAAATTTACATAATTCTTATGAGTCTGCAACTGCATATTCTGCTCTGTGATAGATCATGAATGTATTTGTTTCCTAGGGTTGTTATAAAAAAAGTACTAAAAACTGGGTGACTGATACACCTTAAACTTACACAGTGCCATATGTCAATTATACCTTCATACAACTAGAAGAAAATAAATAAAAATAAATAAACAAGATTTTATTTAGAAAAAAATAAAAATAAATAAAAACTGGATGGCTTAAACAAGAATGCATCATCTCACCATTTTGGAGGCTAGGAATCCAACATCAAGGTGTCGGCAGAGTCATGCTTCACCTAATGTCTCTAGAGGAGAACCCTCCCTTTCTTCTTTTAGCTTCTGGTGTTTGCCAACAATCCTCGATGTTCCTTGGCTTGTGTAGACACATCACTCTAGTTACTTGGCTGTCTTTTCCCTGTGTGTCTTCATATACTCTTCGCTCTGTGCCTGTCTCTATATCTAAATGTCTCCTTTTTATAAGGACACCAGTCATATTGTATTAGGGCCCACCCTAATGACCTCATTTTAACTTGATTGCCTCTGTAAAGACACTATTTCCAAATTAGACCACATTCTGATGTGCTAGGTTGAGGGGTGGTTAGGATGTCAACATATCTTTTTGGGGGGGGGGACACAATTCAATCCATAACAATAGGCGTCCTTTTGAATCTACATCATTTTCTCAATGGCTGCCTGATATCCAGAGTTTTATTGTGTTATAATTTACCGTTCCCCAAATGATGGACATAAGGTCATCTTTAATTTTCTGATATGCCAAACAGGATTTTAATAAAAAATCTTATATCATAGCCCACATATTCTTGTTTTTACATTTTTTTTTAGAATGGGATCCTTAGAAGCAGAATTTCTAGGTCTGTAAGATATGTATATCTTAAATTGTGATGGCTATTGTAAAATATTCCGGCATAAAATTGTATTCATTTTTACACCCAATAGTATATAGTGGTACCCACCCTCCTACATTTTCATTAACACTAGAGATCATCAATACTTTATATTTCTGCCAATCTGATGGGTAAAAATCAGATTGTTTAATAGGTATTTCTCTGATCTCTAGACAAACTCATCATAAAATGTTTATAATCCATTTGAATTTTTTATTCAGTGAATTAAAAAAAATATTTTGCCCATTATTTTATGGAGTTGTTTATTCATCCAACAAATGTTTATAGAACATCCATAATGTGTCAGTTAGAGTGCTGGGTTGCATCTATTTTTTTTTTTTTTTCTTATTTGTTTGTAAGTTTTTAGAAGGTATCTTCATAACGGGGAAATTAGTCCAATTTGTATAATATCATTAAATTCTCTTCTTGGATTTTTGCTTTTTATTGTTGCCCTATAAAAATTATAAACATTTAATTAAATTACTCCCTTTTTTCTTATTTATTCTGAATCTCTGCTTAGAAGGCTTTCCATAGTCCAAGAGTATAGAAAGTATCCTGATATTTTCTTCTATTACTTTGTAATTTTGGTAGGTTTTATTTGCATTGAAATTTTTAATCCATACAGAGTTTGTATGTTTTTTATTTATCTTTTTTTTTCCTAAATGGTCTGCTGATTTAAATACCACTTATCAATTATTCTGTCCTTTTTTCTACTAGTTACCAATAAATACATTAGCTAACATTGGATACTTTCTGCTTTTGCCTTGGTTCCCTGAACATAGAACCTAAAAAAAACTTGAGTGCATTTGAAAATGTAATCCCAGGAAACAGGAATTCTGAAGTGGAGATTGAGACCTGGCAGGAGGGAAAGTTAATACATGAATGTGATTTCAAGTCAGGCACCCCTATGGACAACCATTACCTAATTCCCTGGATCTTCTGAGAAACTTTACTAAATATTCTGGGACTAATACTAAATACACTGCAAATGTAGGGGAGAAGAATTTATCCCTTGACTCCCATTCATCACTGGTCAAGGGTGGCCCCATAAATATCAACTCCCCTACAATTCCAGGTTGGGCATGTATGAGTGCAAAACACATTCTCACCTACATTCCACATGATGTCCCACAGCATAAACTGGGACCTGGCTAGGGCCAGGATTTAAAACCATGTAGTGTAATTCTACAGGGTGTACTTCTAATCATTACACTGTAAGTTCCTCTTTGCACCAAATTCCCATATATACATGGATCCATATCTGGATTTCTTTGTTCCTATTATGCACCAATACCACATCATTTAAATACTGCATCTCTAGAGTATGTTTTGACTCCTGGTAGTTTTTTTTAGCACTCTATCATGAAACATTTTAAAATATGTTGGCTGTAACTAACTATCTTCCACATGTGAGCCAGAAGTAATTAGAAAGGCAAAGGATGATTAAGATGCTTTGGGCTTTAAGTAATCGAAATCTCAACTAAAAACAGATGTTTGTTATCCCACATATTAAGAGGTCCATAGGCAAGTATTTTCAGAATTAGCTAATAGAGCTACTCAGAGACTTAAGGTTTCATATTCATTTATTTTTCCACTTTTCCAGATTATTGGCATTTGCCCTAAAGTTTTTCTGTCCATGGTCCAAGATGAGTACAACACTTCTAACACTACCTCCTCATTCAACCAAGACCAGAAGATGCGGATATGGGTAGGAAGATTATAGTGTCTGCTATCATGACAAAGAAGATCACAATTCAATTCAGAGACTATATAGGTTTAATATTCAATAGAACTAAAAATATTCCAAATTTGCTTTCTAATTAATTTATAATCTCTATGTTGAATCCAAAACGGGGGAGATTTTAGGAGGAGAGTTCGGGGAATCTAAGTAATTTAATTAAAGATCTTGATTTTTCTATGAATAAAAGGAAATTGTGTCTGAGTTCAAAAAATGCACTGTAACTATGTCTTTCTTAGAAGAATTCAATTTTGCCACAATGTCTTCTTAATACAAAGAGAAGCTGACTTTCAACCCCCTGAGCTGCAGCTCTCAGTGTAATTCAAACCAGAGCATCTTACAATTTCAGATCTGGGGAAATCTGGAAAATCACGTGTTCCTGATGGTTCAGTTACAAATGAAGAAACACAAGCCCATTCAAAGTCAGAATGAGGACTAGAAACCCATTCCCTAAAGACTCTGCCATGCCCTCTCCCCCTGGACCCTTTCCCCAGATGGAAGGGAAATGAGCTCTGATCATTTATGGCTACACTTCTTCTGTGACTAAAAGCCCTTGAACCACTTTTGACCCAAAGCCGTTGAACCACTTTTCTAAAATGGGCACACGCTAACAGTCTTCAGAACCTAATATTGCTGTTGCTCAGAGGATCTGGATATTTTCTAGATAATTTAGATTATATTTAAGTCTTACTGACATTCTATGAGACCGTTTAGGCATTTGAAGGACATTGTAAGCTTAAAATCTGAAAAGACAATTGACAATTTTGTCATGTATTTTCTAATTAAATGGATCATGTGTACTGATTGCAGAAAACTTGGAAACTTCTATTTAAAAAAAGCTCAAAGAAACAAAAATCACCCAGTATCCACCACCTATAATTACTGTTAACGTCATGGCTTGTGTCTGTCCATACGTCTGTAGTGCATATTTATATATGCCTTTTTAAATGAAAAAGTATGGTATTTTAATTTTTTGCAGCCTCTGTTCTTAAAAATTTAAAGATAGATCAGGAGCACTTTCCAATATCAATAAATAGTATACAACTTGATTTTTTTTAATGCAAAGTATCATACTATATAAATAAAGTACACTTAACCTAATCAATTCCTTATGGTTTAACATGTAGGTTTATTACTAACATTTTAATATGTTAGACATATCTTTATGCATTTCCAAAAGTAGAAAAATGCAGTCAAAAGATATGCACCTTATTAAGGTCATTAATTCATTTTGCCAAACTGCCCTCCAGAAAGCTTATACCAATTTACACAGCTCCTAGCTGTGTGCAAGCTGTCCTCATTCCCCACTCCCTTGCCCACGCTAGGGGTTATCATTCAGTGTAATTTCAGCCAAGGGCAGCTTTTGTAAAAGCCAAGCTTACCTTTGTGACTGCATTTTATTTGCACCCCCTTGCAGCTCCCATGAATTCCTGTCTCCGCCAAGGCCGTGAGATGGGTTTCTGGACCCACTGGCTGTGTGGACATTGATTCAACAAACGGTTTTGCCAAAAGGACAAAGCTAACGGATGTGATCGCTAGGGAGACCTGCTAGCAGCAGACCATGAAGAGGGTTTGAGGGGGAGACAGCAGCTTCTCCAGAAGTGCCTCTGACATGCTGGAGCGAGGTGATCCCTTCTTTAATTGCTTTCACCTTCCTCTCCTGCAGGTTATTTCCCTCCTGGTCTCAGATTTCCCCAGGTAGGGGCTCATTTGCATTTCCTTATGCAGTTCATGCCTGTGGACACACAAAGGTGAATCTGAGAGCAAATTTAACAAACTGGCAGCAGAATCTATTCCAGACAGCTCTGGAGAAGCTTGGTATAGTAGGGTATTTTATTCACTGCTAAATCAGTGCAAACAACAGGGTGCTTTATTTCTTTCCATGCAAGCTTTAATAAACCAACCCAGTCATAATGAATTCTGGGGCAGAATTAATGTAAAAGAGTAATGGTGATTAGGTAATTATCAAGTACAGAGAGTATTTAACCTTCCCAGTGACAGAACTGCCAAGACTAGTTGATATCGTGTATGCTTTCTGGAAATAATTAATAATTTTAAAATTATCCAATCTCTACTATTAATCAAGAAATAAGGATCCAGGAGCAGCGTCAATCAAGCTGAGTTTTTCCTCCGTTTAACGTTGGCCAGTGTGCTGCTTCTCTCTGATGTCTTTGAATGTGTCGGCCTTTTTCATTTTTATTTTAGGCTGGCCAGACTTAAGCTGTTGCAAGTCTCTCAGAATATCTCAACAAGCTGAGACACATCACTCTCTAAAATTATCCACCCCAAGTGAAATGCCAGGGAGTAACCTTTGGCCTCTGCCTTTTTTAATTGCAGCTCAAGCCATTTTTAAGCCACAGGCTGTGACAACCCCATGTTCTGCTCTCCTTCACCCACACTCCAACCCCCCGCACCCCTGTTGGGCGGTCTACTCCAAAGAGATTGTGTGTGTGTGCGTGTGTGTGTGTGTGTTGTATACTGTATTATATCCCAATAAAAAAAAAAAAGGTATGCCTTCTCCCCAACATACAGTTTAATTCCACAGCAAAGGCAGCTATACTTAGCTGGGCCTTACAAACCCATACATACATGAGTGCCTGTGTGCACCCACAAATAAACACACCGATATTACCTGGTGAGTAGAACAAGTCATTATGCTAAGTGACAACGTATGTACTACAGGAAGATTCAGAGTAGAATAACTAGAAGGGACTTTAAAATGTCATTTTCTCCAAACCTCTTATAGAGAAGATAACCTTGAGACATTGAGAAAAACAGCGACTTTTCCAGGATCATACAACTAATAATAAAGAGGAAAATAATTAAAATACAATTTCCTGACTCCTGATCCCAGAACTCTTTTCTCTAAATGGAATTGAGTCCAAGACGAGGGTATTCAAATAATACAGGCAATCTAATTATGAAAATATTTGCTTCTATACATGCTGCTTCCTCCTCCTAGCGTGCCCATCCAGCTTTCTTCTTTGAATGGCTGACTCCTTAAGATGCAGATCAAAGAGCACCTGCTCCAGGAGACCTTCCCTGATACACTCAGGGTTAAGGCCCCTTCTGTGAGCAATCTGTGCTTAATCTTAAACTTAAACATTTTTCAGAGTGTAGCCAGTGTTGGTTTTCAGGTCTTTTATTTCTCCTGTGATTCTAAGATGAAGAGGTTGCATATTGTTCCCTGTTGCATCCTCAAGCACTAGCCTAATGCAGAGTGCTCAAATAGATATCACCAAATTATGCAAAATCTTACAGATTCAGGAAGCCATGACAAGGCCAAGGGGGCGTATTTGCAGAAGACCTCGGGCCAGATAACTTGTCAACAATCTGGGACAAGTAGACACACAGGAGAGTGAAGGAAAATCACCACCAAAGGGTGCCCCTGGGGGACAAGCCCAGCACAACCTCAGACAGTCTTGCTCCTCCATGAAGCAGAAATGCTCATCAGAGTGGAGCCCACAATGGGCTAAGGGAGAACAAGAAGTGACTCTACTTGTATAGCAAAGCAGAAAGGGAGCAGGAGGCAGCAGGGGAACGTGGATGCCAGTAACAACCTAGAATGGACAGCTGTCTGGATGTCTCCTTGTCATCTGCAGCTTGTTTCTTGAAAGGGAACTATTTTGGGGAGACGAGAGGGGTCTAAACTTCTGCCTGTTGAGTAGACTGACTATCTGCTTATTGCAGATCCAAGCTCCATGTCCGGGGATGTAGATGGGGATGGGGTGTTGGGAGTCTATGAAATATACTCAGTCCCTAACTCAGTGCTGAGCTTTCAGGAAACACAAAGCATTGCATGGGCTTTTCTCATGCATCCCTCTCTTCCTCATTAGGCTAGGCCTGGATCATTAGTCTTGCATCCCGGAGTGTCTTTATTCTTTGTAAGCATTTGCTGAGGACTGTTGATGCCAGGCACTGGGCTGGGCACATGATTCTATAGCTCAGTGTTTCCTAAACTTCTGTGATCATGAGAATCATTTTCATTACAGATTCCTGGACAACCATTCTATATCAACTGATTTAAACTCTAGGAAAGGGGCCTAAGAATATGTATTTTTCCAAGTAACTCAAGGAATTTATACCATCAGACAAGGTTGGGAAATACTGATAGAGATAAATAATAGCAATAATAACAATAATAAAATAAAATAAATAAAAGATAATCACTCCTGCCTCCAATGAGTACACAGTCAGGTAAAAAAATATTCTTTAAAATAATCATTCCCAACTCAAGGGACACTCACATGGCTTTCTAAGAAAACACATGAAGAAAACTAGAGTTCCACCTTAAATCCATGATATCATTTGTATGATTTCAGTGCAAGCATCTCTTGTAGGGAATGACTTGGAAATCCCCAAATGGGGACAGGTAACCTAGGAGAGGACTCCAGAGTAGCTATTGAAAATGTTGGCCTAACTGGAGGACCCTCTGCAGATCAAGGCTCAGGAAATGAAAATGTAAACTTTCATAAACAGAAAAGAGTTTCTTTGGGTTCTGGGAAATATTTTCAGACAGTGTGGAGAATGAGTAAAAGTAAAAATCAGTCACCCGAGCAGAAGCTTATGCTAGATGAGACACTTAGTACACATTATGCAGACAAAAAATTTCCCCAGCTTCAGCCAGTATGCAGACCTTGGAGCAGCTGGACAAATAGTTCTCAGAAATTCCTGAATGATCAAAACCCTGTTTGGCTGTAAAATGTGAATTGCCACCACGCGGGTAACCCAATGTCCTCTCTCCCCTCTCTGCATCAGCATCTTTGCCTCCTTATCTGCCATTATCCCCTCCCCTTAGAGGACTCCTCCCCTTTCCACCTGTTGGGCTTGGCTCCCTTTCAAATGCTCTTACCCTCCTCTGGAAGCTTATCATCAGCCCATGAGTCATTAGTGCATGTACTGATGGTAAAGACACAATGAAGTTATTTCTACATGGTGCCAGGATAATCAAAGCACTTGTTAGGGGGAAAAAAAAAAAATCAGTCTGAATGGTATTTGGTAACTACAAAGACTAAATCATGGACTGCATTTATCACTTTTCAACTAGTACATTTTGGTGTTAAAAATCATTAAATATTCAGGATTACACGGTCCAGGGTTTTTGTTTCAAATTTGTTTGTTAGCTTGTTTGTTTTGTCCTGTTTGGCAATGGGGTTTATTTTTCCAATGAAATATTATGCAGAAGCCTAATACACAATGTATTCACACTGAGCTTCTCTGGATAGACAAGTGGAAGGAATCAGATTCCTGCTACCCCCTGCCCTTGTTCTCCCTCGGTATCCCCTAAATCACCCTACAGGTGCCTAACACGCTGAAAAAAACTGTCTGCAGTCCTCCAAGCCCCTTGTTCCACAAATAAGGAACCTGAGACCCAGAGATTGGAATTGCCATGCAGAATCCTTGCCAAAAGTAGCAAAACTGGAAGCAGAACTTGGGTCTCTTGAATTGCAATCCACTGCCCTTGCCTCCACGTCAAGAAGAGAGCCTTAACCAAGGAGCCAATGTTCCTCCATGGGTTCTCACCACCCCAGGACAGTGGGGCAAGGTAGCAAGAGGAAGAGGCATATGTTTCTTAGTCCACCCATCTACTGCACACTGCACCAACTCACTGCTTTCTTTGTAGGCACTCTCCCATTTCTTTAAAATTCTCAGCTGGGTTAAGGTCAAAATGACGAGTTAACCCCTTCCAAACTAGACAGCTATCCCAAAAGAAAATAAAATGGAAAGTTGCAGTTTTCTTCTCAATTTCTCTGTACTCCAGGCCCACCTGTCAAGGAGGCAATTGTTCACCTAGCTCTGGGCATTCCTTTCTGCTTCCTTCTACCTCCCTCTCAATTACTGATCCAGTCCACATCTCTGGATTGTATGTGTCACTCTTCCCCCCCTCTAAGAATATCAATTCATCTTAGCTTCTGTCCAGACTCATTGCCCTGCCCTGGAGAGTCTCTCCTTTTATAATCTGCCAATAAGGTATTAATACATTAGTTGCCTCAAGGTGAACTCTTTAATGAGGGCCATGGACATTCACTTAGCTGAATTTGATAGCGACAATACATTGACATTGGTAAGGTTAATCATCCAATGTTTTATTTCATTGAACTAGTTGAACAACTCTTAGCACATTGATCCACAATGTTCTACAATTCATCTTTGCTATTACTTTAATGGTGCCATGGCATCAATGCCCTTTAAGTAATTGGCACCAAGTGAAGATGGACTTGGCCTTGTCACATTGGATTAGAGCTATGCTGAATTGTGAAAGATTTTTGTCTTTCCTTTATTCTCTCTTTTTACATACTCCTAATTAAAAAGGCAAGAGGGGACTCACAGAGGCCAGGAGGGAGAGTCTGGCTGTATAGTGAAGAGACAGAATTACACATTCGGAAATACAAAGATCAACATTCCAAAGCCTTGATTTCCTTTAGATCATCAGGCCTGTGTGACCGTGGGCAGGCCTCTGAGCCTCCTTAGATCTCCATGTCTTCATTTTAATTAATAAAATGAAGGGTAATTAATAAAATCTACTCATCCCCACCTGCCTCACAAAAGATGGGTTTTAGTTTCAAGACTTGATGTTTTACCTTTGGTGCAAGGAGATGACAGAAGAAAGAGAAAAGAGCGGGCTGGGATCTCACCTGATCCCTGCCCATAAGGACAGGCAGATACTCATTTGGGGACACTACATACCAGAGGCCAGCTCTGAGGTGACACTTGGGAAAGCTGGAAATAGAGTCTAAAATCTTGGTGAGTGCTATGGCTCAGCCAGGAGCGGGCAATGAGATCCTGACCAGGAGGGCAGAACACATTAGTCAAGATTACAGGTGAGGCCAGGCAGGTGGTCGGTTCTTGGGAGTATGTCCTTGAGACACGTTTGTGTCTAGTAGGACTGAATTCAAGACAGGCTCTGTGCCCTGAAGATGAGCCTTGGATGGGTGAAAACTTTGAAAAAGGGGTCCTGGCTGATGGGAAGATGGGCCCTGGCTGGGGGACCACACAGAGCTTAGTGATCTCTCTGACGAGAGATACTCCATCATATTTTGGCTGGTGGGATTCTAACGGTAACTGGGCCACTGAACCCAGTTAAGCCTACAAAGACTAATCACTAGATTAAAACTTCAAAGTTTAATCTAGTTTTAAGGCAGGACTATTCAAAGTCCTGCCTTAGTCAGGGCTAGTTAAGAATTTGTGAGAGGATGCAGATAGGGACGAGCTCTGAGTTAGCGAGAAGAAGCCCCAAGGCACATGAGGGATGAGGAGGCCCACACACGGAACCTGGTTTACCACTTGCTTGCTGGCTGACTTGATTCCTAAACAGGTTACTAAAGAGCTCTGAGCTTCATTTCCCTCCTTGCTAAAAGGGGGAGTGACACTACTCCACGAGAGCTTTGTAAAATTTGTTAGTGTAACGTGTGGGGTGGGATGGAGCCTGGCTGGCTGTGGGAGGGTCAGCAGCATCAATTTCTGTTTGAAAGGAATGAAATGAGGCAGAAGAAAGAGACATGAAGTATGTCTAACATCATTCATTTAACAGACCTGCTATGTACCAGACACTAAACTTGGAGTTGAAAAAACAAAGATAGACCATATGGTATCCCTACCCCCAAGTTGCCCACAGTCTAACAGAGGAGACAGACTGTATATTTTGATGTCAACTCTGAAATATTTAGTCCCCAAGAAAGGAAAAAATTACCAAACTATAGGAAGAAAAAGAGTGGGGCCTCTTTCTTTCCATCATCTCACTCACCCCCCCAGCACATTGCTGATTCTGCCTGGGACTGGATGGGTGAGTTTTACTCTGGAGGAAATTATTAGGGAGCCACACTTGGCTGCAGATCTAAGCCATATTCTCTAGTAAAATTTACCAATAAAATTTATATTTTTATTTCCATCTGTTTGACAACGGTGTCTTATTTCTCAGTTGATTCTGAATTCAATTGGAGAATAAGGGGAGTGTTGTTTATTGGCTTTGAGAAAATCCAACATGATACAGGTTATTGTACTGCAAGAAGTGTGTACAAAGCATAGAAGTAATATGCAGCAGGGAGGAATTTATTCTATATGGGGTGTGTGTGGTGTGTGTGTGTGTGTGTGTACCTGCATATGGAGAGAGGGAGAGCCCAGAAAGATTTACAGAAGCAGGGATGAGTCACTAACCAAAGGACGACTGGAAAAGAGAAAGACAGAAAGACTGCATGTACAGAGAATTGAAGGTGAGAAAGAACATATGTAAAAAAAACTTCAGAAAAGATAAAATGATGTGCAAATTTTCAGTAGGAGTATTAACATCATTTTGTCAGCATTGTACTAAAGAACCCATATTTCACAGAAGAGCATTTCTTAGCTCTCTCCCTGCTGGAGTTGACAATGCCCTAGTAAACCAAGAAATAACCCCATCAGAACTGGCCCTGTGCCAACTGGAATGACACTGAAGAATCCTTGGGGGCATTGTTTCACCTCAAAAACTCTGAATCTTGAGTTTGGGTGTCGCTGTGCCATTATCAGTGCAAACTTTGTGGGACTCCAGTTTCCCCATGTGGAAAAGGAACAGTATGATATAATCTCTAAGACTTCCTCCGGCCCTGACGTTCCCCGGAGCACTCATCCTCTCACACTGTTTTGCTTTGTTTCAATCAATTCTTTCTTGACCTTTCCAACTCTCAACAGAGCTCTCCATTCTCAAGATCTGTATAGATTAATTATCAATATTTCAGATCTTACTTTGCCAACTCTTGGGAGCACATCCCTATAGAACATCACTTGACTCTTATTTCCCCACTTCTTTATTATCCACAGAGGAGAGTATATTAAATTTGCAGAGAGGAAAAAAATACTGGGCTGGGCCAGTGTTTGGTTTTAAAATCAAATACAGTTCTTGAAGCCCTTCTCCTCCCCTTAAGAACTCCATTACCCAGTAGTCATACTTACAGACCCATAAAAAAGGTTAATGCCAAGATTGTCTCTATCCTGGAAGTAGGGCGAGTATGGAAATGTTTATCCCTCTAGGGCAGAGTTTCTCAACCTTGGCACTACTGACATTTGGGGCTGGATGGTTCTTTGCTCTGGGTGGCTGTCCTGTGCATGTTTAGCAGCATCCCCTGTCTTTACCCACTGGATGCCAGTAGCACTCCCTCCCCAATTGTGATGATTAAAAATGTCTTCAGACGCTGTCCAATGTCTGCTGGGTGTCAAAATTGCTCTTTGAGTACCACTGCTCTAGGAGGCTACATATACCTTACCTAAAGTGAGTGAATTGATCATAAGCATGCATGCATGTCTTCAGAGAGACGCTGATGAATGTACTTCTCTTTGATGCTATTCATTCCTTTGTTCATTCAATGAATAAAGTTCTTACTGGATGTTTGCTACACTTCTTGGTTATTGGAATTCTCATTTCTGCATCCCTAACTCTATACATTTTAACCCTGACAGTACTCACTTTCACTTGGCCACAGTAGCCCCTGCTGTTGTTCATCATGGGCTCGTTCATTTCCAGCTCTTTGCTTCCACACCCAACACTCATCCACAGGAAATCATATGGGACAGTGAAAACACCAAGGGCCTGAGGTAAGGCCTTAAATTCTAGCTCTGGTTCTGTCACTTCCTAGCTGTGTGACCTTAGAAAAACAGGAGCATCTCTGAGTGTCCCGGTCTGTAAAATGGGAATGATCGTGGCACATTCCTGCTTACTCACCCAGTTGTTGTTGGAGGGAAAAATAAGAGCATGGCAGAGGAAGCGATCTGACAGTGATAAAGCACTGTACAAGAGAGAAAGATTTTTATTATCATGATCATTATCTGTAAAACAAAAGAGTATTAGCACCAACTGCTTGTCAAGTAGAGAGAAAACCAGCTGAGGCAGAGAAACAATAACCACCTAGATTGGGACAGGATAAGGAATTAGAGGAGAAAGGCATAGTCCTTCACTGATTTGGGGGCAACTAAACTCACTTCCTCCAGGAATGTGATCTTAAAGACAAGAAGCGCCAGTATGGCTGTGAGAAGGGGCTCAGCTGGGCCCCAGAGCAGGGGTTCTTGATGGGGCCTGGGCTCAGTTTTCCAAGTGCAGTTCTTTCATGCAGAGGAAAAATTAGAAAGTTAGTCTGTTAACATATTTTGTACTTCCTGTGTGCCAGGCACCACACCAGGAGTGTTCCAGAAGATGCTTTCAGAAGCATTGCATCTAGAAAAGATGGAAGAGTTGACATTCCCCTCACAGCCCCATCTATGCCACCCCAATAGTCCAATGGAACATTTCTCTATCTCATAAGGAAAAAATTGATGCACTTTGGAAACACTAGAAATGAAACAGGATAATCCATGAAATCGCTTATGTAAATTGTGAAGCATGTGCCATAGTTCTATTTTTTATGTTATAATAATGATAATAGCAAGCATGTGTGCAATGCCTAGTATAGGCCAGGTACTAACCTAGACACTTTACAGTTTATTCATTAACACAAACTGAAAGTGAAAATAAATATAAGCACCATCACACAGAGACAACTGCAACCCTCCTTCCCTATCACCTAACCATTTCCATGGTTCTATGCCTCTAGATTTTCAATGACAAAGGAAAAGGGTATGTCCAAAATGGGCAACCGTCCAGGCAGTCCCCAATAAGGGCACTACCGGCAGTGGTGAAAACGACCCCATCACGTTCAATAGACAAGCAAGAGGACAATCGATGGTGGGTGAGGCTGGCAGGTGCACACCAGGCAGTGAATGGCAATCACAGGCAAAGGGACAAGTGTCACTCGTCAGAAACTCCGTGGGAAGTTGGAGAAGATGTCAGCTTACGAGCTACCACAGAGATTTCCTCTTTTTCACTCAGGTAGAGATTTTAGGGGACTGAATCTTGTCATGATTCTTTGAGTGGGAAGAGAATAATTTAAAAATAACTATTGTTTGCTGGTGTGCAAAGGGGCATGACCTACTAACAGAAGCATCAGGATCCTGTAAAGAGACATTTTCTTTGGCACTGAAGAAAAATGTTCTACCTCCCGACAAGAACAGCATGGTGTTCCAGTGACTTTTACTTGATGCCCCCCCACCAACTCCTGACTAAAGAGACCATGGTACCCAGAGATCTCAGTGTTCATACAAAGTCGGTGAACACAAGTCACTTCGTGTACCTGGAAGTTGTGATCTTGCCTGAGGTCAAGCCCTTTTTTCCAAGCCAGCAAACATTTCATTTTCACTAAGACGAAGTAGGAAAAAGAGACAGCCTTCACTGATATGCTGTCAGTGGGCCGAGGTTTAAATCTGAAAAGATGGCCCCGTTCATTGTAGATATGGCCATTGCTTTGATCATTTACCACCTGACTTGACCATCAGTCTTGGATCCAAGAAACATCTTTGGCAGCTAAAGAGTCCTTTTTCAACTAAATACCATGCCACCTGTATTTAAAACCACCTAAAATGTATCTTTTGGTTTGTGTGTGTATTGCCCAGTTCATCACTTTATGTATCATTCCATTTAATACTTAAAATTATCCTGAGAAGATGGGCATTATTTTCTTTTTTACTTTATTTTTTTTTTTATTGGGGTATAGTTGTTTTACAATGTTGTGTTAGTTTCTAGGTACAGTGAAGTGGAGTTCCATGTGCTATACAGCAGGTTCTTATTGGTTATCTATTTTATACATATTAGTGTATGTATGTCAACCCCAATCTCCCAATTCATCCCCACCCCCTGCTTTCCCCCCTTGGTGTCCATACATTTGAGAAGACAGGCATTATTATTAATATCCTTACTTTCCAACTGATAGAATGAGGCTGTGAGTAAGCAAATAACGTTTACAAGATCAGGAAATGGTAGAGCTGAATCTCACTCTGAGTGGTCTTTAGAGTTCTCAGACTCCCAAGACCTTGATCTTCACCCTTCGCCATACTGCATTCAATTCTTGGCTATAGGTTTGGTAACTTCTTTGAAGGTCTCTTCTGCCTTGTCTCCTAACAATGGGATTCCTTCCATGGCAACACCTGAGGTTGGCAGTGTCTATACTCCCATAACTCACTCCTCTGGTGGCTGCTTCTTTCATATTTGCCTGTAGCCTCCGGTGCAATGGCTCAAGACACATAAAGCACTCAGGAGCCTCAGAAAGGGGACAGAAGTAGCAGCACAAAACCTCCTGATGTCGGATATGGGATCTGTCCTTTTTTCACCTTCTCTTTTCCTTCTAAATTAGTGTTGATTATGGAGCATCTGCTTCCTTCTGAGATGCATATGCTTCTCCCCCTCAATCTGAATGCCTGTCGAGTAGCGCATACAGAGCTGAATACAAACACACAGCTGAAAGTTGTCTTTAGAAGCCCTCCATAAATCAGATCTACAAGCTCAGCTAGCACATCTCTGGAAGTGGTAGATAGCAGTCAAGGCAAAGATAGAAAATACCCTCCCCAAATCATCTGATAGCTCAGAAGTTTCCATCACTCTAGGCACAGATGGCAAGCAAAGAAATCAGCAAGAAAACACTTTCCCTTCTTCCACTTAATGGATCTCCAGCTTTCCTGGCAGTGGAAGAAAGGGGGAATCTGGGGTGTCAGGATGAGCTCACAAAACTTCAAAGAAGAAGGATCAGATGATGTTCCCAAGTCACTAAACCCTCATGTCAGTTTATCCTCAGGTCCCCCATATGTCAATCCCATTCCACCTCTCAATAAGTCACTAGTGTTCCCACATTAGCCCTGAAGCTTTTCTAGGCAATGAGGTCTTTCTAAACATAGGCTCTTTTTCACACATCTTTGCCATATATCTTCATATACTCACTTTTGAAAAAATATTGGGAGAATTAATTTGAGTTAGATGATTTGACTTGTGTTGGTGGTCATAAGAAAATTCACAACCAAATAAGTAGTAAAGAAATAGCTATTAAAGCCAAGACACCAAGAGGTCCTAGCATGAGCAAAGGAACATTGTGGACTGGAGAATCCAGCCCTTCTTAGAGAGCATAGAGATGCACTGCTGACCTCCATCCTCTAAAAAATGGCTTTTAAGAGGAGCCTGGGCAACCCTGAGAGCACAGCTGAATTCCAGGGACCTGTCTAGGCCAAGGTGGAAGTTTCTCCTGCTGATAATTTCAGTGCATGGAGTCAAGGGGCAATTAGAGAAAGCAGACTCTAACAGTAAGCCAGGAACTTTAAATGGATCATCTTTGTTTTCACAGCTTTATTAAGATGTAATTGACACACGATACACTACATAGATTTATAAGTACACAATTTGATAAGGTTTGGCATATGTATTTATATATCAATAAAATTATCACCACAGTCAAGATCATGAATATACTCATCATCCCCCAAAATTTTCTTTGTGCCCTCCCTCCTGCCCCTCCCCACCCTCCTCCCAGGCAACCACTGACTTGCTTTCTGTTGCTATAAATTTGTTTGCACTTTCTAATGTTTTGAAATAAATGGAAACATACAATATGTACTTAACAGCTCATTCTATTACATTGCTTAGTAGGATACATCACGATTGGTTTATCCATTTACCAGTTGATGGGCATTTGGATTGTTTCCAGTTTTGCACGGTTACAAATAAAACTGCTGCCAATATTTATGTACAAGTTTTTGTATGGACATGTTTTCATTTCTGTTGGGTAAATACCTAGTAGTGGAATAGCTCAATGGTGTGGTAGATGTATGTTGAATGTTTAAGAAACTGTCAAGCATTTTACGAAATGTTTATACCATGTTACATTAGCACCAGCAGAGTTCGAGTTCTGACACATTCTTGCCAATGTCTAGTCAATCATTTTAATTTTAGCTATTCTAACAGGTAGTGGGATAGCATTGTGGTTTTAACTTGCATTTCCCTAATGACTAATGATGTTGAACATATTTTCATATGCTTATTTGCCATCTGTATATCTTCTTTGGTGAGTGTTGGTTCAAATCTTTTGCCCACCTTTAAGATTGTTTTGCTATTCCTTATTGTTGAGGTTGCATAAATCCATTTTATTGGGGGTTAATTTACATACATTTCAATGAGGTTTGAAAAATGTATACATCCCAATAACTGCCATAACAATGGCTGATCCCACTCTTTCAACTTTTACTCTTTATTAAATGACAGCTTTATTGAGATATAATTCACATACCAAACAAATCACCCATTCAAAGTGTACAAGTCAGTGTTTTATAGTATATTCACAGATTTTGAAATCATCACTGTAATCATTTTCATCACCTCAAAAAGAAACTTCATGTCCATTAGCAGTCACTCCCCATTCCCTATTCCCCTTCCCCCACTTTCCAACCACCAATCTACTTTGTTTCTATAGATTTGCCTATTCTGAACATTTCCTATAAATTAAATCATATAATAAGTAGTTTTTGTGACTGGTTTCTTTCATGTAGCATAATGGTTCAATTCACTTTGTAGCATATATCAGTACTTTATTTCTTTTTACTGCCAAATAATAATTCATTGGATATTACCATATGCATATACCACATTTATTTATCCATTTATCAGTTGATGAACATTTGGGTTTTCATTTTATTGGCTATTACGTATATAATGCTGCTATGAATATCTGTGTACAAGTTTTTGTGTGGATTATTGTGAGATAATAGAAAAAAATATATGTATTCATACATATTGGCCTCTGCCTCTGGTTCCAGGCACAGAGCGCCTGAAACCCTTGTAATTTCCTAGGCGATAAGAGGACTAGGAGCATCTCTTGTTCTAATCGTTGGTCTTTGACCCCATTCCTGACACAGGGCTTCTAAAACCCTTGTCATTTCCTAAGTGATAAGAGTACTAGGAACATCTTTTGTTCTAATGACGCAACTCTAGGTGGGCTCCTGGATAAAATACCTCCATAAAATCCCAATACCGGAGAGTTTGGTGAGCTTCCAGGTGGCGAACACATCCACAAACCAGGTGAGTAACACACCCCAACTCCATGCTGACAGAAGCTCTGGCCCTCAGGATCCTCCCAGCCTTTGCCCTATGTATCTCTTCATCTGGCTGTTCATCTATATCCATTTCTTAAAAAAATTTTATTGGAGTATAGTTAATTTACAATGTTGTGTTAGTTTTAGGTGTACAGCAAAGTGAATCAGTTATACATATACATATATCCATTCTTTTTTAGATTCTTTTCCCATATAGGCCATTACAGAGTATTGAGTAGAGTTCCCTGTGCTATACAGTAGGTCCTTATCAGTTATCTATTTTATAGAAGTGGTGTGTATATGTCAATCCCAATCTCCCAATTTATCTCTCCCCCCTTACCCCTTGGTAACCATAAGTTTGTTTTCTACCTAAATGTTCATCAACAGAGGAATGGATAAAGAAGATGTGGTACATATATACAATGGAATACTACTCAGCTATAAAAAAGAATGAAATAATGCCACTTGCAGCAACATGCATCTATATCCTTTGGTATATCCTTTAATAAACTGGTAAACATGAGTATCTCCCTGAGTTCTGTGGGCCCCTCTAGCAAACTAATCAAATGTTAAGAGGGAGGAGGTCATAGGACACTCTACTTGGTAACTAAGTAACTTGGGGCCCTACTGCTTGCAGTTAACATCTGAAGTGGGAGGCAGTTTTACGGGGCTGAGCTCTTAACCTGTGGCATTCAATGCTATTTCCAGGTAAATGGAGTCAGATTGAGTTGGATTGTAGGACACCCAGCTGGTGTCATGGAGAATTGCTTGACGTGGAGAAAAAATACACACACATTTGGTGACCAGAAGTGTCAGAACTGAAGTGTTCTGTGTAAAAGTAAAAGAGATAAAGGAGGGAAGACTGGATTTTTCCAATACAGTTATGTTTTGTTTTTCCTGTGTTTGTACCTAGGAAGAAATTGCTAGGCCATATGGTGATTCTATGTTTAATGTTTTTTTTTAGAAACTGACAGACCATTTTCCAAAGATCTGTACCGTTTTACATTCCAACCAGCAGTGTGTGAGGATTCTGATGTTTCCACATCTGCAGAGACACAATTAATATTATCTGCCTTTTTTATTATAGCCATCTCAGTAGGTATCAAGTGACAACTCATTGTGGCTTTGTTTTGCAGCCTCTGATGGCTAATGATGTTGAGCATCTTTTCATGTGCTTATTGTCCGTTTGTATATCTTCCTTGGAAAGATGTCAATCAAATCCTTTGCTTATTTTTGAATTGAGTTTTGTTTTTTTAAATTATTGAGTTGTTAGAGTTTTTTATGTATTCTATATACAAGTCCTTTATCAAATACATATATTTTGCAAAATTTTTCTCCCATTTTGTAGGTTGTCTTCACTTTCATGATGGTGTATTTTGGAAAACAAGAGTTTTAATTTTGCTGATGTCTTATTGAGATTTAAGAATTCTCTTCATATTGTAGATATATGAATACTTCTACATAAGGATACTTCATCAGATATATGCTTTGCAAATATTTTCTACCAGTTTGATTTTTCTTTTCATTCTCTTAACAATATCCTTTGAAAAGCAGAGTTTTAATTTTCATAAAGTCAAACTGATCAACGTGTTCTTTTATAGATTGTGTTTTTTATATATTATCTCTGAAAATGTTTCCTAATCCAAGATCACAAATATTTCATACTATATTTTCTTTTAGAAGTTTTATAGTTTAGATATACACTTAGACCTATGATGCATTTTGAGTTAACTTTTTTATATTGTGCAAGGTATAGATTAAAGCTTCTTTTTTTACATAGATATTCAATTGTTCAGCACCATCTGTTGAAAAGACTATCCCTTATCCACTGAATTGCCTTTTTACCATTATCAAATCAGTTGTCCAGATATGTGTGGGTCTTTCTATAGACTCGTATTTTCTTACTGTCTATGTTTATACCAATACCACACTGTCTGATTTCTACAGCTTTATTAGCTTTGAAATCAGGTAGTGTTACTCCTCCAACTTTGTTCTTTTTTAAAGTTGTTTGGCTATTCCAGATTCTCTGCACTTCCAGTGACTTTTAGAATCAGTTTACTAACTTCTACAAAAAAAAAAAAAAAAAAGCCTGCTGAGATTTTGATTGGGATTGTACTAAATCTGAAAATAAATTTAAGTACATTTACATCTTAACAATACTGAGTCTTTTAACCCATAATAAATTATATAGCTCTATTTATTTAGGTCTTTAACTTCTCTCAATAATATTTTATAGTATTAGTACAGGTTTTTAGCAGCTTTCATCAGATGTGTCACTAGGTATTTCATATTTTTGATGCAATTATAAATAGTACTGCAACTTAATTTTAATTTCCATTTATTCATTGTTGTACATAAAAATATAGTTAATTTTTATGTACTGATCTCATATTCTACACTCTTGCTAAACACACTTACTAGTTCTAATAGATTTTTATAGATTCCATCAGATTTTCTACATCAGTGGTTCTCAACTAGTAGTGGTTGAGACTCTGGGGATCATGTGCTAATTAATGTCCAGAGACATTTTGGTTGTCATACCTTGGGGTAAGGGGGTACAGACAGTGATACTGGCAACTAATGGATAGAGGCCAGGGTTGCTGCTAAACATCTTAACAGCACGTAGGACAGCCCCCAGCAACAAAAAACTATTGAACCCAAAATATCCAGCAGGGGTTGAAAAAAACTATTCTAAATAGACAAGCATCTCATCTCCAAGTAAAGACAGTTTACTTCCTCTTTTCCAATCTGCTTGATTTGTACTTTTTTTTTTACCTAGTTATACTAGTCAAATCTCCAATGTTGGATAAAAGAGAAGAAAACAGGCATATTTTTCTTGTTCTTGATTTTGGGGGGAAAGCATTTAGTCTTTCACTATTATGTATGATGTTACCTATAGGTTTTTGTAGATGGCCTTTATCAGGTTGAAAAAGTTCCCTTCAATTCCTAGTTTCCTGAGAGTTTATTCAGGAATAAATGTTATATTTTGTCACATTGTTTTTCTGCATTGATTGAGATGATCACATAGTTTTTCTTTATTAGTCTGATAATATGATAATATGCTTCCTAGGATAAATCCCATTAGTTCAAGATAACTTCTCCTTTTTTAAAATATATTGTTGGATTGGATTTGATAAAAGTTTATTTTGAATTCTTGCATCTACAATCATGAAAGGTATTGGTCTGCAGTTTTTCTGGTTTTTGGTGTTTTTTTTTTTTTTTTTTTTTTTTTATTTTTTTTTGGCTGTGCTGGGTCTTCGGTTCGTGCGAGGGCTTTCTCCAGTTGCGGCAAGTGGGGGCCACTCTTCATCGCGGTGCGGGGACCGCTCTTCATCGCGGTGCGCGGGCCTTTCACTATCGCGGCCCCTCCCGTTGCGGGGCACAGGCTCCAGACGCGCAGGCTCAGTAGTTGTGGCTCACGGGCCCAGCTGCTCCGTGGCATGTGGGATCTTCCCAGACCAGGGCTCAAACCCGTGTCCCCTGCATTAGCAGGCAGATTCTCAACCACTGCGCCACCAGGGAAGCCCCTTTGGTGTTTTTAACACCAAAGTTTCGGTATTGAGGTAGCCTCAAAGAATGTGTTAAGAAATAGTTTCTCCTCTTCAATTTTCTGGAGCAGTTTATGTAGAATTGGTATTATTTCTTTCATAAATGTTTGGAAGAATTCATCAGTGAAGCCATCTAAGCCTGCAGTTTTCTTTGTAGGAAAATGTTTAACTACAAATTCAATGTCTTTGTTTGATATATGGCTATTCAGGTTATCTGTTTCTTCTTAAATGAGAATCAGTACTTTGTTCTTTTCAAGGAATTTGTCAATTTCATCTTAGATGTCAAATTTATAGGAGTAAAGTTGTTCACAATACTCCCTCATTATCCTTTTAATGTCTATAGATCTGCAGTGATGTCACCTTTCATTTCTGACATTGGTAATTTGTGCCCTTTCTTTGTTTCCTGATCATGTGACTGGTTCTAAGAGATGAAGAAAATTGAGAAACCTCTAGCCATACTGTTTTCTATTTGAGGGATTTCTGCTTTGATCTTTATTTTCTTTCTTTTTACTTTAGTTTTAGTTGCCTTCTTTTCCTAGTTTTTTAACATGGAAGGTGAGATCATGTGATTTAAGACTACTCTTTCCTAATACAGATATTTAGTGCTATAATCTGCCCCCTAAATACTGCTACAGAGCATTCCACAAATTCTAATATACTGTGTTTTCATTTCATTCAGTTCAAAATATTTCTGATTTCTCCTTTGACCAATGGGTTATTCAGAAGTACTTTATGTAGCAGATTATGCATAGTAGATTATGTGTAGATTGGGAGTTTGGTATTGACATGTACATGCGGCTATATTTAAAATAGATAATCAACAAGACCTATTGTATAACACTGGGAACACTGCTCAATACTCTGTAATAACCTAAATGGGAAAATAATTTGAAAAATAATAAATATATGTATATGTATAACTGAAGCACTTTGCTGTATACCTGAAACTAACACAACATACTCCAATATAAAGTAAAAATTTAAAAAAAAGAAGTACATTATGTAGTTTCTAAATCTCTGAGGATTTTCTAGATATCTTTCTGTTATTGATTTCTAATTTAATTCCACTGAAGTAAGAGAACGTATATTGTAGGACTTGAATCCTTTTAAATTTGTTGAGACTTGTCTCATGGCTCAGAACATGGTCTTAACAGTCTGTAATAGAAAGCATGCTCCAGCCACAGGACAGGCATTCAGGAGCAGGCTTCTCAGGTTGTCTGAGAAAAACTTGATAATTTCTTATGTACACTCAAAAATAATATATATTCTGCTGTTACTGGGTGGAGTTGTTCTATAAATGTAAATCAGGCCAGTTGGTTGATAGCATTTTTCAAGTCTATCTTGTTCTTGCTGATTTTATGTTTCAGATCTGTGGCTTTATAGTTTTCAGCAAGTTTAGGAAAAACAAATGTTCATTATGTCTCCAAATACGTTTTCTAACTCCCTCCCCCTTTCTTCAGGGACTCCAATCACATGTATATCAGGCTGCTTGAGGTTGTCCCACAGCTCTTTCCATTTTTCTTTAATTCTTTTTTTCTTTCTGTGTGTTTTATTTTAGGTAGTTTCTATTCTTATGTCTTCATGTTTAAAAATCTTTTCTTTCCCAATGACTAATCTGCCAGTAATCCTATGTAGTATATTTTTCATATCAGACATTGTGGTTTTTATATCTAGAAGTTTATTTTGGGTCCTTTGTATAACTTCCATGTTTCTACTTAACTTTTTGAACATAGAAATACAGTTATAATAACTGCTCTAATGGCCTTGCCTTGTCTATCAATTATGTCATTTCTTGATCATGTTCAACTGATTATTTTCCTCACCATAGGTTATCATTTCCTGTTTCTTTGAATGCCTAATACTTTTTCTTTATTGGATTGCAAGCATTGTGAACTTTTCTTTGTTGAGTGCTGCATTTTCTTAATTCCTAGAAATATCCCTGGGCTTTGTTTTCATACATAGTTAAATTAATTTAAAAATAAAAAATAAAAAACAGTTTGATCCTTTTGTGTTTTGCTTTTAAGATTTGTTAGGCAAGACCAGATCAGTGCTCAGTCTAGGGCTAATTATTCTCCACTACTAAGGCAAGACCTTCCTGAGCGTGCACCCTATGCCTCATTAATTATGAATTTTTCCATTCTAGGTAGTGGGAACAGGCACTATTTACAGTGCCTTGTGAGTCCCCAATACTATCCTCTCTATCCTCATTTGGATGGCTATTTCTTGGTCTCAGATATTTTCCTAACACATGTGTGTAGATTAGTATGCTGCTAAATACTTAAGGCAGAGCGTCTGCAGATCTCTGGGGTTCTCTCTCTGTGTAGCTCTCTCCTCTCCAGTACTCTGTCTTACAAAGTCTAACCACCTTTGACTCATCGGACTCCATCTGTCTCCTCAGCTTTGGAAGTTTGCTAGACTCTGCCTGGACTTTCCTGTCTGCATCACAGACTAGAAACTCTTCAAGGTAGTGAGCTGGTATAACTGTAGTGCTTACCTCATTTGTTTCCCATCTCACAGGCCACTGTTGCCTGATGTCCAATGTCTTGAAACCATTGCTTCATATATTTTATCTGTTTTTCCTTTGGTTGCTTCAGACAGAATGATAAAATCAATCCATGTTCCTCCATCTGGTCTAGAAGCAGGAGTGTTTAATTGCATTACCTTTTAGATCTCAGAGTCACTTAATAAATACTACATTTGTACTGAAATTGTACTTATTTTATGGAAATATAATTTGAAGGGCAGAGAGTTTAAACTCAGTCAAGTTTGCATAGCTCCTAAGCGAGAGATGCAGGATTCACACCTAGATCTTTGTGACACCAGGGTTTGTGCTTAGTCACCGTAATGCTTGTCTTTCTAACCTTGTGATACCATGATATTTGTGGGCTTGCCCATGGCCAACCCCAAACCATCTTCACCTGAGGTCCATTTCTAGCCACACTCAAACACTGTTACTTTTTCACTGTGGTCCATTCAAACAATGAAAAATGAGGGAGGAGGTGATGTGAATAAGTAGCCTCAGATCCCAGCAAGTAGATGGAGGTTGGAAAAGGAGCTCTAGGTAAGTGATACCTAGTGGTCCCATCTGGCCATCTTCAGTAGAAAGCAGTCCCCTGGCCACAGGACAGCCATTCAAGGACAGGCTTCCCATCTATGATAGAAACCCAGTAAAATTAAAAGCAAGGCTGGACAGAAGCTTGGATAAGGATCAAAACAGATTATTGTTTTCAAATATGCTTCACACAATTGTAATTGGGCACACGATAAAGGCAAGAGTCTGTTCTCAGAACAAGTGTGCCATGGGTAAGGGGGTGGATAGAAGAGGAAAGTGAAGTGCCAGATTTAGTACAGGGCATCACATCCTCGACCAGAATAACAGGGAAAATGGCTCAGTGCTGAACTCTATAAGACGGGGTGAGTTGGCTTAAGTCCTCCTTGCTTTAGGTCAGGATCTTAGAACCTGGGTAGACCTGGGTTAAGATGAAGAGAGAAAGAGAGAAAGGAGACCAGCTGTAGAGAAGTGGAAATGAAGACTTTAAGGACTTCTTTGCCCCAGACCCTTTGTCATGGTCACTTTGGGAACCTCAGTGGAGACATTTGCATCAGTTACAGAATGTGGCTGGGAAGTAGAGTCAAGGATATGCAGAAAGAAAGTCCAGGCACTGAGAGCAGCCCAGTTCATGAGGCTGTGGTGACAAGTACAGGAGTTGAGAGTATTTTAGGAGGCAGTTTTTGTACAGAAGATATACACAGCTGGAGGAGGATGCAGGCCTATGCTACAACCAGAGTTTTCTGATTTGGGCCAGAGACATGAAGGCTTTGAGGGAGACGGGACCTTTAGAGCTGCTCCAGTTCACAGAGACCAGCAGTGAAGGCTCGGCAAGTTAGGCCGGTTCTCAGGCCACATCCATTCAAGAAGTAGCAAGGAGCAGTGCAGGAGGGGCCATGAGCCCAGAGGTGATCACTAGAAAGTGCCTGCCTTGGGGATGTGGTCTACACTCCTGGCATAAGAAAATTAGGAGGTGCCCTTGTAGGTCTGACAAATGATAGTGGCATTTTTCAAGGTCATTTCATGGCTGGATCATTCTCATCTTTCAGGTCTCAGCTCAAATGTCCTCCTCAGAGAGACCTTTCTTCACTATCTAAAGGGCCTTCTCTAATGACCCCCTGACTCCTCATCTGTGTACATAATTTAACCATGAAGACCATGGACCATGAAGCCAAATTGCCTGGATTTGAATCTGGATTCTGTCACAAACTTGCCCTATGAATTTGGGAACATACTTAATCTTGTTTACCTCCACTTCCTATTGATTAAATGGTCATAATAGTACCTCCTGACTAGGGTTATCATGAAGGTTAGGTTGAACCTATTAAATTGCCATTTGGGTGGATGGGGGCTCAAAACTGTCAATATCAATGACTTAATTAGGGATATATATATGGACTTAGAAGTGGGATAGTAAGCTCTATATATAAGTATTAGGTATTATAACTCAATTTGTAATAATTTTGTTTATTCATTCATTCATAGCGTATATTGCACATTAGAATGTAAACCCTTAGATGGCCTTTGGTTATCTTCCTTGCCACTGTATCCAGAGCACTTGGTACAGTTCCTGGCACATGATTATTATTTGATAAATATTTATTGAACAAATGAATGTGACATTTGCCCTACCCCATAATGAAGGATGGGTACAAGGATTCTGGGTGGAAGAGTCATACACCTGTGACCAACAGGAACCTCATTCTTAACTGATAGGTCTCTATGGCAAAGTAAGGACAAAAATAAGGGCTGCCAGGTCCTGGTCCCACACCTCCCATCCTCCTTGCATGTACTCTCAGCCTCTCCTGGCCTAGATAGTGCATGAAGCAGCTGGTTGATATTCCCTGTGGTTTTCAGCACAGTCATGTGCTATTGAGCTGAGGATAATAATCCTCCACTTTTCCAGAAGAAGCAGAATCGCAAAATGAGTAAATAATAAATATACCCTTGTGTCTGCATGTTTGTTTGATGATCTGGGCTTGTGCATTTTGTTGCCATAATGATGGGGGTGAGCTAGGCCTTGGAGCCAAGTTCCTGTCTTTATCTTGATCGCCTGGGAGCCAGTCTGGTGGGGCAATTACTGAGCAGAACCACTGTGTATATCAGTGTTCCTTTTAAATACATGGCCCAAGATCCACAGGCTCACGTTTTTCTGATATAAAAGCAGCCTTAGTTCAGGCTAATCTGTGCCAGCAGGTAGCTTGACATTGCAGTAAAGCACCAGCATTTTCCTTCACTGCATCCTCAAGGGCTGGCCACAGAATTTAGCAAAGGGTGGGTCCTTGTCTCCCGACAGAGCCTCCAACCACAGAACCCAGTTTTCCCTCCCCATGCATTGGATCCCTTTCTTTGCTGTGAAGAGCAGAGTTTAAAAAACAACAACAACAACAAAAACCCCCCTCTGTTTGTCTACCCATAGATGCTTCTTGGAGGCAAGAAGTGGACTGGGTTTGTCCCTTTATGGGAAAGCTTTGTGGTGTCATTACCCTAACATCTGTGCTGAGTCCTGGCTGCCCTATAACCATGAGTCTCAGCCACAGCTCCCAGGACCAGAAAGACAGTTAAGGAAAGTCAGATTGTATGTGTCTATTATACCTTGTAATTGTTCTTTTGAGAGCAAACAACCTACTTCCCTGGAGTATTCCATGTCCACATGGCTTACACTCGCCAAACATAACTCTTGTTTGTTCTTGTTAACCATGAAATGCCATGGTGCTCTCACCTGCCCATTCAGTTTTTGCATTTTTCTGTATGTTATTCCAGTATATAGCATTGGCCATGCTTCTGACTCCATTCCAATGAAAAGACTAGGTTCTATTATGCGGCTGTTCCTCTCCTGGCATTTTGACACTTAGCCCATCCTCAGGCTTACTATTCATCTCAGATTGCCTAGGGCAGTCCCAATTTACACACGTTGTCCAAGTGTAATTATTAATAACACCCCCTTTCATTCTCATAAGTGTCACAGTGTGAATGATAAATTATATGGTTACCCTACCATCTCTGGTTTTCCCTACTTCTGTCTCTGAACTGACAGCTCACTAACTTGTCACACCCACCTTGTAATATGCTGAGATAGGACAATTCCCATCCTGACCTACTTCTGTCTATTCCACAGCATTTGGGTTGCTGGGCAGAGTGAGTAACTATGTTAGAATGAAATTCCAGCCTTCTGCCCATAGACAAGTATGTCCATACTCAACACATATACACATACACACACACACACACACACACACACACTCACACTCACAGTTGAAACAACATTAGCATCCTTGTTTTTAACAAAGACACTTTCATGTAGTGAAAAGGGAGGGAGGAAATTGTCTGGCAGCATTATAATGATAGATGTCAAGCAGTGACATAGAAAAGAATTATAAAGGACCAGAAAGATAGGGCTAGACAGTGATCAAACCCTTTTCCTCCAATGGGATGGCATTTTTCTTTCAAACCCCACACCATAAAGGGAAGAGATATTTTTTGCACAGACACTGGCACAAATAATGCTCACAAGGTCTTCCCAGCAGATGCTCATTACCTAAGCCAGCCACCCAAGAGTTCTCACCTAAGCTAAACCCCGTGAGCTGCTTACCTCATGGAAAAAGGGAACATTTGCCTGTTAGCAGTGTTTCATCACTGTGGCTTTCCATTCTGCTTCCTCTGAAACCTGCAGAAACCTAGAGGCTCTTGATCTGTTAAGTATTTTAAGCTGAAAATATCCCTTATTTAAAATGGCTTCATTACCCCTTCAGAATGGCTCCAAATAGCACTCCAGGGTTACCAGCTTGTCTATGATTTCTATGGGTATCCATGCCCACTTCCTAAACATTGCTGAAAATCTAATTCTTCCAAGAAACGTTCCCTGACCAAGTAGGGTCAAGGCGAGGTGACATTTTTCCTCTTAACAATCACTTCTAACCAACACAAGTATCTGAATCAGCACAGATAAATAGGGACATAGCTCTGACCCCAAACCCAGCCAGTCTGAAAGAGAAACTAAGAGCTCACTGTCCTTCTTTGAATGCCAGGGATCCCAACCTGTGACTTATGACTGGGTTACTGGTGCACCAAGACCAACCCTCAATTCCTCGGGTGGCCAGGCTGGGTCCTGAAGCAGCTGGAACGCGCGGGCTATTGTCTCAGGGATTGAGCAGCCTCAGTGGTTTTACTCCACTATACTATTAACATTTTCTATGTGCGTCCTGGCATAAAATCATTAGGAAACACTGCCATGTATCAGTACATGGCCTTAGGACCAAATATGAAACTTCAGGTGAATTCAAAGGAAAACATTTGTCATTAGTGCTATGATTAACAAGTCAAAAATCATACCAACAGGTACAGAAATTGATGAATAATGTAGAAACACATCCGTTCTAAACAGAGTAATGAATACCTTGAGTGTTAACACTGAAAATAAATCACATGCTGTCCACTGTGCCATTAATCCTCATAGTGTCTCACTTTCATTGTTGGTCAGACTTGCACGACATTACATCTGAGATCATACTCCCTCGTGATGCCATACAAGGGATCTAACAGAAAGGCAACTTGCTGTAGAGGAAAGAGTACTGGTCTGGAAATCAACCTGTCTCTGTCAACAATGAGGAAATTGTGGACAACTCTCAACCTCTCTAGTTTTATCATCCTTTCAGTCAGGGGGTTGATGGAGTCCTTCTAGCACCAAAATCCTTTTACCACTGAAATGACCATTTGTGCACATCACTGTACGTGGAAACAAAAAGAAACAGTAAGTGTATCTGGTCTATTTAAAAGTCAAAGACCACTACTATTCCATTCATATCTACTTTATTAAGCCAATCAATTATAGAGACATAGTATAACAGTAGCCAATAGACTGTGAGTAGAAGGGATGTGTTTCAATTGTAAGTTAAAGAATTTCAATACCAGTGGAAGTATACTCTTCTTCTTTCAGAATTAGAGATAGTGTAGCGACAAAATCATGTTCCATCAGCCTGGGTCCCTGACCAAACATGTGAAGCAGAATCCTCCACTGACTTTTATGATAAATACACTTTGACTTTGGGAGGTTTGGGGGATATTCATTTCTGCAGCATAATCTAGCCTATCCTGACTGATACATTAACTCCACCCAACCACCCACTACACTCATTTTCTGTTGTTGTTCTTGTTGTTTGCTTTTTTAGAGAACAAGCCCTTGGGTAAAGTGGAAGGAAAGGAAGGCAGGCCGTGCCTTTTCTTATTTATTTGTTTTGGCCACAATGAGTTGTGCAGTGACTGTAGAGTGGAATTGAGGTTACCACGCACAACATGAGCTGATGATTCTGATAACACTAGGAAACTCACTATTTGAGCTAAGATTATCAGAAGAAAAAATATAAAAGAATGGAGAAAAGTAACCATATTTTTCATTATTGCAGAATGCTCATCTTTGGTCCCTATCACCCCATGTCATACTTTTGACCCCTTCCTTAGTGAAGACCTGGACTGGCCCTGATACATTTGTCTTTTGCTTCCCTGCACTTCTATTTTGATGTGAAATTCTAATACCAGAGCCCCCATCAGCTCCTCTGCTCAGCGGTTCGAAGTGGGTTGAATTGTAGCTGGCGGCAGGGGGTGATAAATGTAGCGTGAGTTGCCTTTCCCC
This sequence comes from Balaenoptera borealis, assembly GCF_965194805.1. NCBI lineage: Eukaryota > Metazoa > Chordata > Mammalia > Artiodactyla > Balaenopteridae > Balaenoptera > Balaenoptera borealis. The sequence continues at coordinate 37,382,259 of NC_138860.1, read as the reverse complement.
CAGCAAACTGCAAATTGCCCGAGCAGTACAGCCCACAAAAGGTTCCCGTGGAGTGAATTTATCTTGCATTGTCAAGTGGAAAGGGAAAGAGGAGAGACCAGGCATTCTATTTTTGCAAAGTCACATTCGATCTTGTTCAACGTGCAGTCCACACATCTTTTAAAGGGGGCTCCAATGGAAAAGAGTACCAGCCCAGGAATGTAGAACAGATAAAGGGATTTATTTTTAACACTGTTGGAGTTCACAACTATGTGAGCATTCCAATTTCAATCACTCGCTCCTGAATAATAATAATGTGTTCTGCTGGAGTGCACATTATGTCGCCCAGTAATTCAGGATGGAGAAGACCATCCCATGGACCAGAGGACACAACATCAAAGGGAAAGCTCTCTTTCCATGATAGCACATATTCATTCAGGAGAGGAAAGCTATGCTTCTATCAGTGACCCAAGTTCTCCTTGATCCTCCCTTCTAAGTTGGCATGCCTAAGTAGATTACTCCCTTCTAGACAAAATTCCATTAATACTTCATGGGTCTGTCAAAGCAGCTGCCATTTTGGAATCCTCCCAAGTGTTGAAAAGTAGTAAGAACATTGGTATCTGGCTAGCTTCATTATAGCAGGCTTTAGAATGAGATCTTTGAGGCCAGTTTTTCAGATATAGATCTTTCCCTGTCTCCTGGAATAACTTATAGTAATAACAGGTTTCTTTTGTTTGTTCATTTGTTTTTTGTGAAAGCAAGAGTTGTCATAGTACTTCATAACATTACTCTTGCCACATATCAGAAGATGTTCTATGACATGACTCTCTTGTCTTTGTTTTATGTTTTCAATTAAGTCTGGGGAGGGAGGGGTTATTTAGTTTTCCTCATTATCTGGAAAGCATCCTCTTCTCTAAAAGGCAGGCCCAAATCCTTTCCCATTTTTCTAGCTTCACTTACTCCATAAGGACTTCCCTGACAACTCCAGCCCACAGATATTTTTCTCCTGCCAAAGACTATTTATGATCTGAACCACTATCTTGCCCGTTGCTATAAACACGTGCTATTCTCCTTGTATCCCTTGCAGCACTTTATACATAGTAAGTGATCAAAACCTCAACCTTCTCAGCTGGGGCAGCTGTTAATCTATGGATGGTTAATAACTTGGGCTCGGGAATCACAAAACCGGGCTCATCCCCAGACCCTTTAATCACTAGCTTAGGCAAGTTTAGTGATTCCCTCTATATTTCTATTTCTTCGTTGTAAAGTGGAAATAGCCATCATTATGTCTACCTCATGGGGTCATTGAGAGGATTAAGTGAGAAAGTGCATTTAAAGGGTTTAACACAATGTTCATAAACATCTGTAACACTTAGTAAGTGTTAATTGTTATTATTCTTCTCAATTATAATATATAGACACTCCCTTTGTTGCACTGTGGCCTGCCACTCACAGCCCTTTTAACTGGAGACTTCTTAGGCACAACAGTGATTCCACTCTAGAATTTACTGTATCTAGGGTTGGATTATGGAAAATAAAGGCAGAAGTTTTCTGTTACCATATTCTGGCACATTTGGTGAGAAGAACGTCTCTGGGAAATGTGAGTAAAATGATGACATAAGGAAATCTTCTAAGACAAAGTAGTGAGACAAATACCTCACCAGAGCAGAAATTATCAAGAATTCCTGATCAGGGCTTCTGATTTCAAGTTGTTGCCCCAATGAATTAAAAAATTCATTGCATAGATTGTAAGGCCCACTCCTATAGATACTGGACATGTGCAAAAGAGCTGAGACAACTCGCCAACCCAGCAAGGTGCTCTCAGGTGGAAGTCTTCAGGGTAATCCTGTGACAGGCCCTGCAACAGATATCTTTCCTCTTTGTGTGGGTGAAAACAGACTACAGTTGACCCTTGAACAACTCTGGGGTCAATCTGAGCATAACATCCAGTGGGCCCTCTGTATCTGTTGTTCCTCCACATCTGAGCATTCAACCAAACTTGGACTATGTAGAACTGCAGTATTTACTATTGAAAAATATCCACATATAAGTGGACCTGCACAGTTCAAACCTGAGTTGTTCAAGGATTGACTGTAAACTTTCCACAATTCACTGTAGCATCTGGGGGAGAGATGGGAAAAAATCTACTGCTCCATGGGGCTTTGTTATTACCTACTACTATTTTTATAGATGTACCCATATATCAGTAGATGCTGATATTTTTCCCCAGATACTATAGCCTGGGAAGAAAACTATTTTTATACATCATGGGTTTGGAAAAAAACAATAGTCCAAAAAATTCTGCTTTTTTTAAATTCAAGTCAGAGGTCATTCCATGAAGGTCATTCAAACACCCCAAGCAGAGTGTTGTGCTCTCCATACTTGATGAGGAGAAAGCCTGTTTAACAATGACCCAGAATCAGCTGAAACTCTGGCTCTAAACACCAATTTGTCTGGAAGGGCTCTCTTCACTCTCAAGCACAAGAGACCTTTTTTATCCTGGCCTTTCAGACCAAAGAACCTGACTTTCCATACCACAGACCACACCCTGCTATCTTCCCCAACATCATCCAATCTCACCTGCAGGGCCCAGCCTCTAGGGAGGTTGCCTCTTGGGCCATGCGATTATTAATTAAAGATTTCCAAGGCAATAAACATTAACTTTGAAAACTTTACAGAAAATGAATGTTGAACAACAACACAACACACTGCCCTTTGGGTATGTTGAAAATCATGCTGAGACTACAGCCCATTTACAACTTTTCAAAATAATGTTTCAACCACCTTTATAACTAACAAGGTTAAAAGGTAAGAAATGAAGAATAAAAATCCAACTGAGTTAAAAAGTGAGATTGTTTCATTATTTTAATGGTATTTGAATTCACTAATTTCCAAATCCCTAAGATGCTTTACTAAATCAAGTCCCTTTTGTTTTTAACGTTGTGAATCATGCTTTCTCTACATATAAGAAAGCTCCATCTGTCAATCTGCAGATGGATTAGCCCATCTATAATGGTCCTTGCCCTACACAGAAATGACTTATGTGGCTCAGTCATGCCTTCTGCTGTTTTTCTGGTGGTCGAGATGGAGTGACAGGGAGACAGACTCTCACCTATCTGGGATTTCCTCTTGGAGACCAATAGATAGTGAGGCCATAGACTTGCACCTCCCCTGAGGCACAGATTGAGGGAAACTGGACATACCAGAGCAGAACCAAATCCACAATCATAATGGCAGTGATATTCTCTAAGCAGCAGAGCTAACTACTGGCAGGGAATGAACAAAACTAGACCTAGATGGGCTATGACTTCATGGCAAGGATGCTTATGAGACACCCCGCCAGTAAGTAACAAGAACTGTTATTTCTCAGCAACTCCCTTCCATGAGCAGAAACATCCTCATAGTTCACAGCATGTAAACATGTTTAAATACTAGACATATTGGGGCACTTGGTTTTAATATTTGTAGAGATGAACATAGGGCATGAAATCCTAGAAAATATTATTCATTAAAGGCAAAAAAGACAAGTCACAAAGAAGGAAAGGAAAATCTGAACAGCTAATAAGTATAGGAAGTCATGCTCCACCTCCCTAATAATGAAACAATGCAAAATGAAACAAAAAAATGCTACTTTATGTTTATTATATTGTAAATATTTGAAAATAGAATAACAGAATAATAATTAAAGCACCTACTATATGCTAGGCCCTATTCTGAGTAAAACCAATACAGTCCTCACAATACCTTATGAATCAGATGCTAGTATCAGTCAATTTCACAGCTGAGAAAACTGAGGGAAACAGATTTTAAGTATCTTAACCATAGGTTACATAGCAAGAAACCATAGCATAGGTTACAGAGCCAGGATTGAATACCAAGCATTGACAAGGATGTGGGGAAATGGACATTCACACACAGCTGATGGGAAATCAAACAGGTACAGACAGGCTATCGCTGGTGGTGCAGTGGTTAAGAATCTGCCTGCCAATGCAGGGAACATGGGTTTGATCCCTGGCCCGGGAAGATCCCACATGCCGCGGAGCAACTAAGCCCGTGCACCACAACTACTGAGCCTATGCTCTACAGCCGGCGAGCCACAACTGCTGAAGCCCACATGCCTAGAGCCCCATGCTCTGCAACAAGAGAAGCCACTGCAATGAGAAGCCCGCACACCACAACGAAGAGTAGACCCCCTAGCAGCAACTAGAGAAAGCCTGCGTGCAACAACAAAGACCCAACTCAACGAAATAATTAATTAATTAATTAATTAAAAAAACAGGTACAGACATTCTAGAGTGTAATCTAGAAACACTTAGTGGGGTTAGGGATGCTTCACCCTATCACCTAGCAATCCCACTCCTCGATGTGTATCCCACAGAAACCTTCACACAGATCCAAAATGAGATATAGACATAGACATTCATTGCAGCACTGTTTGTAGGTATTCATAACTAGGGAAGCGGGTAAATAAAATGTAATATATTTAAAATAAGTGTATAACAGAATGTTACATCTTGGACAGAAGTAATGAACAGAATAGACTTCAAAATATAATTTTAAGTAAACAAAAGTAAGATTTATAGCACAAAACTATTTCTGTAATTTTTTAGTATATGCAAACAACGCAATTTTTAAGGCTATTGCTTGTAAATAAGCAAATGAAAGTTGGGTCATAATGCCAGGCAAAATTATGAACTCCAAGAAAATTCCACCCCCTAATCTCCAGATCTGTGAATATGTTAATTTATATGGCAAAAGAGACTTTACAGATGTAAGTAAAGTTACTAACCATTTGATCTTAAAATAAGGAGACTATCCTGTATGGTTGGGATGGGTCAATGACCCCTCAAAAGCAGAAAGGAATACAGAAGAGGAAGTTAGAGAGATTCTAATAGAAAAAATTCTAAGCACAGGGAGGATTCAACACACCACTGCTAGCTTTGAAGATGGAAGAGACTACAAGCCAAGGAAGGCAGGTGGTTTCTAGATGCAGAGAATGACTCCCACCAACAGTCAGCAAAGAACTCTATGCAATCAGTAACCTGAATGAGCTAAGAAGCTGATCTCCCCCTCACCCCGGAGCCCCCAGATAAGAGCCAAGACCAGCCAACACTTTGATTTCAACCTTGTGAGACCCTTAGCAGAGAACCCAGCTGAGTCTGCTGAATTTTGACCTACAGAAACTGAGATAGGAAGTTTGTATTAACTTAAGGTTACCAAAAGGGAAAGTGGGGAGAAGGGATAAATTAAGAGTTTGGGATTAACATATACACACTACTATATATGAAATAGATAATCAATAAGGACCTACTGTGTAGCACAGGGAACACTACTCAATATTCTGTAATAACCTATATGGGAAAAGAATCTGAAAAAGAATAGGTATATGTATATGTATAACTGAATCACTTTGCTGTATGTACACCTGAAACTAACACAACATTGTAAATCAACTATACTCCAATGTAAAATAATTTTTTTTAATTACAAAAATAAATAAATAAATAAAGTTTGTGTTATTTAAAGACTTGTGGTAATTTGTTAAGGCAGCAATAGAAAACCAATACATCAAGAATATATATGAGAACCAGGAGAGCTCATGGTATAAGTTCCAGTTCAAAACCCAGCTAGAGTTGGTGCCTCTAGAGTGAATCTTAGAGACATAAAGAGAGGGAACAGAACAACAACGATTAACAATCAAATAACAGAGGTTTCTATATGGACTGATTTTAATATCATGCCGTGTATCAGGGATGCTGTTCAACTCCTACCGTCAACTCAATTCTGTGAAAATGAAGTCAAAAACACTCTGCAGGAAAAAACACTTGGTAACTCTTTGTTCAGAAAATTTCAAGCACACTCTCTGTTCTAGGCAAGGGGCAGTTCTTCATGGAAGAAGAAAGTTATACACATTGGTTCTGGACAGGCCTGACATTCTCAGTCTTTGGGATTTAGAGGGTTTGCTTCTATCAGAAGTGGTCTTTCCCAACAGTGTTGGTGGGAAAGTGCAGCAGGCTGACCCGAGGTCTCAGGCTTACTGAGAGTTTTCCTTATTAACCTCTGCCCATCTTCTCTGGCTCCCCAGTTTCATTCTGGTTCCCCAGTTTAATTCTGGTTCCTTCTCTCTGCACTGTGAATTTCACATCAGCCCACCCCATTAATTCTACTGCAGACTTCATTCCTTTTTCTAACATTACCCCAACCACATGCAATTTGAGAAACCCCTTTCTTGGTCTTCCAAGCAAGCAGCGTGTCTCTGCTTACAAATAAATGTGGATAATTAGAGTGGGGCTTGAGTAATTTAGAGTCAAGTCCTCTGTATGTTATGGCTTATAAAATTTAATCTGCCAGAAGCTTCTGGCCAGATATCAATTACTGTCCCTAAAGTGAGAGAAGGGCCTGATGTTTTCACTGAGTCACAGCTTTGCACATGAACATATGAGCACATGCACACATACACATATAAACCCAGACCCACCATGGCTGTCCAAAAGCCCAGGGCAGGGAAAATCTATCTTGGGTTTCCTGAATCCCCAGGGGAAATCTCTGTCCCTGTCACTCATGAGATAACTTTCTTCTGTCAATTCCAAGAAAATACTACAAGCTCTGAGCCCTCAGTTGATTTGTGCCCCAGTCCCAGATGGAGAAAGCAACCCGGAGCACCCGTCTGATCACATTTGTGACAGTAATTATCCAGGAATCAGACATCGAGTCATTACCAGTGAATGAATTATTGCTAGAAACAGTTAGTGTCCAATAATGAAGTTAATGGGAGGTAATATGACAGTCATTAGACTGACACGGCTCTCTTCATTGTTGAAGAAAGAGGAACAGGCATCAAAAGCTGGCAGTGGGCAGGCAGGATTAATCTATGTCAGGCAGTGTTTACGACACATCTCCTGGACTCTGTTCTTGTGGTCTCAAGAACGCCGAGTTATGATTGGGGGGTTGTATTTCCTGCTGCAAGTCGGCATGGGCTGGTCAGAAGAGCGCTCCCTACACTTCAACAATGCTGACAGTTTTGCAATTCTCTGACCACAGGATGACCTTATACAAGGCTCTGTTTCTGCACAAGCTGTTCCCTCTGCCCACATTTCTTTCATCTGTAAAATTCCTATACTTCCTTTTATGCCTAAGTCAAATATTACTTCCAGAGAAACATTACTATAAATCTTTCAGGAGGACTTAGCCTCCCCCACCTAGATGTCCCCCAGTGCCTTATTTCCATGTCCATTTTTACCTCCCAGTGTTTGCATTCTACTGGTGTGTTGACATGCCTGTGTTTCCTGTTTCACTAAGAATGCCTCAAAGGCAAGAGCCATGTGTTCCTCATCCCTGTATCACCAGCACCTAGGAAAGTACCTCTAGGTTTACTACAAATGAAAGAGGAAAGAGAGAAAGATGGGAGGATGGAAGGAAATGGGGAAAGGAAGGAAGGAGGGAGGGAGGTAGGGATGATAGAAGAAGAAGGGAGAGAGGAAAGAACCAAGTTTCTAAATCAAACTCTGCAGCGTAACTGACAACAAATCATTTAATCCACCTAGTCCTAAATGCCTTCTTATTCCACACGAGGGGGATCATCCTTACTGCTTTTGACTTCATGGGCTGGGAGGTAGATAAAGGAGATAAGGTAGATACAGGATAGCACTTTGGGCTAAGATGGAAAGCATTTATAAGTACAAAGGGTTTTTATCTCCGTGTTGCACTGGATAGAGAGCATATCTTTTTGGTCTTGTATACAAATATCCTTCGGTGTGATTCTACACCTCTCTGTGTGCACCTATGTATGTGCATTGATGGGGCTAAGAACAAACAAATCTAGCTTAACTCAGCAGAAAGAGTCAGAGCTGCCTGAGTAATCAACGATACTCCAGTGCCTGCGGAGTTTTCTTTCCCTTTAGCTTCATTCACTGGGGTTGGTACAAAGTGAAAATCTCTAAGGAAAAATGTCTAGTTCATGGTAAAACATTTTGATAAGACAGAGAAGAAGAGAAAAAAAATGAAGGGTAATCATTCTCCCTCTTTATTCGTGCTGGCCTATGGAGGTTTTTGTACCACAAAATAAAACCTCATTTTCCAGATGATCCACTGTGCTCTGGAAATTGAAGCCAGAGACTTCCCCTGGAAGGACCCTGAAGTAAGGAGGCTCCAAAGATTTGGAGGTGGCCTGAAGTGGTTGAGGAACCAGAGGATGGGGAACTTCCTGTCCTCTGGACCCCCAACCCCTCTTCCCTCTTCTAAATGCCAGGCCAGAGAGAGGGTGAAAAGAGACACACCCTGAACTCTTCAGAGCTAAGAACACACCACATCATAGAACTTGAAAAGTAGAGACTAAAGTCCTTCGTGAACATCAACAGAGCTCACGCATTAGTCAGGGCTCTCCAGAAAAAAACAGGACCAGTAGGAGGATGTGTGTACGTGTGCATGTGTGCATGGGCTCAAACACAGAGAGAGAGGGGGAGAGACTTTATTATAAGGAATTGGCTCTCACAATTATGGAGGCTGAAGGGTCCCAATATCTTCATTTGGCCAGCTGGACACCTAGTAGTTCCAGTCTAAGTCTGAAGGTCTGAGAACCAGGAGAGCTCATGGTATAAGTTCCAGTTCAAAACCCAGCTAGCTCAAGACCCAGGATGAGCCAGTGTTTCAGTTTGAGTCTGAAGGCTGAAGAGACCAATATCTCAGCTCCTACCGTCAGTCAGGAGAAGTTCCCTCCTACTCAGTCTTCTTGTTTGATTCAGGTCTTCAGCTGATAGGAGGAAGCCCACCCACATTAGGGAGGTTAAACTGCTTTACTCAGTCTACCAATTCAAACATTAATTTTATCCAGAAACACCCTCACAGAAACCCAGAATAAATGCCAAATGTCTGGGCACCCCATGGCCCAATAAACTTGCACAAAATTAACCATCACAGCTTAAAACCCCTTTCTACCAACCCCCCTACTATGGCAGCATCAACCACCATAGGTGAACATCCCAAGGCGTGGAGGCATGGGAATCTCCCAGTTATAGTGCATATGGCATCTCCTCTAGAACGTCACTAAGGGTGCAAGCCTACTGCCTCAGCAAACCCTAGCTGTTGCCATAATGCTATATGGACGCTCTCTTCAACAAGTAAGCTCTTTAAAGGTAGGGGCCATGTCCCCTTCATCTTTATATTGTCCCATTTCTTTTTTTTTTAATATATATATATATATATATATATTTTTAAACATCTTTATTGAAGTATAATTGCTTCACAATGGTGTGTTAGTTTCTGGTTTATAACAAAGTGAACCAGCTACACATATACACACGTTCCCATATCTCCTCCCTCCTGCATCTCCCTCCCTCCCACCCTCCCCATCCCACCCCCCAGGTGGTCACAAAGCACTGAGCTGATCTCCCTGTGCTATGCGGCTGCTTCCCACTAGCTATCTATTTTACATTTGGTAGTGTATATATGTCCATGACACTCTCTCACCCTGTCACATCTCACCACTCCCCCTCCCCATATCCTCAAGTCCATTCTTTAGTAGGTCTGTGTCTTTATTACCATCTTGCCACTAGGTTCTTCATGACCTTTTTTTTTTTTTTCCTTAGATTCCATATATATGTGTTAGCATACTGTATTTGTTTTTCTCTTTCTGACTTACTTCACTCTGTATGACAGACTCTAACTCCATCCACCTCATTACAAATACCTCCATTTCATTTCTTTTTATGGCTGAGTAATATTCCATTGTATATATGTGCCACATCTTCTTTATCCATTCATCCGATGATGGACACTTAGGTTGCTTCCATGTCCTGGCTATTGTAAATAGAGCTGCAATGAATATTTTGGTACATAACTCTTTATGAATTATGGTTTTCTCAGGGTATATGCCCAGTAGTGGGATTGCTGGGTCGTATGGTAGTTCTATTTTTAGTTTTTTAAGGAACCTCCATACCGTTCTCCATAGTGGCTGTATCAATTTACATTCCCACCAACAGGGCAAGAGAGTTCCCTTTCCTCCACACCCTCTCCAGCATTTATTGTTTCTAGATTTTTTGATGATGGCCATTCTGACCGGTGTGAGATGATACCTCATTGTAGTTTTGATTTGCATTTCTCTAATGATTAATGATGTTGAGCATTCTTTCATGTGTCTGTTGGCCATCTGTATATCTTCTTTGGAGAAATGTCTATTTAGGTCTTCTGCCCATTTTTGAATTGGGTTGTTTGTTTTTTTGTTATTGAGCTGCATGAGCTGCTTGTAAATCTTGGAGATTAATCCTTTGTCAGTTGCTTCGTTTGCAAATATTTTCTCCCATTCTGAGGGTTGTCTTTTGGTCTTGTTTATGGTTTCCTTTGCTGTGCAAAAGCTTTTAAGTTTCATTAGGTCCCATTTGTTTATTTGTGTTTTTATTTCCATTTCTCTGGGAGCTGGGTCAAAAAGTATCTTGCTGTGATGTATGTCATAGAGTGTTCTGCCTATGTTTTCCTCTAAGAGTTTGATAGTGTTTGGCCTTAAACTTAGGTCTTTAATCCATTTTGAGTTTATTTTTGTGTATGGTGTCAGGGAGTGTTCTAATTTCATACTTTTACATGTATCTGTCCAATTTTCCCAGCACCACTTATTGAAGAGGCTGTCTTTTCTCCACTGTATATGCTTGCCTCCTTTATCAAAGATAAGGTGACCATATGTGCGTGGGTTTATCTCTGGGCTTTCTATCCTGTTCCATTGATCTATATTTCTGTTTTTGTGCCAGTACCAAACTGTCTTGATTACTGTAGCTTTCTAATATAGCCTGAAGTCAGGGAGCCTGATTCCTCCAGTTCCATTTTTCGTTCTCAAGATTGCTTTGGCTATTCGGGGTCTTTTGTGTCTCCATACAAATTGTGAAATTTTTTGTTCTAGTTCTGTGAAAAATGCCAGTGGTAGTTTGATAGGGATTGCACTGAATCTGTAGATTGCTTTGGGTAGTAGAGTCATTTTCACAATGTTGATTCTTCCAATCCACGAACATGGTATGTCTCTCCATCTATTTGTATCATCTTTAATTTCTTTCATCAGTGTCCTATAATTTTCTGCATACAGGTCTTTTGTCTCCTTAGGTAGGTTTACTCCTAGATATTTTATTCTTTTTGTTGCAATGGTAAATGGGAGTGTTTTCTTAATTTCACTTTCAGATTTTTCATCATTAGTATATAGGAATGCAAGAGATTTCTGTGCATTAATTTTGTATTCTGCTACTTTACCAAATTCATTGATTAGCTCTAGGAGTTTTCTGGTGGCAGTTTTAGGATTCTCTATGTATAGTATCATGTCATCTGCAAACAGTGACAGCTTTACTTCTTCTTTTCCGATTTGGATTCCTTTTATTTCTTTTTCTTTTCTGACTGCTGTGGCTAACACTTCCAAAACTATGTTGAATAATAGTGGTGAGAGTGGGCAACCTTGTCTTGTTCCTGATCTTAGTGGAAATGGTTTCAGTTTTTCACCATTGAGGACAATGTTGGCTGTGGGTTTGTCATATACGGCCTTTATTATGTTGAGGAAAGTTCCCTCTATGCCTACTTTCTGCAGGGCTTTTATCATAAATGGGTGTTGAATTTTGTCAAAAGCTTTCTCTGCATCTATTGAGATGATCATATGGTTTTTCTCCTTCAATTTGTTAATATGATGTATCACGTTGATTGATTTGCATATATTGAAGAATCCTTGCATTCCTGGAATAAACCCCACTTGATCATGGTGTATAATCCTTTTAATATGCTGTTGGATTCTGTTTGCTAGTATTTTGTTGAGGATTTTTGCATCTATGTTCTTCAGTGATATTGGCCTGTAGTTTTCTTTCTTTGTGACATCTTTGTCTGGTTTTTGTATCAGGGTGATGGTGGCCTCGTAGAATGAGTTGGGGAGTGTTCCTCCCTCTGCAATATTTTGGAAGAGTTTGAGAAGGATAGGTGTTAGCTCTTCTCTAAATGTTTGATAGAATTCGCCTGTGAAGCCATCTGGTCCTGGGCTTTTGTTTGTTGGAAGATTTTTAATCACAGTTTCAATTTCAGTGCTTGTGATTGGTCTGTTCATATTTTCTATTTCTTCCTGGTTCAGTCTCGGTGGGTTGTGCATTTCTAAGAATCTGTCCATTTCTTCCAGGTTGTCCATTTTATTGGCATAGAGTTACTTGGAGTAATCTCTCATAATCGTTTGTATTTCTGCAGTGTCAGTGGTTACTTCTCCTTTTTCATTTCTAATTCTATTGATCTGAGTCTTCTCCCTTTTTCTCTTGATGAGTCTGGCTAATGGTTTATCAATTTTGTTTATCTTCTCAAAGAACCAGCTTTTAGTTTCATTGATTTGTGCTATTGTTTCCTTCATTTCTTTTTCATTTATTTCTGATCTGATCTTTATGATTTCTTTCCTTCTGCTAGCTTTGGGGTTTTTTTGCTCTTCTTTCTCTAATTGCTTTAGGTGCAAGGTTAGGTTGTTTATTCGAGATGTTTCCTGTTTCTTGATGTAGGCTTGTATTGCTATAAACTTCCCTCTTAGCACTGCTTTTGCTGCATCCCATAGGTTTTGGATCATCGTGTCTCCATTGTCATTTGTTTCTAGGTATTTTTTGATTTCGCCTTTGATTTCTTCAGTGATCACTTCGTTATTAAGTAGTGTATTGTGTAGCCTCCATGTGTTTGTATTTTTTACAGATCTTTTCCTGTAATTGATATCTAGTCTCATAGCGTTGTGGTCGGAAAAGATACTTGATACGATTTCAATTTTCTTAAATTTACCAAGGCTTGATTTGTGACCCAAGATATGATCTATCCTGGAGAATGTTCCATGAGCACTTGAGAAAAATGTGTATTCTCTTGTTTTTGGGTGGAATGTCCTATAAATATCAATTAAGTCCATCTTGTTTAATGTATCATTTAAAGCTTGTGTTTCCTTATTTATTTTCATTTTGGATAATCTGTCCATTGGTGAAAGTGGGGTGTTAAAGTCCCCTACTATGATTGTGTTACTGTCTATTTCCCCTTTTATGGCTGTTAGTATTTGCCTTATGTATTGAGGTGCTCCTATGTTGGGTGCATAAATATTTACAATTGTTATACTTTCCTCTTGGATCGATTCCTTGATCATTATATAGTGTCCTTCTTTGTCTCTTGTAATAGTCTTTATTTTAAAGTCTATTTTGTCTGATATGAGAATTGCTACTCTAGCTTTCTTTTGATTTCCATTTGCATGGAATATCTTTTTCCATCCCCTCACTTTCAGTCTGTATGTGTCTCTAGGTCTGAAGTGGGTCTCTTGTAGACAGCATATATATGGGTCTTGTTTTTGTATCCATTCAGCCAGTCTGTGTCTTTTGGTGGGAGCATTTAATCCATTTACATTCAAGGTAATTATCGATATGTATGTTCCTATTCCCATTTTCTTAGATATTTTGTGTTTGTTATTGTAGGTGTTTTCCTTCTCTTCTGTTTCTTGCCTAGAGAAGTTCCTGTAGCATTTGTTGTAAAGCTGGTTTGGTGGTGCTGAACTCTCTCAGCTTTTGCTTGTCTGTAAAGGTTTTAATTTCTCCATCGAATCTGAATGAGATCCTTGCTGGGTAGAGTAACCTTTGTTGTAGGTTTTTCTCCTTCATGACTTTAAGTATATCCTGCCACTCCCTTCTGGTTTGCAGAGTTTCTGCTGAAAGGTCAGCTGTTAACCTTATGGGGATTCCCTTGTGTGTTATTTGTCATTTTTCCCTTGCTGCTTTTAATATGTTTTCTTTATATTTAATTTTTGATAGTTTGATTAATATGTGTCTTGGCGTGTTTCTCCTTGGGTTTATCCTGTATGGGACTCTCTGTGCTTCCAGGACTTGATTAACTATTTCCTTTCCCATATTAGGGAAGTTTTCAACTATAATCTCTTCAAATATTTTATCAGTCCCTTTCTTTTTCTCTTCTTCTTCTGGGACCCCTATAATTCGAATGTTGGTGTGTTTAATGTTGTCCCAGAGGTCTCTGAGACTGTCCTCAGTTCTTTTCATTCTTTTTTCTTTATTCTGCTCTGCAGTAGTTATTTCCACTATTTTATCCTCCAGGTCACTTATCCGTTCTTCTGCCTCAGTTATTCTGCTATTGATCCCGTCTAGAGTATTTTTAATTTCATTTATTGTGTTTTTCATCATTGCTTGGTTCCTCTTTAGTTCTTCTACATCCTTGTTAGATGTTTCTTGCATTTTGTCTATTCTATTTCCAAGATTTTGGATCATCTTTACTATCATTATTCTGAATTCTTTTTCAGGTAGACTGCCTATTTCCTCTTCATTTGTTAGGTCTGGTGTGTTTTGACCCTGCTCCTTCACCTGCTGTGTGGTTTTTTGTCTTCTCATTTTGCTTATCTTACTGTGTTTGGGGTCTCCTTTTCACAGGCTGCAGGTTCGTAGCTCCCGTTGTTTTTGGTATCTGCCCCCCGTGGCTAAGGTTGGTTCAGTGGGTTGCGTAGGCTTCCTGGTGGAGGGGACTAGTGCCTGTGTTCTGGTGGATGAGGTTGGATCTTGTCTTTCTGGTGGGCACGTCCACGTCTGGTGGTGTGTTTTGGGGTGTCTGTGGCCTTATTATGATTTTAGGCAGCCTCTCTGCTAATGGATGGGGCTGTGTTCCTGTCTTGCTAGTTGTTTGGCATAGGGGGTCCAGCACTGTAGCTTGCTGGTCGTTGAATGAAGCTGGGTCTTGATGTTGAGATGGAGATCTCTGAGAGATGTTTGCCGTTTGGTATTACGTGGAGCTGGCAGGTCTCTTGTGGACCAGTGTCCTGAAGTTGGGTCTCCCACCTCAGAGGCACAGCCTTGATGCCTGGCTGGAGCACCAAGAGCCTTTCATCCACACGGCTCAGAATAAAAGGGAGAAAAAAATAGAAAGAAAGAAAGAAAGAAAGGGGATAAGATAAAATAAAATAAAATAAAGCTATTATAATAAAAAATAAGAAAAAAAATATTAAGAATAAATGTATTCAGAAAAAAAAATTTTTTTAATTTTTAAAAATAGATTTATTAATTTTTTATAGTAAAAAATAAGAAAAAAATTATTAAGAAAAAATTTAAGAAAAAACTTTTTAATTTTTTTAAAATAAAAAATATGAAAAAACTTATTAAAAAAATTTTTTTTTAATTTCTAAAAATAGAAAATAAGGAAAAAATTATTAAGAAAACATTTAGGGCTTCCCTGGTGGCGCAGTGGTTGAGAGTCTGCCTGCCAATGCAGGGGACATGGGTTCGAGCCCTGGTCTGGGAGGATCCCACATGCCGCGGAGCTGCTGGGCCCGTGAGCCACGACTGCTGAGCCTGCGTGTCTGGAGCCTGTGCTCCGCAACAAGAGAGGCCACAATGGTGAGGGGCCCGCGCACCACGATGAAGAGTGGCCCCCGCTTGCCGCAACTTGAGAAGGCCCTCGCACAGAAACGAAGACCCAACACAGCCAAAAATAAATAAATAAATAAATTAATTTAAAAAAAAAAAGAAGAAAACATTTATTAGGAAAAAAAATTTTTTTTAAGTTAAAAAAAAAACACGGACGGACCTAACCCTAGGACTAATGGTGAAAGCAAAGCTATACAGACAAAATCTCACCCAGAAGCATACACCTATACACTCACAAAAAAAGGAAAAGGGGAGAAATCAATATATCCTGCTCCCAAAGTCCACCTCTTGAATTTGGGATGATTCGTTGTCTATTCAGGTATTCAACAGATGCAGGAACATCAAGTTGTTTGTGGAGCTTTAATCCGCTGCTTCTGAGGCTGCTGGGAGAGATTTCCCTTTCTCTTCTTTGTTCGTACAGCTCCTGGGGTTCAGCTTTGGATTTGGACCCGCCTCTGTATGTAGGTCACCTGAGGGCGTCTGTTCCCCGCCCAGACAGAACGGGGTTAAAGGAGCAGCTGCTTCGGGGGCTCTGGCTCACTCAGGCCGGGGGGAGGGAGGGGTACAGAGGCGGGGCGAGCCTGCGGCGGCAGAGGCCGGCGTGACGTTGTAGCAGCCTGAGGCGCGTCGTGCCTTCTCCTGGCGATGTGGTCCCTGGATCACGGGACCCTGGCAGTGGCGGGCTGCACCGGCTCCCGGGAGGGGCGGTGTGGAGTGTGACCTGTGCTCGCACACAGGCTTCTTGGTGGCGGCAGCAGCAGCCTTAGCATCTCCTGCCCGTCTCTGGGGTCCGCGCTGATAACCCCGGCTTGCGCCTGTCTCTGGGGTCCACGCTGTTAGGCGCGGCTCGCGCCCGTCTCTGGAGTTCGTTTAGGCGGCGCTCTGAATCCCCTCTCCTTGCGCGCCGTGAAACAAAGCGGCAAGAAAAAGTCTCTTGCCTCTTCAGCAGCTGCAGACTTTTTCCCGGACTCCCTCCCGGCTAGCACCGAAGCCCGAGCCTCAGCTCCCAGCCCCCGCCCGCCCCGGTGGGTGAGCAGACAAGCCTCTCGGGCTGGTGAGTGCTGCTCGGCACCGAGCCTCCGTGCGGGAATCTCTCCGCTTTGCCCTCCGCACCCCTGTGGCTGCGCTCTCCTCCGTGGCTCCGAAGCTTCCCCCCTCTGCCACCCGCAG
Source organism: Balaenoptera borealis (assembly GCF_965194805.1). Classification (NCBI taxonomy): domain Eukaryota; kingdom Metazoa; phylum Chordata; class Mammalia; order Artiodactyla; family Balaenopteridae; genus Balaenoptera; species Balaenoptera borealis. The sequence continues at coordinate 37,365,733 of NC_138860.1, read as the reverse complement.
TCTCCGCCCGTGAAGGGGCTTCCTAGTGTGTGGAAACCTTTCCTGCTTCACAGCTCCCTCCCACTGGTGCAGGTCCTGTCCCTATTCTTTTGTCTCTGTTATTTCTTTTTTCTTTTGCCCTACCCAAGTACGTGGGGATTTTCTTGCCTTTTGGGAGGTCTGACGTCTTCTGCCAGCGTCCAGTGGGTGTTCTGTAGGGGCAGTTCCACGTGTAGATGTATTTCTACTGTATCTGTGGGAAGGAAGGTGATCTCCGCGTCTTACTCTTCCGCCATTTTCGACACCTTCTCTGTCCCATTTCTTTTCATGTCATTTGCAACACCCAGAAAGAGCCTGGCACATAATAGACTCTGTTTTTAAAACTAGTTTTCACTTCTCCTTTTCATGGCCCCCAGCACTACAACCAAGTTACCCACCAGCTATTCCTTGGGCAGTTCTCTTACTTTTTATACTTCCTTGCTTTTGCCCAAGTTGTTCCCTGAGCCTGGTATGTCCTCTTCAGTTCTACATCTTTCACAGTCCAGTCTAAATGCCACCTGGTGACTATAATGACATCTATTTGTAAGTTCATCCAGTGAGTTACCAACCTGGTGGTGGTGATGGTTAATTTTATGTGTCAACTGGACTGGGCTAAAGGATGCCCAGATAGCTGGTAAAACATGATTTCTGGGTATGTCTGAGAGGGTATTTCCAGATAAGATCAGAATTTGAATCAGTAGACTGAATGAAGATGGTTTTCACCAGTGTGGGTGGGCATCATTCAATCCATTGAGGACCCAAATAGAATAAAAAAGCAGAGGAAGGATGAATGCTCTCTCTGATTGAGTTGGGACAGCCATCTTTTCCTGCCCATGGATATCAGATCTCCTGGCTCTCAGGGCCTTTAGATTCAGACTGGAACTTACACCATTGACTCCTCTTCTCAGGCCTTCAGGCTTGGACTGGCTTTTCTTGTCCTCCAGCTTGCAAACAGCAGACAGTGGAACTTCTCAGCCTCCCTAATCATGTGATCCAATCCCTCATAATATCTCTTTCTACATAACTATCTACGTATATCCTGTTGGTTCTGTTTCTTGAGCACCCTGACTAACACAGTGGTACAACAGGTTGCCATCTTATCTGGCAGCTTCAGTATTGAGTATTAGGTGTGCCCTGGATCATATTTAGTCTCTCACACTGGGCTGTTTGAACTAGATTGCAATCCTGAAGACTTTGTATTCCTCTCTGCCTGACTAGTCTATTAGTCCTAGGGATACAAACGTCCTTCTATTTTCCCTGGGTTCTAAGTATACAAATACTCCAGGGCCTAGAGCTTCCCCCTGAACTCCAGCTTCTACCAACGTATGGAGATATAGACCAGGTAAGACCAGGGGGGAGAGCAGGAAGCAGAAACCTACTCCCCTGAGACTGACACAAAGTCTCTAAAAGAAGAAAACCAAAACAAATACACTCTGTTTCTCATCTAGTTTAGCTCTAGACAGGAGGTTCTTAAATGATATCACTGTAAGCTTCACAAAGCTGATTAAGTCAAGGTCCAAGATGGCCCTGAAGCTTCAAATTTCACAGGGCTAAGACAATTCTACAAAGTTGTAGCATGGACCTGTCCAGCCCTGGCAACAGACACTCTTTATGTGCTTGGGTGAATAGGTGATGATGTTAACTTTCCAGAGGCCTAGGGACTCTAGGGCATAGTTGTATGAGCTATGGCAGTGAAAGTGCATATTCTTGGAATAGTGCTAATGGCCTTAATGTATATAGTATCTTGTTAAGTCCTCATCTATGCAAAATTGCAAAAGATACCTTAAGTAACTGCCATTTATACCAAACAATTTACGAACATGACTTTATTAGCAGCCACAGACATGATTCTGGTCAATAGCTTCTGTCTTAAGGGTGACTAGTACTTGTGACCCCAGCTCTGACTATGCTGCCTGCTCAGGCCACTGAATAGGGAATTGGAGTTGGCCTGAGACAACCCATTTGAAGTGACTAGAGCATTAACTATAAGTGATTTGGAAAATGTCTTGGTGACTGTGCATGCGTTGAGTGGAACCAATTAAACTGGGGAATCCAGGTGCTTAAGAGGCCAGGCAACTGCTTTGCAGAGGGTTCAAGTGAGAAGATACCTGAGAGCCACCCAGCCAGTACCTGGCTGTCCTGCATGAGCAAGCAGTGTCCTACCACTGAGGATGCCTGGAGCTGAGCTAGTAATTCTAAGCAGAAGGGAATGAAGCATGGAGCAGGGTCTGAGAGGAGAAGAAAGCCCCCATCATTTTTGCAAAATTAAACACACTTCTAAGAGTACTAAGGCTATTACTAGCTATTATCTGACATTAGTATACAGAGGCTGATAATGGAAAAGGGTTGATGATCTCTTAGACTAAATCAGCACATACTTAAGCAGGACACATAAAGTAAAGGCAATTAGCAAATCAGTTCAAAAGTAGATGCATCCAATAGAAGCCATGCTGGAATTTTCCAGCCTAGCTTAAGATCTACTAGATTTCCTAGTGGAGAAAGCAGGTGTTCAACAGGTAAACTCTCCCACAATGCTATTACCAATATAGCAATCTTACTAAGTTCACTCTTGACCTCCCCAAACCTCCAAACCTCTAGGAAGCTATATTTTAACTGAATTCCTATTTCCTGTTCTTTTTATGGCATATTTTTGGTATGCATAAACTTGCTTCATGTTTTGACATCTGTTAGTTTCAAATCTATGTTATCTCTACATCTTATATGTCATTGGTTTTCTTTCCTAGTTGTCTTTCTAGTTTTTGTTTCCCATAACAGGGATCTGCAAACGTTTTCTTAAACAGGTAAGTTAGTAAATATTTTAGGCTTGGCGGATGATATTTCTGTGGCAGTTATTCACCTTTGCCATTGTAGCATGAATGTAGCCATAAACAATACATCAATGAAATAAACATGGCTGGGTTTCAATTAATCTTTATTTATAAAAATAGGTGGGTGCAAACCTGGCTTGTAGGCAGTAGTTTGCCAACCTCTGTCCTATGGGAACTGATTAAGAGAGAAGATTCTCCTGACAGTTAAGCCTGTACAACTTCTGTGGACTTTCATATGAAGGAACACATTCCCTGCCACAATGAGAATTCAAGCAGAGGTAGAAGGCCACTCTAGCTCTAACCCTAGTGATAATGCTGGTCCAGAGCAGTTCTGTTACAACTGAAGTCAGCTCAAATCACTTTCCTGCCCAGAACACCCAAGAGGTCCCCATCTCACTTAGAGTAAAAGATAAAAAGGGTCAACACCATCCATACCCTCACGCCCCCATCACTCTCTGATCTAATTTCCTTCCTTTCTCCTCACTTACTGCTCCAGCCACTGGCCTCCAATTATTCCAGGAAACCAGGAAGACTTCCACGTGGGATCTTCGCACTTGTAGTCCCCTCTGCTTGGAACATTCTATATCCAAAAATCTACATGGCCACTCACTCACTTCCTTCAGGTCTTTATTCAAAAGCCACATGCTCAGTAAAGCCTTCCCTGGCATGTTACCTGGCACTGCATATCCCCTCTTCTGCTTTTTTTTTCCCCTTAGCACTTACCACTACCTCGCATTATATATGCATTCACTTACCTAGTGTTATTGCTGTGTCCTGCACGCCACTGGACCATAGGCTTCTCAAAGGCAGTTGGCTTTGCTTACCGCGTTATCCCCATGACCTAGAATGCTGATTGATTGATTGATTCAGAACCTAATCAATAAATATTTGTTAAATGAATGCATCTTGGCTCACAATCCTAAGAGGCTCCTCATTAAACTGAGGCATTTTCAATTAAATGGAGCTTCTCTTTTGTCTGAGTACACATTACTCTACTCTCCACCCTCAGCATTTGCTTGCCTGGGAAAGATTAGAAATTGTTATAGAATGAATGTAAGGAAAATACACTGAGGCAATATTCAATTTTGAAAGGCAAAATTTAGATTGTTGAAGCTCTACAAGAGCTGGCAAGCCAGGCTATTGTCTTTTTTATTTTTAATTAATTTATTTTGTTTTATTTATTTTATTTTTGGCTGCGTTGGGTCTTTGTTGCTGCGTGTGGGCTTTCTCTAGTTGCAGTGAGAGGGGGCTACTCTTTGTTGCGGTGCACGGGCTTCTCATTGCGGTGGCTTCTCTTGTTGCAGAGCACGGGCTCTAGGTGCACGGGCTTCAGTAGTTGTGGCATGCAGGCTCAGTAGTTGTGACTCGAGGGCTTTAGAGCACAGGCTCAGTAATTGCGGTACACGGGCTTAGTTGCTCTGTGGCATGTGGGATCTTCCCGGACCAGGGCTCAAACCCGTGTCCTCTGCATTGGCAGGTGGATTCTTAGCCACTGCACCACCAGGGAAGCCCCAGGCTATTGTCTTGAGAAAGGAGTATCCATAGCATCTCTGTATCTCCTCCAGCGTACCAACACCAGGGCTCAGTCAACACCTGGACTCAATCAGAGGCGTTTTTCTACGTGTGAGAGCCTATTCTGTGAAAGAGAGGTATGGCAGAGCAAGGAGGAAGAAAAGCCCCACACCCTCCCTGGGTGGCTCCTGGGTATGGTGGGAAGGAAGGGAGTGGGGCACAAAGAACAGCACCAGCACCTCACAACTATCTGGACTTAGGCTCAGAGAGGGAGAGAGTAAGTTAGATAAGTTGATAGGAGCGCTAAAGGGGGGGAGACATTCATCCTGTTACTTTTTTGGAACTCTCAGAAGAATCTCACTAACAGGCAGCCTCCCACCAACCTGGGCCTTATCAGAGATAATTCTGTAGTGTGGTCAAGCAGAGGGCAGCCCTGATGATCAGGTTGATGGAACCACCAAGGGTTCCTGGGTGCTATAGCTGCTGAGTTGAGAGTCTCCGTGTCCCACATGGTAATGCAAGATGACCCCACAGTTGGCCTTGGCAATGGACCTGGTGACCAGCAGGCCGACTAGAGACATAGCATGAAGCTCAGTAGTAAGATGACAGTGGGAGCCAAGGTGAGGCCAAGTCAGCAGGGAGCTCCACTGGAAGTGATGGCTGGGCCAAGACAAATGACCTCCAGTTGCACTGGCCACCCACTTCCGCATCAGAAGCAGAGGAGGGACATTAACCCAGTGACTAGGCAGACACAGGGGCTGGCAGCTAACCCCGGCAGGAGGAACTTTCTAGAGGGTTGGGGAGCAATTCCTCACTGTTGTGGACCCTGGTTGGATCCTGCCAATCTTGTTTCCACTTCTTGAGCACATAGAAAAACAGCATTTACTAGCCTCCCTTGCAGTTAGGCTGAAACCTTGTGACTAGGTTTTGGTAAATAGAATGTGCACAGTATTAATGTCCACTATGCCGAATTCCTTTATGTATTCTCTTTCTCAGAAAAGCACTAAGGTCACTTATTGGAGAGAGAGAGAGATAGAGAGAGAGATGTTTTGAAGATAAAAACAGATGAAAGGAACCCGGATTATTAAGTCACCATTTAGAAAAAAGCCACCCTTCCCACATCACACTATGACATGAAAGAGAAATAACCTTTTTTCATGTTATGCCACTGAGATTTTGGGGGATTGTTATAGAAGCTAGTATTATTTATCCTGACTAATATATCTTCACAATGCAAGCCACACACCCCTTCCCCATATGGCCAAATGTCAAAGAAAGAGGTTCTATGAGATATCACATTGTTTTTTCCTAGAGAGGGATTGAACATTACCTCACGACATTATTAAACTTTTTAACTTTTAAAATTGGGCTAAGGTTTTATTAGATTTGGTATTGCACTAATTTATGTTCCCACTAAGTGGAAGATCAGGAGAAAGACCATGTTAATTACAGACAAAAGTAAAATTTCACATTTTTTTCTTTTGCACATCCCTGTTAGGTTGGAAGTTAAATTTGTGATCCCATTACAAACAATTTGGGAGAAAGGTTTGAACAGTAATTCTAAGATTCTAATTCTAGCTTCTAAGATTCTGGTAAGTGAAAGTAAAACTTGGGGACAGGAAAGCATAGGAGTAAGAAGATGTGCATAAAGGCTTCACACAAGGACTTTCAAGTCAGTCAACACATGGCTTGACTTTTGCTCAGCGTCATATGAACCTGTGACCTTGGGAAAGTTATTTAATGAATTTGAGCCTCATTTTCCTCACCTTAAATGGGGGGGATGCTACCTTTGTTGCAGTAGTTAGGTGCTATATTATCTATAAATCACTTAGTCCAGTGCCTGACACAGCGTACTTGCGCAATGACTATCAGCTAAAACAATCATTAAAATCAACAATGAGGGAAGACTGAAAGAATTCCAGAAGTATGGAGTTGAAAGGAAATTTTTATGCTATAGACTCTGCCTCTTGAAGGGATGCTATATTTTTCAACACTTGAGAAAAAATTTCTCTCCTCTCTAGTCTATCTGCCTTTCTCTGTCTCTGTCTCTCCATCTGTCTCTGTTTGTCTCTCTCCCTCTCTCTCTCTCTCTTTCTCTCACACACACACAGTCACTCCCCATATAACAATTTTATTTGTATTCAAATATGCAATTGAAATATTCTTCACAAATAATTATGTCCAAAGTTTGGAACTTCACAAACTTGCAATTCGACATACTACCTCTTTCTAAATAGCCATCTGGGACAAGTCACAACATCCCGATGGGATTCTATGTTCAATAAAAAACAGGTCTATTTTCCCCAAGGTGTAATGTGACCCTACTTCACCCCTGAAAAGAATGCTATCACTAAAGACCTATATGCAGAGAATGGATGACTACCCACATAGGATGTTGGGAAGAGGGGAAAATCATACTTTTTTTCCGACTGCCTTTGATCTGCCCAGCTGTGAGGAATAACCTTTTGCTTCCTGAAGACCCAGAACCACTAGTTTCTGAAACACAGAGCCCACTCTGGAATTCTGGAGGAGTCCAATTCTTAAATAAATGGTATTGGCTGTGTCTGAGTAGACTTTGCTTCCGGGGATCCCCTGGGCACCGGGCTGCAGCCTTCTGACTGCCCCCACTATGTGTAAACACCATCAAAGTGCCCTTCTGGCTGGTCATTGGTTCTTTATGCCATTTCCACCACCCCCTTGGAAGCTCGATCCCTAGCCTGGCTGGTCAGAAACTCTGCCACTTAGCTTAGTGCTTTCCCTAGGAAACAGGCCCAACTTGTGCACATGAACTTAAATCGATCTCCTTAAAAACAATGCAGATATTTCCCAATGCAGAAATTATTGTCTAGAAGCCACTCTACAACTCCATGTCCCCGTGGTTTGGAGTTTGCCTCAGCCTAGATCCACCTGGAGTCTGACATTTCCCTGCATATACTTAGGTTGTGCACATTTCCCTCCTCACCAATTCACTTTACCCCTTTCTCTCTCCTCAAGAAACCATGTAAAAATGAAAGCAAGAGTGGCATTAATGCAGAGATCACCTTTATAGTAATTTAATCTATAGAAAATAAAGTGTTTATTATTTACAAGAGTTGGTATTTCCATTCTTATTTTAAAGGAATTATATACTTCACAAGTGATTGTTGCACACCAGGATATCATGACAATAGACTTGAAACCACTGGATTTTTTTTTTTTTCAATCTTCATTCTGTTATTTATTTTATTGTATTTTATTTTATTAATTTATTTTTAGCAACTTTATTGGAGTATAATTGCTTTACAATGGTGTGTTAGTTTCTGCTGTATAACAAAGGGAATCAGCTATACGTATGCATATATCCTCATATCCCCTCCCTCTTGCGTCTCCTTCCCACTCCTCTAGGTGGTCACAAAGCACCGAGCTGATCTCCCTGTGCTATGTGGCTGCTTCCCACTAGCTATCTATTTTACATTTGGTAGTGTATATATGTCCATGCCACTCTCTCACTTCGTCCCAGCTTACCCTTCCCCTTCCCCATGTCCTCAAGTTCATTCTCTATGTCTGCATCTTTATTCCTGTCCTGGATAGATGGTTTTTATACTAGTTAAAAGACAGCTTTATCAGGTGTTACTTTTGCCAGGCAGTTTATGTACATTGTCTCACTTGATCTTTGGAGTAAACCTGTGAGGAGTTTTTTTCCACAAAGGAAAATGAGGCTGAGAGAGGTTAACTATCTAACTCTAAATCCTAGGGTTCGTAAGTGGTTTAAAACTCAGTTTTGTTACCAAAGACCTTGCAGTTAACCATTATTCTTGATTATCTGTTTTTCTAGAGTAGTCCTAAAGGAAAGGGAATTCTGATCACTGCAAAGTTATTTTGTTTTTGCCATTGCTCTCATTATTGAAATAGAAAGCTCAGCAAGGTCAGCTATTAAGATTCTGCCACTGATGAGAGTTTTTAGAAATCAGATCTGGGTTCCAACTGGGCCACTCAGGAGGTCCATATGTTTCTCTGCTTGTTTATTTCAATAACTTCAGTTCAGTAGGTGTACTGATTAAGATCTCAGACTCTAGAACCAGACTGCCTGACATCACCTCTAACTAACTGAGAAGATCTGGGCAAGTTACTTAATTTTTCCATGACTCAGTTTTCTCATCTATGAAATGAGAAGAATAGCAGTACCTCCCTTATGAGTTAATATATGTAAGCCCTCAGTATATTGCCTGACACATGGTAGGAACCATAAATGTCTTTGCTATTATTATTTCTAAACATCAAGAAATACTTTACATTGAATATATCTCACTCTGTCATCTTGAAACAAAAAGAGAGCCAGTAAAAAAGATAGTGGGATAACGAAAGCTAACAACTAATGGCTACCATCTATGTGACAGAGATTGTACATCTTCTAAATACTCAGTGAGGTGGGTTTTAGTATCTGTGAATTCATATAAATTTCAAGCATTAGTTGTAACTATAGGTTCATGAGTAGATGGTGGAGGGAGGATACAAACCAAGTTAATATAACTCTAAAGACTCACTTCTCCCCATAACAACATGTTACAGATCTTTCATAATTTTAAACAAACTCAGTGACATTTGGACAGAGACTGAAGAGAGAAATCTCATGAGGGAAAAACATGGCTCTTTGCCATTTAAAAATACCAAACTGAGTACATTACCCATAGCATGAGATTTAAACTATTTCTTTATATTGTATAATGTGTGACATGAATTACAAATGAGGACACACAAAATGCTGTACTCAGAGTTGGTTGTCCAGTAGGCATGAATTATCCCTACCTCAAGTAACTTATAGTCTAATGAAGGCGATAAGACAGACTCACTAATAAGTATTCAATTCGTTGTGGGTTTAATGTTTGGTATGATGAATATGAGAAGGATCATTCCAGATGGAGAAGAAATTTTGAGCAAAGACTTTGAAAAAGGAAAGAAAAGAGTGAGTTATGTTGGGGCGGGACAGTGCATAGTTCTCTTCACAAAGTCATCAGAATTTCTGAAGTTCTGATAAAAATTCAGTGGGAAGGCAGAAGTAAGGAAGATTTGGTTCCATATTAAACCACAGACACCAACACACATATAGATCATCTGACTTGCTGAATCTTTCAATAAATAACACATCCAATAACTCTGAGCTTCCCTCAAATTGGAAGCTTCAGGTCCCAGTCATTCCTCCATGAGCATCATTCAGGGTATACCAGAAGTATATGGTGGAGGGAGGATTTCCATCCACGAAGGGGATTTCCATCCACGAAGAGGATATGGTGGAGGGAGGATTTCCATCCACGAAGAGGTTGGCCCATTGCTGTCATTCACAGCAATTAGAAGTCAGTTGCATTAGTTTCCTAAGGCTGCTATAACAAAGTACCACAAACTGGGTATTTTAAAACAATAGAAATTTAGTCCCTCATAGCCTTGGAGGCCAGAAGTTGGAGATCAAGGTGTCACCAGGGCCATGTTCCCCATGAAGGTTCTAAAGAAGAATCCACTCTTGTCTCTTCCTGCTCCTGGTGGCTCTAGGTGTTTCTTGGTTTGTGGCAGCATTTCTCCAGTCTCTGCCTCTGTCTTCACATAGCCATCTTCCCTCTGTCTCTGTGCATGTTCTTCTTCTTGTAAGGACACCAGTCATTGGATTTAGGGGCCACCCCAAATCCAAGATGATTTCATCTGTAAAGATCCTATTTCCAAATAAGGTCAGATTCTAAGGTCCTAGGTAGATATGAATATTTGGAGAACACTATTTGACCCACTACAGCAGCCATGAGAACAAACCTGCAAGAGGCGAATGTCAGCAGCCACCTCTGCTACCTCTTCCTTGACACCAGGCATAACCAATGACAGCCCCCAGGTGCCCACTCTGGGCCCCACAGGATCCTTTCACCCACATCTTAGTTCTGCCAACTTTGTCCCTCTCCCGGGGTCAGGTGGGTGCCTCTCCAGGACTTATATATACTACCAAAGGTCACATTTTTGAAGGGAGAACAAAATTAATTTTGAACACATGCTCCATTGAGCGGGAGTCTGAGGAGACAGCTCACGCTTCCCTCTTCCCAGAGGGCTGTCTTCAACTTGTGGTAAAACACTCAGAGGGATATGTGAGCTAGGGAACCGTGACCTCCCATTAGATGCGCTGGCTGGAAAACATGACATGCAGAGATAAGGAGCAGGGGACCAAGGGGAGCAAGCCTCTGGGGCACCAGGCTTGGTCTCTCATCAGCGCAAATGACACAGACAGAAGTGCTAAGGAAATGGATCTTTTCTACTGGTGACTGAGCGATGGTGTTGACCTAGAAACAGGTGGGCGGGCAGGCTCAGGAGGGGACTGATTCTTCAATTGATGCCACACACTTAGGCATTTTATTTTTCAAGTGTTTGTTTAAAACAGGACATTTTAAACTGAGCCCATGGTTAGACTTCTAGAAGGGTAAGAATCCCGTGAACATGAATGAAAACTGTTGTGTATATTCACCCAGCCATTTGGGGGAGCATAGGGTCTACAGTGTTTTTCAGTACTCAAAGGAGTCTCTCACCCTGAAAAGGCTAAGAACCTCTGGGTTTCCCTTCTTCTCTATGTGAATTTAAAATTTCTCGAGGGAGCTTCTGCTCTTCTGTTCCAGATACAACGTTAGAGATTAGGGAGGGGATGTTGAAATACTCTTAACTTTTGACTGATTTAAATTTAAGGTCAGACAGTCAAAGAACTTAAGTCCCCTCCCCTGCTTCATTGCAGATCTTTTGGGGGAAAGCCCTGATGTAAATGATTGAGATCAGAAAGGGGAGGTTAAGTTGTTTACTTCCTAGAGTGCCTGACATTCTATAAAACAGAGAGTTCACAGAGCAGACAATTGACATTTCTGGTCTGGCTGCTCAGCATTTAATGGAACCCTTGTAAGCTGCTGCAAGGGAGACTGGGACTGCCAATCTGTTTGCTGTGGAATTGCATGGCTTGATCTTTATCTAACAAGAATTACTAAAACACTAGCTAATTCCATGCATTGTTTCCATGGTCTAATGGGAAAACTGTCCTGACTTGGTATGCTCAGGTGGAAAAAAGGCAAACCCTACCAAGGACAAAGCCATTTGACTTGTTTTTGTATGGCCCATGAGCTAAAAATGTTTTTTACATTTTTTAAAGATTTTTAAAGAAAAACAAAAACTAGATACCCCTCCCCTGCACCAAAGTGAAGAATAGGCAACAGCAAAGCATAAAATGTTTACCATCTAGCCCTTCACAGCAAAAGCTTGCCAACTCCTAGCCTATATTATAATAAAATGAAACTTGTTTCCCAACCACAGTTTCAAAAATTGAGATAGTGTGGAGTAGGGGCTAAATCACAGATTAATCATAGTGGAAGTGATTGAGTTTGGATCTTGGCTCCACCACCTACTACCTAGTGATCCTGAGTCTCAGTCTTTTTATCTGCAAAATGGGGATAATGAAAATACGTCCGTGGTGCATTGTTGTGAGGATAATACAACATTCACCTTTTGAAGGCGCTTAATAGACCAGCACATAATAGAACTAGCTCTCAGTAAATTCCAATATTGTTTAAAATTCATTTCATAAAAGCACTTTCAGGCAGGGACAGGAATCAAAACTAATATATCCTGAAGAAGGAACACTGTTCAGTGTTTAAACACTTTTAGTGAACAGCACACTAAGAATATCCTAAATCTTTGGGACACCTCAAAACACTCTCAGCCTTGAAGTTGATACAAATCCATTTTATTGATGAGAAAACTGACCTGAGAAGTTCATTAACTTACCCAAAGTCACAGGCTCCTGCTTCCCACAACAAAATGCCTGTTGTAATGTGGAGAAATTATGTCATCTCTACTCATGCAAGATGTGTTCATTCATTCATTCAGTAAACATATTTTATTGACACATGCACGAGGCACTGGGGACAAGCTGCAGGAAACTTCCTCTAGTGAGTGAGACTGAAGGAGGCTGATAAACAAATAAGGGCAAAATACAAAGTGTTACAGATGCTAACATAGAAGCCCACATAGGAAAAGGGGAGAAAACCAGACTCTAGGCTGAGGAGTTACTCACCATGCAGAGGGAACAGCATGAGTCAAGGTCCAGGGATAGAAGAATTCAGCATGTTCTGAGAACTTCAGGGAGTTTACTTAAGGTGAGGGGGCCATGGTGAAGATAAGTAAGGAACAGAGCGTAAAAGGCCATGGATGGCATGCTGAGGAGCTTGAACCTCATTCTGTAGCAGCTATTTTTGGAGTTTTAAGCAAGGAAAAGACATGGTTTGCACTTCAGAAAAATCACCCTGGAAGCAGCAGGGTGTGTGATGGATGGGAGGGGAAAAACCAGAGGCAGGGAGATCAATTAGGGATCTATTACAAAAGACCAGATAAGAGAGAATAACAGCCTGAACTGGGGATAGAACTGCTTAAAATGTCAGGGGAGGAGAGAGAGAAAAATAAGTGAGACAGAGGGTGGGGTCTCCAGAAGTTCATGTTTATTTAGATAGTGGCACAGTAAAGGAGAAGAAAGAGTAGAGGGTGAGCCCTAGATTTCAAACTGAAAGAGCAGATAGTGGAGTGATTTATTCAAAAGGAAAATAAAAAGGAACAATGCAGTTTAGGAGGAACGATCACTTGGTCGGTTTGGGACATGATAGATTTGAGGGACCTGTGAGGCATTCGAGTGGTTACGTCTGGTGTACAGGACCGAGGCTCGGGATGAAGATCCAGGCTAGAGACACAGATGTGAGAGGAAACAAGACACAGGAAACAAGTGGAAACATGGAAATAGATGCAATTTTCATGTCAAGTAAGAAGCTAAGAACACCAGTATTTAAGGAGTAGATGAAAGAAGAGAACATGAAAGACAAACATACAATTGCCAATGAGGAGAAAATGTCAAGATGGTGAAGACAACCCAACAAAAACACCATCTCTGAAACCAGGGGAGGGCAGGGATTCAGGAAGAAGGGAGGGATGACGTCACCTGCCACACAAAGGTCTAAGAAGTGGAGATGTGAAGAGTCTGTTGGTTTGGAAACGAGAGGTCACTGGTGAGATTTGTGAGAAGATGGGGTGGGAGTCTGAGGAATGAAGGAGGGGGTGAGCAAGTGGAAAGGGCAGGTGGAGGATTCTTCCTGGAACGTGGTCGTGAAGGAAGTATGGAGAAGAGGGCATGGAGAGAGATGCAGGACCATACTACTGCTGCTTCTGCCTTTTGTTTGTTTGCTTTTAAGAGCTGAGGCACATAAGAATTTTCGTAGGCGTTGAGAACTGTGCCAGAAGATAGGAACTTTTGGGAAATACAGTTGGCCTCTGAATCCACAGGTTCTGTATCTGTGGATTCAACCAACGGTAGATCAAAAATATTTTTCAAAAAAATTCCAGAAAGTTCCAAAAAGCACAACTTGAATTTCCTGTGCACAGGAAACTACTTACATAGCATTTATGCTGTTTTTACAACTATTTACATAGCATTTATGTTGTATTAAGTATTATAAGTAATCTAGAAATGATTCAAAGTATATGAGAGGATGCTTGTAGGTTATATACAAATACTATGCCATTTTTTATAAGGGACTTGAGCATCCTCAGATTTTGATATTCTTGGAGTTTCTGGGACCAGTCCCCCATGGATACTGTGGGAGGACTGTATACAAGTGGGAGAAGAAAAACAGTGGAACAAGGGTCAACACTCTCAGTATGTATTTCAGCTCTAGAACACATTTCATGAAGGCAAATCCTGGGGCCACCATTCACTAGCTATAGGGCTTTGAACCCATTACCTCTCTGTGCTTCTGTTTGCTGATCTACTAAATGGAGATAACAATAAGACCTACCCCAAAGTATTAGTGAGAAAATAAAATCAGTTGAAGTACATAAAGTGCATTAAACAGTTCCCAATATCCATAGATACTAAATGGATTGAGATTATATCTATTTTTTTTTTTTACTGTATTTATCCATGGAAGCATTTATCACAATTTTAATTTACTAAATAATCATATAATTAATTATTTAACTCCTGACACTTACAACTGAACATAAGATCCCTGAGGGCCCAGGACAGTGATTTCCTTCCTCATTATGTTCTGAGGGACCAGCAGGAACTAAGCCATCAAGGAATATATGTAGTGTCAATTGAATTTATTCGACCAAAAATACTGAGGGGGATAGAAAGAGAGCCATTGATAAGATGCACCAGGAGGTCTAGACTATAGAGAAAGTGAGGTTTGAAGGGGGCTTGGTGACTTTGGAGAAGAGTTTAGAGAAAGCAAAAGAGGAAGTAAGTTCAAATAACAAGAGATTTTATCAGAGGTCAGCAAGTGTTTGAAATTTAGTGCCCCATTCAAAAGAAGAAAGAAAAAAAAGGAGCGTGAGATAGGCTGTTAAGGTATATTCATGCTCTTATTAACACATCCATCTGGAGTGGTGAGGAGAAGGGTCTTTGTCAGGTTTCTATACCCGCTTCTCCCTACCTCTGTAAGTGTGGGAAAGTGCCTCAATTACTTCAGTTCTAAAATGAGGAAGATAATGCCTTCTTGTCAAGTTTTGATGAATAAATAAAAATATGGATATAAAGCACATGGCATGTAGTAGGTATTCAATAGGTAGTAGCTGCTCTTGCAGTAATAATGATTATTCATGCGGCATAGCTGTATTCCTAAGTGATTGCATACAAATCAGTCCATACTTGAAATGCACTGCTGTGTTTGCTTGATAAAAGAATCTTATGTTGAAGCCTTTTGTAAAACATAAAATCACTTTGTGGCATAGTGACTCCCCCATTAATTAATTGGTGTAGTTCTTTTATGAATGCTGGAGTATGATAATGCATAATAATGGGTCTATACTGTTGGCACCTAAGGGCAAAATTATACACCTGTCACACAGGTCCAGGTCCCTCATGGGGCAGTTACCAGGAGAAGAGTCCTCATGCTCAGTCTAGAGACTGGAACTGAGGAGAAGAACTTGTAAGACAATAGTACCGTCTTTTCTCAGGTTGGACCATGAAGGTGCTACCATGTTTAAGAAAGATGTCTTGGGTTATGCATTACAAAATTTGCATTCAAATCTTGACTCCACCACTTACTAGCTTGTGTGGCCTTGAACTAGTTAATTAATCTGTTTGAGCCTTGGTTTCTTCACCTGAATAATGGGTTTAATAACGCACATCACATAGGGTAGTTGGAAAGAGAAAATAAAATAATGCATGTAAACCCATTTACAAAGGGCCTGGCACATATTAGAGGTTAATAAAAGGCAGGTGTTTCATTCTCATTCTTCAGCAAATCCCCCCCCCCCCCACCTATGCAGATGCAGATGAAGACGTGAGAAATAAGAATTCCAGGCAAAGGGCTATCTGAGGTTTGCAAGGGCTTTGGTGCTAGAGGATAGAAGCCAAAGCCCTCAGGCAGGATAAAGTAGCCTCAGGTACCCATACAGGACAGAGCCAGGATATTTAAAATGTCTTGTATTTCCCAAGCTTCTTTCACTCTCATTCTCTCTTAATCTCTAGCAAAGCCTTTCTGAAGGTCCATCTTGCCTGTAAGGAGGTAGGGGCTCCAGTGAAGGCATTTGAGTCCATTTTGGACCAAATAAGAGCAAGCCAGCCATGTAAGCCAACGTCTGGGAGATCCCAAAGCAAGAAAACCCTAAGCACAGCTGGGTGGGTAGCACTTGGCCTGTGGCCCCTCTCACATGAAGATTCATACTCAAGTGCTAATCTTCATGGGTTGAGGTTTGAATTCATAAGGACTTTTCTACTTACATCTCTCCAGTTAGCTTCTGAATAAATTTAACCCTTTCATAGAGATGGTTTACTTAGGACACACCTGAATCTGCCAAGGCCTCCTTGTTTCATCACTGAATCATCAGATGAAAAAAAAAAACGAGAAAAAAGCATTAAGGCCATTATTTACAGAAGGGCAGGGCAGGTGATAAAAATCTCCCTGAAGCCCCCTCAGCTCCCCTCCTCCCTCCCAGCTCCTGTAGATTTGGCAGCTAATATTAAAAATGCAGCCAGATGTCCAGCCCCTGCAGCCCTGGGAGATGGGGGTTGTCTCAGGGCTCATCTGCCAGTCCTTTTCTGGGGCTACCTCTCCAAAGCTTGCCAGAGCAACTTCTCAATTGCTGGAAGACAGCCCAGACAAGGCCTCAGGCAACACATTCTTGCTCTGGCTCCAGCCTCCCCTACCCTACTCCCCAGGTTTAATTTCATCTTCATCAGAAGTACAGAGAAGGACATTTTTAGCAGATCAAAGGGACATAGTGAGCATGAAAGAAACACAGTCACAGGGCAGGAGCAGGTGATATGATACCCACACAGAAAGACTAGCTGCTTTCAGGAATGCTTTGGGGGTTAGGAAAGAGTGTGGCCTGAAACCAGCTTTGGGAGATGCAAAAGTCTGCAAACAAGGCTCAGTGCAGTGTGGAGCTTGGAGCAATGTCAACCTGAGTGAGTTGGTTCCCCAGAAAAGAGCCATTTCTGGGAGTGCTGAGTTCACCAGCCCCATAACCCACCTATCCCACTCTTCCCCCCACCCCTACCTCAGTGCAGTATACTTCCCAGAATCAAGAGAAGTCTAAGTCATTGTTCTATTATCTGCATACCTCAGAGGTATACAGTATAACTGAAAAATAAGACTATTAAAATGAGTGAATAATATTAACTTATTATTCAGAAATGCAGCCATCCAGAACACAGGCATAAGCAAAGAAGAACTCTGAATTATAATATCTGTCAAAAAGTCCCTGCCCAAAACACAGGAGGATTCTGGGCTGTTGGCAATTATCTACAACTTGATTTCAGTGGTGGTTGCATGGATATTTACTTTATAAAAATTCATGGAAAAAAAAAAATTCATGGAGCTGTGCACCTATGATTTGTGGGCTTGGCTCTATGTTATATCTCAATTTTTTTTTAATTTATTTTATTATTTTTGGCTGTGTTGGGTCTTCGTTTCTGTGCGAGGGCTTTCTCTAGTTGTGGCAAGCAGGGGCCACTCTTCATCGCGGTGCGCGGGCCTCTCACTATCGTGGCCTCTCTTGTTGCGGAGCACAGTTTCCAGACGCGCAGGCTCAGTAGTTGTGATTCATGGGCTTAGTTGCTCCGTGGCATGTGGTATCTTCCCAGACCAGGGCTCGAACCCGTGTCCCCTGCATTGGCAGGCAGATTCTCAACCACTGCACCACCAGGGAAGCCCTATATCTCAATTTTTTAAAAAATTTACAGAAAAGTTCCTGCCCTAGAATTACCAAATTTTATATATAAGCAAAATCACTTTGCCCTCCCTCAAATCTATTTATTCTTGCTCTAGAAAAACTTCACAACAAAGTTAATTACATAATTTTGTGGCCCTCAACAGTTATCATAAAATGGAAGTGATTGAATATAGGGAGGAAGCAGTGATAGATTCTACTAGTCTCAGGTACATGGATAATGAGAAAAGTCTGGCATAAAAAAGGAGGTAGAGAGAATAGAGAGGAAAAAAACAAAATATAAAAATCAAACTCAAGAAAACACACAATAAAGCCATATCAGGCTTCTTAGCATAGAAGCAAATAGGTCTATAAAACTACAAAGCCATAAGACAGCATTAAAATCCAGCCTCTCTCTTTAGCTCTGTGGCTTTGGGCAAGTCATTTAACCTCTCTGATACTAACATCCTCATATTTGAAATGGAATTAATAATAATGCCTACCTTGCCAGGTTTTTTTGAAGATTAAATGATGTATCCACATGCAATGGACAGCCATATATTATTAGTGTCTAGTAGTATTATTTGGGCATTTTATAGTAGTGGAATGAAATTTCAACCAACTATCAAAAATACTGTGGTAAGAATTTGAAAAGGGTCAGATACATGTATATGTATAACTGAATCACTTTGCCATACACCTGAAACTAACACAATATTGTTAATCAACTATACTACAATATAAAATACAATTTTTTTAACAAAAAATAAAATACGCTGGTTGACTCTTTGGGAAGCAACAGGAAGAAAACATGTCCCTCGCCTTCAAGTGGCTTACAATCAAATGGAGACAGCACATAAAGATAAAAAGCTCAAATTCAAGTCAGAATATGACAAACATTTTGAGCAGAGTTCTCCACAAAATGAAAAAAAATACACTTAGTGCTTACTATGTACCAAACGTTGTATTAAGTTTTTTACATATATTAATACATGTAACCCTTATGAAAACCCAATGAGAGAGGGAGTACTGTTATCCCCATATTTGAAAGATGAGAAAACTATGGCACAGGAAAGCTAAATAATTTGCCCAGAGTCCTTAGTGGCAGAACCCTCAAATTCAGGCAGTCTGGTTCAAGTGCATGCTATAGCCATTTATCTCATCTGGACTAGGAAATTATGTAATACATATTTTCCAGTTTATCTAAAATAAAATAAATAATGTCTGAGTGAGGGACCTAAAGGTTCTCTATTGGTAAATGTCAGAAATAAAGTATAACAATTTTTTTACTTACTAATCAATTCTATTAAGGTATAATTTATATACAATATAATGTACCCAGTGAGTTTGACAAAAGTATACCCTCATGTAAGTACCAACCCAAAAGATAGAATCATTCCATCATCCCAGAATGTTCCCTAGGATCCCTTTGACGTTAGTCCCAGCCACCCCAAGTAACCATAACTTTGTTTCTCTCATTATACATTAATTATGACAGATCTAGAATATAATATAAATGGAATTATACCAAATGTGTCTTTTACATCTGGTTTCTTTCACTCAGCATAGTATTTTTAAGATTCACCCAAGTTAGTGTTTAGATAAATAGCTTATTTGTTTTTAAGTCTTCCTAGAATTCCATTTTTTGGATATATTACAACTAGTTTATCTATTCATCATTCAATGGACATTTGAGTTGTTTCTGGTTTGGGGCTATCATAAAGAAAGATGCTATGAGTATCCAGGTATAAATTTTGGTAAGGACATATGTTTTCATTTATTTGGGGTCAAATACCTCAGAGTAGAATTACTGGGTCATATGTTAAATATGCATTTAAGTTAATGAGAAACTGTCAAACTATTTTCCAAAGCTGTGGTATCATTTTACATTCCTACCAGCAATATCTGAGAATTCAAGTGGCTCCACAGCCTTGCCAACACTTGGGGTTGTCAGTTTTCATTTTACTAATTCTACTTAGTATATAGTATGCATTGTGTGTTTTAATGATGTTGAGCATATTTTTATGTGCTTATTGGCCATTTGTACATATTTTTTGTGACTGGAATTATTTAGCCATTTTTTAATCGGGATGCTTACTTCCTTATTATTGAATTGTAAGAGTTCTTCCAGATACAAACAAGTCCTTTGTCAAATATATGTAACATGAATACTTCTCCCAGTCTGAGGCTTGTAGGGCAAAACCTAAAGTTTTAAGCACAAGGTGGGCTCAAAGTCAGAGATGTATAGAGAGTAAGGTAGAAAGACATGTTGAGGAGGGAGGATCAAGATGGAAGAGTAGGAAAATGCAGAAGTCACCTACCACCATGAACACATCAAAAATATGTCTACATGTGGAAAAAAATCTCACTGAAAGCTAACTGGAGACTGGCAGAAAGACATACAAGGTTGTAAGAAAGATCCATACAGAATTGAGTAGGAAGGGATAAGAAGCATACAGTTCAGGACCTGTGCCCCTGAAAGGGGACTCAGAAGAGATGGATTACATGGGTGAAGATCCTCCCTGGGGAGTGAGTGGTTCAAGCCACATATTGGATATCCCAGCCCTGGGGTCTGACATCAGAGAAACAACACTCCTTGGCTGATTGAGGGCTGGTGGGACTAACAGGAGGGCTGTGGGAAGCCTGGGCTTCACTCGTAAGGAGGGCACACATCCCTGCTTACTCTCAAAGCAGGGTAGAGAGGGCAGATTGAGGCTCCTTGGGTAGCTGGCTGGTTTCCCATGACCACCCCAGTGTGCACCCCAGCCTGAGCTGAGCAATAGCTCCAGCCCCTCATGCTTCATGTGCAGCTCCACACTGGACTGAAGGCTGCCCCAGCCTAGAAGAGAGCTCCACTGTAAAGCATAAAGGTAGCTCAGACCCAGAGGGGCATCAGAGCAGGGAGGGAGCAGTCATTACTGGCACTTATACAGGCAGCATATGAGAGGCAGTCAGGATCACTGACTATGGGTGGACTGCCACAGCCCACACCTTGACTCATACCAAGCACTCATGTCAGTCTCTCTTGCTCCAGCACTGCTCACCTCTGGGACAAGAGTGCCAGTGCTGGGAAGAGGAAGAACACACTCTTATAGGGACAGAGCCTGCTCGGACCCAAACCTCAGGGCTTCTGCTCCAGAAACTTAGGATCTGCCCCTGCCCCTGATAGAGTGATGAGGGACACTGATCAGAAGAGAAGCCCTGCCCCAAACCTGACACTGTCCCTAGCCCCTCCATCTCCAGCCCCACCTCCTACCAAGGTGATAGCTGCCAGCATACCCTGGGGAAAGATGTGACTTGTGTTCACTTGATATCCAGCCCTCCCACCAAAGCCATTGGACACACACAGACTGTACAAGGATGCTCCCACATAAGGACACCCCTTCAAGACCACAATAGGTAACTATTTTACTTAATTTCATACAGAAAGGAAAGTTAAGTAAAATTAGAAGAAAGAGGAATTTGTTTCAATTGAAAGAGCAAGAAAAAAACACTAAAAGCACAACTAAAGAAACAGAAATAAACAATTTACCAAACAAAGAGTTCAAAACATTAATAACAAGAATGCTAACTGGATTAGGGAAAAGAATAGATAAACATAGTGAAAGTTTTAACAAGGAACTAGAAAATAGAAAAAAGAATCAGTCAGAACTAAAGAATACAATAACTGAAATGAAAAACACACTAGAAGGAATTCAAAACAGACTAAGTGATACAGAAGAACACATAAGGGATCTGGAAGATAGAATGGAAATCACCCAATCAGAAGGGCAAAAGGAAAAACAAATTTAAAAACTGAGAACAGTTTAAGGGACCTCTGATACAACATTAGGTGTCCCAACATTTGCATTAGAAGAGTCCCAGAAGGAGAAGAGAGAGAGAAGAGGGTCAAAAAAGTATTTGATGAAATTATGGTTGAAAACTTCCAAAACCTGAAGAAGGAAACAGATATCCAGGTACAGGAGGCACAGAGCGTTCCAAACAAGATGAACCCAAACAGACCCACACCAAGACATATCATAACTAAAATGGTGAAACTTAAAGATAAAGAGAGAATTGTAAAGGCACCAAAAGAAAACCAAAGAGTCATATATAAAGGAACCCCCATAAGGCTATCAGCTGATTTTTCTGCAGAAACTTTGCAGGCCAGACAGAGTGGCAAGATATAGTCAACGTGCTGAAAGGGGAAAAAAAAAACCCCTGCAACCTAGGATATTCTACTCAGCAAGATTATCATTTAGAATTGAAGGAGAGATAAAGAACTTCTCAGAAAAGAAAATATTAAAAGAGTTTATCAGTACTAAACCTACCTTAAAAGAGATGTTAAAGGGTCTTTTCTAAGTGGAAAAAGAAAAGGCTATACCAAGTAGTAAGCATCTAGGAAAGGGAAAATCCCACTAGAAAAGGCAAATACATAGTAAAGGCTGAAGATCATCTCTTAAATAAGGTAGTTTGAAGATTAAAAGGCAAAAAATAGTAAGTTCAAATATAACTACAATAATTAGTAAAGGGTTAAACATGAAGATGTAAAAATGACATCAAAATCACAAAATGTGTGGGAAGAGAGTAAAAATCATAGAACTTTTAGATTGTGTTTGAACTTAAATGGTTATCTGTTTTAAAAAATAGATATAGTTATAGGTCTACATATATGAATCCCAGAACCCCATGGTAACCACAAATCAAAAACCTACAATAGATACACAAAAACTAAAGAGAAAGGAACACAAGCATACCACTAAAGAAAATCATCAAGCCACAGTGAAAAAAAAAAAAAAACTAAAAGAGGAAGAAAAGAACAAAGAAGTACAAAAACAACCAGAAAGCAAGTAACAAAATGGCAATAAATACTTAGCTATTGATAATCACTTTTAATGTCAATGGACTAAATGCTCTAATCAAAAGATGTAGAGTGACTGATTTGATTTATAAAAAGATCCATCTATATGCTGTTTACAAGAGACTCACCTCAAAGTTAAAAACACACAAAGACTGAAAGTGAGGGAATGGAAAAAATATTTCATACAAATGGAAGTGACAACAAAGCAGGGGTAGCAATACTGATATTAGACAAAATAGACTTTAAAACAAGGTCTAAAAAAAAGACAAAGAAGAGCATTATGTAATGATAAAGGGATCAATACAAAAAAAGGATATAACACTCATTAACATATATGTACCTAATACAGGAGCACCTAAATGTATAAAGCAAATATTAACAGACATAAAGGGATAAATTGACAATAATATAATAAGAGTAGGGGACTTTAACACCTCACTTACATCAATGAACAGATCATCCAGACAGAAAATCAACAAGGAAACAGTGGTTGTAGACCAGCTGGACTTAATAGATATCTCCAGGACATTCCAGCCAAAAACAGAAGAATACACATTCTTTTCAAGTGCACATAGAATGTTCTCTAGGGTACTTCACATGCTAGGTCACAAAACAAGTCTCAAAAATTTAACAGGATAAAAATTATATAAAGCATTTTTTTCTGACCACAACAGTGTGAAAACAGAAATCAATTACAGAAAAAAAAAAAAAAAAAGGAAAAAGAACAAACACATGGAGACTAAATAACATGCTAATAAAAAAACCATGGGGCTTCCCTGGTGGCGCAGTGGTTGAGAATCTGCCTGCCAATGCAGGGGACACAGGTTCGAGCCCTGGTCTGGGAAGATCCCACATGCCGTGGAGCAACTGGGCCCGTGAGCCACAACTACTGAGCCTGCGCGTCTGGAGCCTCTGCTCTGCAACAAGAGAGGCCGCGATAGTGAGAGGCCTGCGCACCACGATGAAGAGTGGCTCCCACTCGCCGCAACTGGAGAAAGCCCTCACACAGAAACGAAGACCCAACACAGCCAAAAATAAACATAATAAATAAATAATAAATAAAAATTAAAAAAAAAAAAACCAATGGGTCAATGAAGAAATCTAATAGGAAATCAAAAAATACCTAGAGACAAATGAAAATAGAAACACAATTTTCCAAAATCTATGGGGTGCAGGAAAAGTAGTTCTAAGAGGAAAGTTTATAGTGATATAGGCCTACTTCTAGAAACAAAAAAAAATCTCAAATAAGCAACATTAGCTACCATCTAAAGGATTTAGAGAGATAAGAACAAAGTTCAGTCAGCAGAAAGAAGGAAATAATAAGGATCAGAGAGGAAATAAAATAGAGACCAAAAAAATAAAAGAATAAAACAATAGAAAAGATCAATGAAACCAAGAGCTGGGTTTTTGAAAAGCTAAACAAAATGGATAAGCCTTTAGCCAGGCTCATCAAGAAAAAATACAGAGGACCAAAATAAACAAAATAAGAAATGAAAGAGGAGAAATAACAACCACTGCCACAGAGATACAAAAAATTATAAGAATACTACAAATAGTTATATGCCAACAAATTGGACAACCTAGAAGAAATGGTAGTTTTAGAAACATACAAACTTATAAGACTGAATCACTAGTAATGAAGTTGAATTTGTAGTTAAAAAAAAAAAAAAAAGAAAACACCCAGCAAACAAAAGTCCCAAGACCAGACAGTTTCACAGGGGAATTCTGCCAAACATACAAAGAAGAGCTATTACTCATCCTCCTCAAAGTACTTCAAAAATTGAATAGGATATAACACTTCCACATTCATTCTATGAGGCCACCATTACCCTGATACCAAAACCAGACAATGACCATACAAAAAAGAAAATTACAGCCCAACATATCTTATGAATACACATGCAAAAATTCTTAACAAAATATCAGCAAACCAAATTCAACAATATATAAAAAAGATCATACATCATGATCAAGTAGGATTTATTCCATGGCTTCAAGGATGTTTCAAAATTTGCAAATTAATCAATGTGATATAGCACATTAACAAAAGGAAAGATAACAATCACATGATCATCTCAATAGATGCAAAACAAGCATTTGACAAAACTCAACATCCATTCATGATAAAAAGTCTCATTAAAGTTGTTATAAGGGAAACATATCTCAACATAATAAAGGCAATACATGACAAACCCACATCTAACATCATATCAATGGTGAAAAGTTAAAATCCTTTCCTCTAAATGCAGGAACAAGACAAGGGTGTCCACTTTTGCCACTTGTATTTAACATAGTATTGGAAGTCCTAGCCACAGCAATCAGAAAAGAAAAAGAAATAAAAGTCACCCAAATTGGAAGAAAAGAAGTAAAATGGTCAATATTTGCAGATGGCATGATACCATATGTAGAAAACCCTAAAGTCTCCACTACAAAACTATTAGAGCTAATAAATGAATTCAGTAAAGTTTCAGAATACACAATTAATATACAGAAATCTGTTGCTTTTCTGTATACTAATAATAAACTATCATAAAGAGAAATCAAGAAAACAGTCCTATTTTTAAAATGTATCAAAAAGAATGAAATACTTAGGAATAAGCTTAACCAAGGAGGTGAAAGACCTATACTCTGAAAACTGTAAAACATTGATGAAGGAAATCGAAGATAATATAAAGAAATGGGAAGATATCCCATGATCTTGGATTCAAAGAATTAATATTCTTAAAATGTCCATACTACCCAAAACAATCTACAGATTTAATGAAACTCCTATCAAAATACCCATGACATTTTTCACAGAACTAGAACAAACAACCCTAACATTTATATGGAATCACAAAAGACCTTGAATTGCCAAAGCAATCTTGAGGAAAACAAAGAAAAAAAAACCAACAAAGCTGGAGGAATCACATTCCCCAACTTCAAATTATACTTCAAAGATACAGTTAACAAAACAGTATGGTACTGGCACAAAAACAGACACATAGGTCAATGCAACAGAGTAGAGATCCCAGAAATAAACCCACACACTTATGGTCAATTAATCTACAACAAGAGTCAAGATTATGAAATGGAGAAAAGATAGTCTTTTCAATAAGTGGTTCTGGAAAAGTGGACAGCTACATGTAAAAGAATGAAATTGGCACATTTTCTCACACCACATATAAAAATATATTCCAAATGGATTAACGACCTGAATGTAATACTGGAAACCATAAAACTCCTAGAATAGAATGTAGGCAGAACACTCTTTGACATAAATTATAGCAATATTTTTTTTGATCTGTCTCCTAAGGCAAAAGAAAAAGTAAACAAATGAAACTTAATTAAACTTTACAGCTTTTGCACAGCAAAGGAAACCACCCAGAAAACAAAAAGACAACCTACTGAATGGGAGAAAATATTTGCAAATTATGTGACCAATAAAGGGTTAATTTCCAAAATATACAAACAGCACATACAACTCAATATCAAAATAACAAACAACTCAATTAAAAGATGGACAGAAGACTTGAATAGACATTTTTCCACAGAAGATATACATATGGCCAACAGGCACATAAAAAATGTTCAACATAGAATCATCAGAGAAATGCAAATCATCAGAGAAATGCAAATCATCAGAGAAATGCAAATCAAAACCATAATGAGATATCACCTCACACCTGTGAAAATGACTATCACCAAGAAGTCTAGAAATAACAAATGTTGGCAAGGATTTGGAGAAAAGAGAACCCTAGCACACTGTGGAAATGTAAATTGGTGTAGCCACTATGAAAAACAGTCTGGAGTTTCCTCAAAAAACTAAAATAAAACTACCACTGCTGGGTATATACCCAAAGAAAATGAAAACACTAATTCAAAAAGATACATGCACCCCAATGTTCATAGGAGCATTATTCACAATAGCCAAGATATACAAGCAACCTAAGTTCCATCAACTGATGAATGGATAAAGAAGATGTGCTAGATATATGAAATGGAATAGTACTCAGTGATAAAAAGAATGAAATTCTGCCATGTGCAACCCTGTGGATAGACTTAGAAGGTATTATGTTTATTGAAATAAGTCAGAGAAAGACAAAACTCTATGTGCCACTTATATGTGGAATCTAAAAAAGCCAGACAAATGTATATAACAAAATAGAAATAGACTCACAGATATAGAGAACAGTGGGGATATACTTGCCAGTGGGGAGAGGGAAAGGGAGAGAGGCAAGATGGGATCTGGGATTAAGAGATACAAACTACTATGCATAAAATAAATAAGCAACAAGGAGATATTCTACAGCACAAGGAAATATAGCCATTATTTTATAATAACTTTAAGTGGAATACAATCCATAAAAAATATTGAATCACTATGTTGTACACCTGAAAATAATATAATATTGTAAATCAACTCTACTTCAATAATAAAAAAAGCAATTTGGAGCCAGGTCAAGGAGGGTGATATATTCAGAAATTTGGAATTTATTTTATATGCAGTGAGAAGCCATAAAGATTTTCCAATAGGCAACTGATACAATCAAAGCTATGCTTTAGGAAGAGTATTTTAAAAGCAATAGATAAAGATAACTTTGAAAGCCAGATAATAAAGTTAGGGAATCCAGTTAGGAGACAATTTCAACACTCCAAGTGAGAGAAAATTAGGTCCTGACCCATGGTAATAAAAAGAAGTTATAATTTGTGGGACTCAATCAACAGATCTTAAAAACTACTGGAGGTTGGGGTTGAAGGAGCAGTTTTGGATGATGAGGACCTTGAGGTTCTAACCCAGGTGACTGACAGAAAGATAAGAGTATGAGCTGCTTTTAAGAAACCTATGAGTCAGGATTTGGGCCTGTGTTTCTGAGACCCCTAGAACCTCTGGGTGGCCATGCCTGCCCCATAAGAAGCTGAAATGTTTTATTCTCTGTGGAGAAATGGCCTTAGAGATATGAAATCAGGGGTCGTTTGCCAACTGCAAGGAGAAGATTGTTGGGAACATGGGGGAAGAATCATTCTGATAAAGAATGAAGCAAACAGAAGAATTTCAGTGACATTTAAGGGGTAGGAGGAAAAACAAGGGTAGGTTAAAGAAAATGAGAAGAAAATAGTCCCAAAAAGTAGGCAGAAAATTGAAAAATTCAGTGTGTGAACACCTAGGAACCTTTTGAAGAGTGGGATGTCAGTGTTGTCCAATATTTCAAAGAGGTTGAGAATTTGGAACCACTAAGTGTGCATTATGTTCCATAACCTCTATGCTCAGCACACCCTAAGGAGGAGATGTGTGCCATATTTTTTCAATTTTCTTTTTATGCACTATATACTCTTGTCAGATTTTCAAGTTAAAGTAGTAAGCTTGAGTTAACTTTTAAAATAATTTATAGGTAGAAAAACATGGAATTCCCTAATGGAAAATGAACTAGTGGAGTGGTTTTCAAACTTTTTTTTCAACTAGATAACCCTTTCTTCAAACCAAACCTTACTCAAAAGTTCAATTTCTAATAGAAATTTTAATTAATTTAATTTCTCACTTTTCAAATGGAAGAGAAGCTGCTCTGATGAAAGATAATGGAATGGGAGCAGAGTAGTGAATACTCAATCTCCACAATTGATCAATAGATAGTAGATAGGTAGATTGATAGGGAGAGAGAGAGAGGATAGATAGGTAGATAGATAGATGATAGATAGGTAGATAGATAGATAGATGATAGATAGATAGATAGATAGATAGATAGATAGATAGATAGATAGATAGATAGGTAGAGATAGATTTATTTTAACCCCTTCATATTCCCAATAGAATGTAGTCTCCATAAGAGCAGAGGCATTATCTGTCTGGCTTACCACTGTCTTATTAGAGATTAGAATAATATGTGGCACTTAGCTCTAAGCAAAAACATTAGTGAATAAGTGAATCTGAGCCTCTGAACAGTGGTAGAATGGAGAAGAAATAAAATTTACATTTGTTGACTGTCTACTATATACAGAATTCCGGGCTATCTGAAATTATGTGAATTTACCATATGTAACACCAACTCTGTAGGTATGTATTATTATCCACATTGTATCCGTAAAGAAATATCTTCACAAAAGGCACATAACTTGGCCAATATAGAAATCCACGATGCTTTGCGACCACCTAGAGGGATGGGATAGGGAGGGTGGGAGGGAGATGCAAGAGGGAGGAGATATGGGGTATATGTATATGTATAGCTGATTCACTTTGTTATAAAGCAGAAACTAACACACCGTTGCAAAGCAGTTATACTCCAATAAAGATGTTAAAAAAAAAAAAAAAAAAAAAGAAAGAAAGAAATCCAACCCAGAGGCATTTAGTACCAATATGCAAGACCTTTCTTTCCTGTACCCCCTGTCAGGACACTCTTCCCATCACACTCATGGCTAATAACCTGGTCTCTGATAGTTGCTCTGGCACAACTCAAATAAGTTGTCTGACTCTGGTTGAGAAGCCGTTTATACCAGAGGACAGTGGGCACAACTGAGAAAGGATAGAGAACAGAACAGCAGCAGTAATAACTCAGTCCTCCTTATTGATGGTGTAGGTGCTTAGGATGAGAAGGTAGGTAGGGCTAAATCAATAAAGAGTAAATTCTGTTCTAATAAAAGACACACACACACACACACACACACAAACACACACACACTCACGGACCAACGGGGAAATGCTGTGAATTCTGTGGACCAAACTCAGCACGCAAGTACTTGCAGCAAGATGCCTGTCTTTAACCATTGTATCAGTTACCCATGGCTGTTAGAGACTTAAATGAACCACCCGTTTATATTACATTTATATTACAGTTCTGTGGATGGGCAATTTTGGCTGGGATCAGTTTGGGGGCTCTGCTAACCAGAGCAAGGCTTGGCTGATATTGGCAAAACTTGTACATGTATCTATGGTTAGCTGCTAGGCTGGTATTAGTTCACTAGAGCTGCTGTAACAAAGTACCACAGATTGGGTGGCTTCAACAACAGAAATGTGTTTTTTCATAATTCTGGAAGCTAGAAGTCCAATATCAAAGTATCAGCAGGTTTGATTTCTTCTGAGGCCCTTCCCCTTGGTTTGTAGATGGCCCTGTATCTTTTCTGCACACACATCTGTGTACAAATTTCCTCTTCGTATAAGGACACCAGTCATATAGGATTAGGGCCCAATCTAAAGACTGCCTTTTCACTTAATTACCTCTTTAAAGACCTATCTCCAAATACAGTTACAATCTGAGATTCTGGGGGTTGGGGCTTCAACATACAAATTTAGGGTAGAGCACAATTCAGCCCATAACAGTCAGCAATCAGCCAGATAGTCTAAGAATTTTCAGTTGGCCTTGTTTGTCTCTGTTCCACATGATCTCTCATCCTCCAGAAGGATACCCTGGGTTTGTTCACATAACAGTGGTTACAGGCACCCCAAGAGAGAAGGGAAAAAAATGCAGGGTCTCTCTAGGCTTGAGCTAAAAACCAGAACAACATCATTTCTACCACATTCTATTGGCCAAAGCAAGTCACAAAACCAGCCCAGATTCAAGGGATAGAAAACTAGGGCCATTTTTACAAACTGTTACAGCCATTCTCCTACCTTCCTACTCCCACACCCCAGGGAAACCCATATAATACAGTTTTCACTCTTAGGCTGAGACCCTGGGAAAACTATGATTCAGTGAAATGTGTTCTTCAGCCCCATCCTCACACCAACCCTCTTTTCAATGCCTCTCCTCTCTCTCCAACTCTTAGGCATTCCCCACCTTCCCTTCTAAATCAGAAGAGAATCTGGTAAAATCATTCATCTTGAGGGTAAACGAGTAGGGTGAAGGTAATGGCTCTTGCAGATATAACTGCATTTTAGTAGATGCCTAAGTCTTAAGCTAAGAAATGGAGCACTACAGCAGAATTTCTGGCAACAATAGGGAGTAGGAGAAACTTCCTTAAGCCCTTGAAAATTGCTTCTCCATGCGGAGCAAGAAAAGTCTTCTGTTTGTTTGTTTGTTACTTTCTAGATGCTGAGCACATAGCCCCACATCCAGCAGCCACTCAACCAACACCTAGTGAGTGTTCTAAGAGCTAAGTGAGAGTGAAGGTTCTAAGGTCTTTTCTGTGTGAGTGATCATGGGAGAATATTACTATGAACAGGAATCGGAAGATCTGGGTCCCAGATTATTCTTAGCAACAATTCAGTGGTTGGACCTTGTGCAAGCTATTTTCAGTTTCTCTGAATCTCAGTTGTTTTCTCACTTGCAAAATGAGAGATTTAGTGAGACAATCTCTAGAATTGCTTTCAGTTCTAATTTCCTCTGAATTCTAATAAAATTTTCACAGGAAGAGAGCAATAGTCTAACCTCTTTCTCCCTAGCCAACCAATCCATCAGCATGTTTACTCAGCGTGTGCAATCCCATGCCTGGCTGGTGCTTAGTGTGGGGCTCTGAACTCAGTGAACACTACTACTATGACCAGCCAGGAACAGGTCACAACTGTCCTAGATTATCTAGATGCTTGTGAATGGCTGTAGAGATATAATGACACTATTAACTTTAGGAGGAATTGTTGACAGTTTTTCATCCACCAAGTGTTTTCTGTCTCTCGAGATAGTAATTAGGGCCCAAAAAGGTTGGAGTCCTTCGTCCTCCCACTCTCAGCCTTGCTTTTCCAAGCAAAAACGATGTCTAATGTATATTTCTCAGTGTATATATTGAAATGTAGTCTATTGTATACATTTTCTCTGTATACACAATACATCTGTCTGCCCTGGATATTCACAGCCGTCTTCCAACCTTAAACACCAGTCTGTCTATACAATGTGGGTGGGTTGAGTTCAGACCTGACCAGGACAAGGGCAAGCACCCATATATATTTAATGGTCCTGTCTTGACAATCTGCCATTACAGCAAATGTGAAAAACATAAACAGGGACAGAACTTTTTTTTCAAACTCTACATCAAAAGTTATTGAGTGATCTTGCTGTGCAATAGCCAGAGGTAGCGTTAACCAAAGAAAAAGCTCTACTTACTCTGTGAAAAGTAGTTCATACGCTTTATCATCTCTTCGGACCTGTCAAGCTCAGTTAGTTGGGTGGACATGGATTGCCTCAAATGGCATTTGCTAGGCATTTGTTTTCCAAACACACTGTACCTGTTCTTTGGAAGGTTAATCCCAAGAGATAAAATATTTGGAGGTTGATTGGGGGCTTACAAACTTGTTCCCCTTTAAAGCCCAGTCTCCAAAGTAAAAACAGGAACTGTGTTCAAAGGTAGATCAACTATCAGAGCAAACCTAAGCCTTAGTTAAGTTTCTGCTAGACATTAACTGAAAGCGAATAAGATTTTTTTTAAGCAGAGAACTTACTCCTGTTCACAGATAAGGCTGTTTCTCCTGTTACCTTGAGGCTCCAAAATTCTGTATCTCCAATCTGCAGGACTGCACTGACTGCCTCCACAAAGATATTGTGTGGCATGGAATTCCAGTGGGTTCTCCTGAGGCCTCGAGCATTCTTTCATTGCAAGATCATTGCTCTGTGTATTATTAGCATGCCAATGAAGAACACATGCACAGCAATGTTCAAGACAAGAGGAAAAAGTGAACCAAAAAAGGCCAGGACCTTTTAAGCTTCTAGTCTCACTGGCAATGAGTGGTGGTACAAATGGTACCAAAAAAATAGGATGGGATCTTCCTGGCTCTGGCAGTTGAAAAGACTGGTCCTACAACAGCTCAAGCGTAGTAAGAGGCAGAATACAATTGAGTGTTTACATGGAGTGGATGGTAACAGACCACACGGGAAGTTTAAGAATTTCAAGAAGGTGAAGAACTTTTCTATAGGGTAGTAAGGGAAGGTGTGTAGGCAGAATCTTAATATGCCCCAAGATCCTCATCCCCTGGTGTGCATGCCCTGTTTAATCCCTTGTCTTTGAGTGTGGGTGGGCCTAACCTAATCAGGTGACTCCTTTTCTCAAAGGTCCGAATTCAGAGACAGAAGTCAGAGATACCAAGCTGCAGCAGATGCTCTCCTGTTTGCCTTGAAGAAGCAAACTGCTGTGTTGTAGAGAGGGTCATATGGCAAGAAATGGCAGACAGCCTTTAGTAGCTGCGAGAGACTCCAGCAAGAAAGTAGGGACCTCCAGCCTACAACGGCAAGGAACTGAATTATACCAACAACGCTGTGAGCTTGAGGACCCTGAGCTCTGGAAAGAAACCTTGATTTCAGTCCTGTAAGACCCTGAACCAAGAAGAATCCATCTAAGCCTAGACTCCTGACCTACAGAGAATGTGAGATAATAAATGGATGTTGTTTTAAGCCAATAAGTTTGTGGGAATTTTTAATGCAGCAATAGAAAATGAATGCAGAAGGCTTTTTAGAGCAGAAATACCTTGAGCAGAGCCCAGAAGAAGATGCTGACAACTTAAAGAAGTTCAAAGGAGGAGAGAAGCAGTTATGCTGTGGAAAAAGGAAGAGGTAGGAAATATAAGCAAAGACCCAGAAGTAATCAGGCACATGGTCGGATACGTTTAAGATAACATCGTGAACAAGGAGACCTCCACCTTCTTATTTCTCATTTTGATGCATGTGGCATGTTCACCTGGTGAGCAGGTCATGAGTTATCATGCCCATGGTGTATGAAAAAACTGAGGTTTATAGATGTTTGTCAGTTGTGTGTACAGATGATTAACCAGGGACAGAGTTAGCTTTCTGAAATGAAAACCTGATTGAAATGTATGAAATGCTTTTCATTCCTGCAACTTAGAAGATAAGATCCAAATTCCTCAACCAGCATATGCGGCCCTTTGTTTTCATCACTCAACCTCCCAGTTACACTCTAGCCAAGACAAACTGCACACACACAGGCACACACCCACTCTCCCATGTATTCTTGCATTGGGCAGATGGTTCCCTCTGTATGGATTGTCTCTCCCTTCCCTTGCCCTCCCCACCCAGCTTCCCATCCCAAGCTTGCTCAGTTATGAATCTTCCATTCTCCCTTTAAGATTCAGGTCAAAAGCAGTTTCTCCTGTGAAGCCTTCCCCTGTGTCCCCACTTAACACCCCAGGTACAATTTTTCCTTAATGATCCTGTAACACATTGAACACACCCTTGTTAGCACTTAATAATGATAACAGCAATAGTATTAATAATAGCTCACATTTGTTGGGTGTATATCTAAAGCCATGTACTGTTCCTTGTTACATGCATTACCACGATGTATTTTTATCACACTTTTTGCGTGTTTACATGCTTCTCTACTAAATGGTGCATCTCTCAAAGGCAAAGATGATGGCTTTTTATCTTTGTATCCCCCAGAGCTTTGCAGAGTGTAGAAGGCACTCAAAATATATTTAATAAATGAGTTAAAAGAGTCAGAAATAGGGCTGGAATTCAGGTCTATGGTCACGTTGCAGAGTTATTTGCTGCCATACCATCATGATAAAATTAATGTACAAGGGCTTTGTGGAATTACAAAATACTATGTGAATGGCAGGTAGAGGAGACCAGCTCAACTTCCCCCTGTCTGAGCCCCTTTCTTATTCCCACTTGCTCCTTGCTGCCAAAAAATTTTAGATTATGTAAAAGCTTATCAGCAGTGCTTATCTACTTTATCTAGCCCAGGAACCCAAAGATATAAAGAAGAGTGAGTGTATGTTCATGATGGTGGGAAGTATCATGAAGGCTGGTGCCAAGACAACCAGGGTATCCAATGAACAGGGCATAGCAGCCTGGACACATGTGTAGAGAACTCAGAATCCCTTGAACACCCAGGAATCCCAAGCAGCAGAGGTAAATAAGCTCCCAGGTCAGCACCCAAAAGACCCACGTGTTCTCACCTAGTTCTTAGAATTCTGTGCTGAACTCCGAGCATCGCTTTGGTAAACAAGGCAGTCGATGTGGCTCTTAAATGAGCTATAACACACTCATTACCAATTAAGTAAGTGGAATTCTCTTTATTCAAGTCCTGCTACTTAGAGATGGATAACAGCATCATTCTGTGTAGTCTAGTCTTTCTCTCTTGCTCTTGAATTTAGGCAAAAGTTGAATACTAAATCAGCTAGCAGCCAACATTGCACTCTGTTCTGCTGACCCTAAGTCTCAGCTAAAAAATCAGAGACAGGGCTTAAGTTTTTCCTCCAATTTAATATAACAGACTCTATCAGGACTTCAGTTTTCTTATCTTTTTTTCCCAAATAGCAAGGTATACAATTTTTTCTTTGTTTCACAATTGCCTGTGACTTCCTCCAAAATCTCTTTCCTTCTCCCTCTCCTCCCGGCCTACTCCCACCCACCCACAGAGCACAGATAGTTAGAATGTCTCTAAATGTGGGTTGCACAAGCAAATATTGGATGGGGTGAAAATGCAAGGAAAATATTAGTATCTCACTTGCATCTTTGGCACTGGGATTAGAAAGAGCAAATTAAGGCCAATTAGAGGTAATAACCCTTAAGAATAGTTAGCAAGACCCCACTTCATTTTCTCTGGAGGAAAAAACATTCTTACAGCTTTTTACCTAAAGAGCAGAATAGTCTATTCTTTTACATTATATTTGAGAATAATGCTTGCCTTCCACCCAGTTCAACTCACAAAACCTTATGTAAAGCAGGATCAGGTACCAGAAGGGACACAGAGATGAGAAAGAAATAGTCACTACCCTCCAGAAACTGACAATCTAGTAGCAGACTATGATTGATTGATAAAGAAAGAAAGAAAGAAAGAACTCTAAATAAAGCAGAATCAAGATAAATGCTACATGAGAGATGGAGGCTAAGATGTGTGAATAGGAAAAATTACTTTTTTGGCAGGGGAGGGGGGCAGTCTTCTGATGCTTATTCTAAACTTTCCTTTTCTGGAATATGGGCAACCAAAAGCTATTCCAGTTCAAATTTCTGAAAAATTTTAAAAAGTATTATTTCCTACTATAAAATAATGGTTGCATTCCTAAGAAATGTTACTTTATCAAAAATAGCATTACAAAAACAATTATTCTAATAGAGGAAAAAATGGTTGAGGCTAGAGCCTTTTAGATATGTAATAACAGTTATTTTTCCTCCAGGAATTTCAGCAATGAAAATGTTCTACTAGGTCTAAGTTTTTTTTTTTTTATTTTAGGCAATATATTTGTTCATCGAAACTGACAAAAGCAAACCTAAACATTCCTGGGCAAATCTGAGCAGTACATAAAACAAGACCAAAATAAGTAAGTTCTGAGACTATCAAAATCAGTTGCAGCCCCGTTTGTGGCTGATTGTCTTACTCATTGCTAAATATTCTGGCTTCAACTCCCTGCACTGCCCCTCCCTATGAGAAGATTATATGCAACTGCTCTGTTATATTCCTGAGTGACCATGTGACTTGCTTTGGCCAATGAAATGTGGGCAGATGTGATAGGCATCACTTCCAAGCAGAGGCTTTCAGAGTTCCACCATGTCTTTTTCCCTCTTCCACCACTACCAAGAGTACCCCAGCCAGAGAATGCTCCTTCAGCCAGAGTTCTGGAGTAAAGATAACCATGGAGCAGAGCACCAAACAACTCAAGAAGTGGACACATAGCAGAGAGGGAAAAATAAAGTTTTGTTGTTGTAAGCCAGTAAAATCCGAGGGACATTTGTTACCACAATATAACCCAGTTTATTCTGACTAATACACAAGTACAAGAAATAAAGAAACATGAATTGAGCAGCCACACTTCAAATAAAACAATTCAAGTAAAACAACTTGCTATAGCCCAGTGGTACTTCCCAATTGTGATCCTTATTAGCAATTACAGTCTACATTATACTACCACTTTTTGAAGACTCTGTACTAGACATTTTTCATATATTATCTCATTTAATCCTTCTAACAATGATAATAAGGTAGAGTTAAATCTCCATTTTATAGATAAGAAAACTGAGAGCCAAAAAGTTAAGTGATCTGCCAATTATCATTCACCTATTAAGTGCCAGAAGCAGGAATTTAACTTATTCTGTTTGATTCCAAATCTTGCCTTCATAGCATTCTTCCACAGGGCTAATCAAGGAATAAACTATAACTCTGAAGTCATAAAAAGTAGGGGCATGCTAATGTGATCTAAATTAAGTTACTCAGCTTCCCTGAGGCTTGTTTTTCTCATCTGTAAAATGGAGATAACATTATCTCCAGTGTCCTTAGAGGATGCAATAGACAGACAGTTACCAGCAGTCTCTCTGGCACATGTCAGCCCTCAATTAATGACTCATGTAATCAGTGGCAATCCTGATACAGCCTAGGTATACTTAGACTGAGAGAGAAAGACTCGTTCTTTCTGGGTCCCTAGAGAAAGCAGCACCCTCCTGGGTCCTAATGAGGCCAAGGCACAGCAGTGGCGTGTGTCAGTAGAGATTCAGTGCCAGGTCATAGAGCAGGATAAGAGTCACCACAGAGGAGAGGGCCACAGGGCAGGTGCAGGGCAGCAACAGACCTAACTCCACCCTTAATCTAATAGGCGAAGCACAAATGGCCAGAGACAGCCGTCAGTGGGCCCCCTAACAGATGGACCCATGAAATACAGGAACAGGTTGGGCCACAGTGGCCAGAGAGGGAGAGAGCTTAGAGGAACAGGGCCTGGCTCTGTATGAAGGCGGAGAGAGATCTGCAAACAAGAGCGAGTTCGTGATATGCATGGCCCCTGACTAGCAATGAGCTGATGGCAGCAGCTGATGGGACTAATGACAGGAGGTAATGATGATGAAAAGCACTTAAGCAATGGGCCTCAAGTAGCCGTTGCAGTTGCTGAAAGGCCTCCGCCACCAAACAAAGCAATTAGTCAGTCACCCCGCCACCCAGCCCCTCCTCTGCCCGCCTCTCTTTTCCCACCTTTGCAGACCTCAGACCATTCATTGCTTTGTCTCACCAGCCCAGCCTGCAGGAGCCCAGACCCAGCAAACAGAAATGCACCAGCTGGAGCCCAGCCTATAATGGCTGTCTCCCAAACCAGCAACGCCAAAGGCGGCCGGGGTTACAAAGGGGGACAGACCTAGGGGAGACCTTTCTGTCTCAGCAATTTGCCATGAATTTTACATGCAAAAGTTACCTATGCATTTGTATACTTCAGTGTATGTCACTGGCCTTTTCGCATAACACAAAGAGTAGACCTACTGGTTTTTGCAGCTGGGAGGGTAACTCTGAGCTTCAAATTAGAGAACAATTTTGAGTTTGAGCTTTTCTCTACCCAAAAATGAAGATTACTTCCCTGGGAGTTGAGGATTCTTGAGTTCTTGCTCTTGCTTCTTTTTATTATTATTATTATTATTATTATTATTATTATTATTATTATTATTATTATTATTATTATTATTATTAAATTTTTGGCCACACCACACAGCATGTGGGATCTCAGTTCCCAACTAGGGATTGAAACTGCACCTCCTGCAGTGGAAGCACTGAGTCTTAACCACTGGACAGCCAAGGAAGTCCATCTTGCTCTTGCTTTTATTCATCCTTTAAAATTTACCTTAAGCATTCCCACTTTTGGAATCCTTCCCTCATCCCTTCAGACTGTCCTCTCCTGGTCCACTCCCATTACAATAGGTATTGTGACATAATGCTACAAGGTCATGACTGCTTCTCATCTACCTTTCTATCTTCCTTCCTCTCAAGACTGTGAGCTCACATGTAGGAGTATTTCTATTCCTCTTTCTATCCTCAGTATCCAGCACCTAGGTGCTATGCAGTACCTTGGTCAAGTTTCTGAGATATGCAACTTCCAAATCCACAAAGTAGGGATAATAATATATGTCCTATTATATGTTCCAGTTTGGTATTTAGGGATCAAATATCAGAGCAGAACTGAAGAGTGTTTGGAAATGCACAGCAATAAATGAATTATGAATGTTTGTTAGGCACTGTGCATCTCTGCTTTTCTCATTCCCTCATACATCTTTTGAGCACATTTTATGTGTTAGGCATTCTGCTGCTACAGATAGAAGCCGCCTTTGAAGTTTCCCCCACTAAACACACTGTCTCATCCCCTCCAGCCCTGTACATAGCTTCTGGCTATGGCCCAAGCCAGTAAATCTGCTACTGATGGACTTTGTCTCCCCTTGTTGATGTCTACACCAAAAGCCCAAGCTTACTGTCTGCCATTTATGAAAATCAACAATCATATTTTGAGTGCCCACTACAAGTAGGTTGTGAGACCAGGCATGAAGGGGAGGAATAAAATATACAATGGGTAAGGTATAGAGTCTTCACCCTTAAGAAAATAGAACATAATATAAGCAGAAAGTGAAAAGAGTTGGAAGACATACACTAAAGAATGATGTCAGAATTCAGAGAAGGACAAGGTTTCATTAACTGATCCATTAGAAAAGCCTTAAGGAAAGAGCTGACATTTGAGTTTGGTCATGAAGAATTGAAAGACTTCAAGAGGCAGGGATTGTGTAAAAAAAAAAAAAAAAAAAAAAATTATTCTCAGAAAATCAGAGTTATGAGCTTCCTTAGAGGGACAATCCCCAACCTCACTGTACAGATGAGAAAATTGAGGCAGAGATTCAGTAATTTGCCCAAGGTCACTTAGCTAGTAACTGGCAGAGCTGGGAAACAAACTCTGCAGCCCACACTTTGGCAGGGAAATGGCATACTAGAATCTGCTTTAAGCAAAAGACAGAAGGCAAGGAAAATGAGAGAAAAAGATAGGGTGGGAAGAAAAAGAGAGAGAGAATGAATTAAAACCAAGAAAAAACTTTTGAAATTTCCGGAGAATAGACCATTTAGGAAGTTACTACAAAAGTCTAGAAGCAAAATTATTAAAACCCGGTCAAAAGTGGTAACTGCATGAATGGGAAGAAATGGATAATTCTGGAAGGGTGATGTGTCAGTCCATTCGAGCTGCTGTAACAGAATATCATAGTCTGGGTGGCTTATAAACAACAGAAATTTATTTCTCACAGCTCTGGAGGCTGGAAGTCTGAGATGAGGTTGCCAGCATAGTTGGGTTCTGGTCAGAACCTATACCCTGCTTCACAGACAGCTGTCTTCTAGCTGTGTCCTCACAGCTCTCTTTTATAAGGGCACTAATCTTATCCATGAGGACTCCACTGTCATGACCTAATCACCTCCCAAAGGCCCCACCTCCCAATACCATCACCTTGGGAATTAGGTTTCAACATAAGACTTTGAGGGGAACACAAACATTTTGTCCATAGCAGATGGATAAACAGACTTTGATTACTGAATGTAATGAGATGGAAGGGAATAGAATTCCAAGATTTCAAGCATGGAGAACAACTTAGAAAATAGTTTAGAAGTCTGTGCTTTCCTCAGCATACCATCCCATTCCCCAAGACTCATAGATTATGAGGGACCAAAATCCACACATTGCCGTTTTTCCCTGCCTTGTCAGAAAACAATGCTGGCAAATGGGAAGTGGGGAATTTTTCTCATCGTAGGGCTCATCTATCATGGCAACAATATTATTAGGTCAGTAAATAATTGATCTCAGATGAATACGTAGGTTTTGGAGTTATATAACCCATCACACTTCACCCAAGGGCACACCACACAGAGTTACACCATTCTGACTGCTCATAGGGATTCTGGGATGTGTAAATGCCTCTAAATTATGTTTCCAATCAGAAGGCACTAGCTTTGTTGAGAGTTAGCCATGTTCAAATCTAGGATGTGCCCAAACACGATAGAGGCATTGTTTTCTGTCCCTCGGCTCTCCGTATGTTAAAAGCATCTATTAAAATGTGTCTGGGATGGAAGACACCCAACACAATGTCATTAATTTAAGGAAATAAAATTACACCATATGAAGGGTTATCATAAGGAAGATGGTGACCAGCTGTTCTCCATCTCCTCTGGGTTAGAATAAGAGAAAGTGGGAGGGAGTTTAATTTGAAATTGAATTGGGAGTGGGAACGTGACAGAAGGAAGGAAGCATAGCCAATGAGGGCTACAAGACAAACAGTGGAGTTGTGGTACATGGGGATATGAGATTATTGTGGGGTAGGGGGAGGGAAGGGATTCACCCAGCCCAAGGCAAAATAAGGTTTTATTTCCTCTCTCTCTTTGGGTGCCTAACAGCCTTAGAGTTTCCCCCTTTCTTAACCTCTTTCCAGAAAATGCTGTTTTTTTATCTTCACTAAGGTTAAAACAATTGAGGCATTTTCATTTGAATATAGATCAAAGCCTTCCAGTAAATGAATGATGCAGGAGGTAGATTATCAGAGGCCCTTTTCTGCAAAGTAGCTCATAGGCTTGTTTAGCATTTGGTCCAGCCCTGCCAGAGAATTCAGAATTTTTGTGGATTTGGGAAATGGGCAGTATAGATATGAAGTTCCTAGTGACTTAAGGAATTCCAACCTGGTCCAAGGCTAAATAGTGAATAACCTCATTCATTCATCAGTCACCCCCAGATCCAGCACCCTCTCTAGTACCCCACTTTCCTCTCATTTTTAGACCTCTTGAGAGCCACAGTCCCCATCCAAATGTGCTTTTAACAAATCATTTATATCAGTAATTTACGCTTAGTGTGAATTAAAATCACTTCTAGTCTCTCTTCTAGTTGTATTTGCATGTAAGCCGTGCCTCTCACTGAGGAACCAGAGGCCTGATTCTCTGGTCAGGAAATTTCAGAACACCAGGAAAAGAGTAGGGAGATTTTTCTCTGGAAGAGATTCATTTGAATTCTGAAATTGTGCAAAGAAGGAGGCAGTTTGTTCTACCTACTTCTCAGGGCTGTTCCATTATAACTGATCCTCCATTAAGACTGAAACTCCACTGAAAGTGAACAGAAATCAGAGCACTCCTCAAAGTGGGCAAAAAAAGAATTGACCTCCCACACTAAAATATCAGGCAAGGTCTTGCTGTAATCACAGATGTAAGTCAAACCCTGCAATTTAAGAGGGAGGTAAGGCAAATATACAAATATACACACTGTCCATGAAGAAAGAACTGGAGGCCTTCAGAGGAGGGAAGGGGGTTAGAGTTGGTCGGATCAGGAGAGGATACATGAGAGAGATGGTATTTGGTAAACACTGGGTTGGTATTTGGGTGGATTTTCATTCCTCAGGGAGACCTGCTCATAATCTGTGAGTCTTGGGGAATGGGATGGTATGCTTAGGAGAACACAGATTTCTAAACTATTTTCTAAGTTGTTCTCCAAGCTTGAAATCTTGGAATTCTACTCCCCTTCCTCTCATTACAGTCAGTAATCAAAGTCTGTTAACCCATCTGCTATGAACTGAATGCTGTGTCTCCCCAAAATTCATATGTTAAAAAACCTAATCCCCAAGGTGATGAAGTAGAGTTGAGAGAAAAGCATTCTCAGCCAGCAGAAGGGCATGAACAAAGGCATGGAGATGGGGAAAGCTGGGCCAGGAAACCTGAGGGAATTAGCACAGGTGGTGCAGGGTGTGAGTAGGGCAGAGTAGGAAATTACCCTGGGAAGGCAGGGCAGGGCCGTTTTCCTGAATCCCACCAGGATGAGGAGCTTCTACTTTACTTGGTGGACATGGGTGACTTCAAGTTGTGGGAAGGGAAACAAATCAGGTATCTCATAATCCACAAGACCCAAGCTGGCTCTTCGTCCCTTTCATCATGAGTTATCTAATTCCTTTCGTTATTAAAGGAATTTTAAGGTTTTCCCTTTCCCCTTGGGCTTTGCCTTCCTGATCTGGTAACACTTTGCTCAGAGTGACCATAGATTAGCTTGTTTCTGAAGCCTTTTCTAACTGTCCTCATCCATCCTTCCCTTCTTAAAGTGCCCAAGTTTCCCATTTGGGTCTAGAACAGAAGCAGTTCTAATTGAAAAGAACAGAAGGAGATATGCTTTTGAACAATAATCCTTGGCATTCAGTTTTTCCTCAACTGAGGAATATTTCAGTTGAAAATTTGGCATTTCCCAGAAGTTGAGGACTGTTGATAACAAATAAGAGAACTAGGAGCACAGGGAAGAAAGGGGACGTGGGATAAATTTACTCCACAAACAGGCGTGAAACACTGGAGTCTGTTTTCCTGTCACATCAAAGCAAGAGACCAAGTGCCTCTGTTTTTCCTGACAACTCTAAAGCAAGCATGAACCCGGTCTCCAAATCAGCAGGAACCTTGAACACAGTAAGGTCAGAGAACCAATTGGTCCCCTCCAAATCAAAGCAGCATTCATTTTGTTTTTAAGTGTAAAGTTGGTTGAGGATAATTTACTTCCCCCGCTGACAGTCTATGTCAAAGTTTCAGCCTCACTGGAAACAGTTGTGATCTGAACTCTTTCAGTGGAAAGAAAAAAAATAATAATAAAGGAAAATGAAAGAAAGAAAACACACACAACCCTCACATAACTCCAGCTCTTTTAATGGATGAGTTGACAGAGTCCTTAACTAGCATCTCTCCGGGTCCCCACCATAATTACAGGCTGGAAAGGAGAGTTGTCTTTC
Source organism: Balaenoptera borealis (assembly GCF_965194805.1). Classification (NCBI taxonomy): domain Eukaryota; kingdom Metazoa; phylum Chordata; class Mammalia; order Artiodactyla; family Balaenopteridae; genus Balaenoptera; species Balaenoptera borealis. The sequence continues at coordinate 37,322,975 of NC_138860.1, read as the reverse complement.
ATATGATTAGAGAGTGTTTGTGCTTCTGTCCATTAGGGAACAAAGAAAAGGAAGCATTTTCAAGAACTTAATGCCAAACATTTTTCACTAGGGAATTTTACTCAATTACTTGCAAAATAATCTCAAAGATGGTCATTTCATCATTAAAATGGTCTTTAAAAAATTGACCACAGATTTGTTTAGAGCTGATTTTGATTGGTGGCACTTTGGAAATTATGTGCTTGATTTAGCACCATCCTCTCCTAAAACCATACCAACCACGCCCTCTTCCCCATTGCTGTTCCACTTAATTGAGTCAGCCTCTCACTTTTCGCCTGCCCAGACATTGATGAAGATATAGGGCATACAACTCTTTAACAGTTTCCTTTCCCTCTTACATCAAGGGAATCCTTCACCCTGGAAAGAAAAAGAAAGCCCTGGGAAGGAGAGAGGAGAAGGGGAGAGGGGCTGATCACAAGGAGACCTTTCAGAATGGACTAGAATTAGGAAAGAGTTCTTGCTGAAAGAAATCTCTTTATAGCTTGATGTTGGTGATATGGCTAGTCCAGTAGGGAATGGGAAATGAGAGGCACAAACATACTTAGGATACGCTTTAAACTCAATGTATCTGAGCAAAGGACTTTGCAGGGAAATGCATTCCTAGCCTATACTGACCTCTTCCAATGCTGTATCATCAATGGCCCAAGTACTATCAAAATTTCCATCATGCCTTCAACTCTCCTCTTTAACCAAAATTCTCCTCAGCCTGCACAAAGCAATTCAGACCCCACTTCCCCCGTGTAGCTCTCCTTGGCTACTTTATCCTACCCTGGTCTCTCCTTTCTCCAAAATCTACTTTAATTTACTCTCACTACCCCAGAGTCCAGGGTCCTATTAATCAATATTCCTCTCAAGAGCAGAGCCCAGAGCCATAGGGACCCTGTAAGATTGACATAGATGCCTCCCTAGTACCACTAACTGGGGTATGTCAGGAGGAGGTGGGGTGGAGGGGTAGGATATACAACCTCTTTGAACGTCTGCTGTATGGGCATCCTTTCTCCAGATGAGGACAAACAGATGTATTTCTAAAAGGGGTAGGGAGTTGAAACTGCCAATTGGAGAATGTAAGGAAGGTGTTAAGTGGGAAGGAGGCAGAGGAATGGAAAAGGGGCCCTTGAAACTATGGAAGGGTCTGCTTTCCCATAAGTCCCACAAGGCCGATACATCAAAGGGAGAAAGAAGAGATGGAGCCTGTCTGTGTGTGTTTTGGAAAGATGTTATCATGAAAGGTGCTCCTGAATCAAACTAATGCAGCATTTTCTGCGGTTGGTAATTTGTGTGAAGAGTCCGTGTGTGCAAAGAAAAGGCATTTGAGGAATTTATGTTCTCCCTAAGTATGGAAATTTGATTACAAGCACCACAGATACCCAGGACAGGTCAGATAGGAAAGACACAGAAAGCCTTTATTTTATAACAATGGGAAAATATGCATGTTTCTATCCTGGTATCTTTACACACCTCCTCCATTACTCCCTCTCCACCAAACACACACACACATACACACACACACTTTGTTCATTCTCTCCTCAATAACTTAACAAATCATGTTTTTGCTCTCTCTCTCCAAATTGTTCCCACCCCCAGCCTGGAATGCTCATTCTCTTCTCCCAAATTATTTAAAAGTCATCAGGCATTTAATGTGGTGCTGCAATGATGTCACTTTTATTAAACCTTCCCTGATGGTTTTGGCAAAGCCAGCATTAGCTCCTCTCTGAAGTCCTACTGCATTAAAAATCTGTTCCATGTCCCTTAGCACCTGCATGCTGGGTGTGTGTGTGTTGGGGGTGCACAGATGCATGCTGCTCCAATTAGAATCAAAGTTTCTTGAGATCTAGGCAGGAGAACTCCTTAAGCATGTGGTAGACCTCAATAAAAGCTAGTTGACCCAAAGCTGAATATTGGATCACACCCAGGTGGCTATGGTTATTTCCCACTATGTCTACTATTGAACCCTAGGACTTTGGAAGATATTGTATTCTCACGTCTCTTTGCCAATGATGAAGGGGACCTAGAAAGACCAGGAAGTACCTTGGGAACCCTCTTCCTTTTTCCTGATATACAGCCTTGACTCTGCCATTTCCTTTCCCAGTGCCCCAGGAACTTATCCATCTCCCCCGCCTCAGATAGGACATAAATGCCATTTTCCATCAGTACCAAACCAAGGACAAGGACCCTCCAAGAGTCTTGGAGGTACAGACTCTTGAGCAGTCCCACCTGGACAAATATTCATTCCATTGCAAATGAAGTCAACAAACCATCATTTTCCTATCCCCAAGTTTCTACCTTGTCCATAAAAATAAGAGATTCAGTAATTTCCAAAGTTTTGGCAAACATTGCTTCTTCTTTAATTGATTCTCTCCAAAGCAAATGGAACTCACCATCTAATGCAGTGGTCCCCAACCTTTTGGGCACCAGGGACCGGTTTTGTAGAAGACAATTTTTCCACGGACCGGGTGGTGAGAGATGGTTCAGGTGGTAATTCGAGCGATGGGGAGCAATGCGGAGCAGCAGATGAAGATTTGCTCACTTGCCCATCACTCACCTCCTGCTGTGTGGCTCGGGGGTGGGGACTCCTGATCTAATGGGTGACACCAGAGGTAAAAAGTTGGGTATGCTTGACTTGGCATCTTATGGGTTTTTTGAAACCATCTGTGCACACAGTGGGTGTGCTCAGCTCTGCTCCTGCTTCCGAATGAGGGGTGGGGCCTCGGGTGGCCTCATGGCTGTGGACATGGAGGCTTATGTCTCTCTCTTTCCACTTCTATGGATTAACAGACAAGAGAGAGTGATTTTAGGTAAGAGTCTGACCCTAGATACAAACCACACATTCTCAACTCCAGTATTACTAATGTTTTCCTCCTCTTTTCTTTTTTTTTGGATCAGACACTATTTTTTTTTAATTTTTATTGGAGTATAGTTGTTTTACTATGTTGTGTTAGTTTCTGCTGTACAGCAAAGTGAACCAGTTATATGTATATATATATATATATATATATATATATATATATATATATATATATATATATATCCACTCTTTTTTAGATTTCCTTCCCATTTAGGTCACCACAATCATTGAGTAGAGTTCCCTGTGCTATACAGTAGATTCTCATTAGTTATCTATTTTATACATGTTAGTGTATATATGTCAATCCCCATCTCCCAATATGTCCCACCCTCCCTTTCCCCTTACTACTTGTCCATTGATTCAAAACTCAGTGAGGACTTAAGGGATGAGAGCAATTATCACCCTGAAAACTCCAACAGTTAATAAATTGATTGAGAAACATTGAGATAGGCAGAGCAGGCATTTAGAAATCAAAGGAACACATGGAGAGGCTGATGCTTCTATGCAGTGGGGGCAGAGGTGTCAGAAGTCTGTGCTTTGGTAAGTGTGGGTCACATGAGATTTAACCTTTGTAAGACAGAGCAGCTTTTTGTGGCTGTGTCCACGGGCAAGTGGCTGGTTTTTGTTAAACCAGGCTACTTTTAAAAGGCTCAGGCCTGTTTTAAGAGACTCTGTAATTTTCATACACAAACTGAATGAGTCTTAGAAGGAGTCACAGGCTACTGAGGACTCTGCCAATATTTTATCACCTACAAATACAAATCCTATACCTAGAAAAGGACCAGAAGGGACACCCCATGTTATAAAGCTAAAGGGATTTCCTGCAAGATATGTAGTATGTTCTATAATGTTCCTCTTCCTCCTATTTTGAGTAGGAATCATTATTATAATTTGTATGATATTTCATTTCTTTTGGTCATAATTTTCTGTTTTTTTATATCTAATTTTATACTGATTAAGTTTACCATTTAAGTCTACTGAAATGTAACCAGGGGAGAAATTGGCATGACCAGGAAATTGAAAATAAGCACTTAAGGTGGCTCTTTTGACATCAACTCTGGATGCAATAGTGGGTCATGACATTGCATTGCCTTCTAAAGGGAAGAGGCTGAGTATGTGTGTGCCTGCATATGTGACAATACTAACAATAATAGCAACCATTTTGTAAAGGCTCAACTTCTTATCCACAGCAGCTCTATGAGGGGGATTCTATCACCGTCACCATTTTATGGGTGAGAACACTAAGAAATAGAAAGATTTAAGTAACCTTCTTGAGGACATAATAAAACTAAAATGGTAGGGCCAAGATTCAAATTCAGTCAGTCTGACTCCAGACTGTACACTCTTCACCACTAAGCTTTACAAATAATAACTTATTTAGGCAGAAACACTTTGGGAACTAAATTGTGAAAAGAAGAGAAAACAAGGAACAGAATGTACTAAATATTCTGCAGGGCTTTTTTGCCCTTTCCCCAATCTGACCATAGCTGATTGAACCTTAGGTGGACACTTGACGCAAGAGCCATGAATACGTAGGCTGATGAGCATCTTATGACTAGTACCTGAAAGACAAGAATCGAATTCTTTCCAAGAATTTAAACTAAGGTACACAGAGATACAACACTGAGGGTCAGTATTGGAACTGGAAGGCTGTAAAATTTTAGGTGCCAGGATAGCCATTTGGAACCATGTGGAAAATTAGTAAGTAATAAAAGCTGGTTGGTAAAAAGGAGAACAACAGAAATTTAGAGAAAATCTGAGATAAACACGCAATATCTGAGAGAAAAACTTACTCTTCAATTTTCTTGAGCCTTCTTGAGTATGTCTGTTCTTTTCCCTTGAAGTCTAAGTAGTCCAACAACACAGTATTATAAGTGGCTTTCCACTGTGTTTACTCAAGGACACAATATCTGGCACACAGTAGGTGCTCAATAAATGCTTTTCAAATGAAAGGATAAAAAAGATTAATAAACACAGAATCCTGAGACCCTATGTTGAATAACTAACTGGGTGATTTTCTCAGCGTATCTATTGTTTTAAGCTATACAGCAGAAAAATTTCCCAACACTTGATTGAGTACAAGGTCTTTAACCTCCTATCCCCAAGTTTCTGGCTCTCACAGGCACTGTAAACCTGGGTAGAACAATAATAGTTGTGTGCTTTCTTCGTAATCCAAAGAGGCTCTGATACTGCCTACTATCCCACCCCAAGTAGAGTTGCCAGGTGAAACATAGGAGGCCCAGCTAAATCTAAATTTTAGATAAACAGCAAACAATTGTTTATAATGTGTGTCCCAAATAGTGCACTGTACATACATATACTAAAAAAGAATTCATTGTTTATCTGGAATTCAAATTTAACTGAGCATCCTGTATTTTTATTTGCTAAACCTGGCAATCGCCAAGGATAAAATTTCCCCCCAAATAACCAGGCCTGTTCAAGATGTCCAGTTCTTTTTTTTTTTTTTTTTTAACATCTTTATTGGAGTATAATTGCTTTACAATGGTGCGTTAGTTTCTGCTTTATAACAAAGTGAATCAGTTATACATATACATATGTTCCCATATCTCTTCCCTCTTGCATCTCCCTCCCTCCCACCCTCCCTATCCTACCCCTCTAGGTGGTCACAAAGCACCGAGCTGATCTCCCTCTTGGAGTTGTCTTCTCATAGCATCTCACCCCACAGAGATAGTGATGCACACACTCCCATTACTCCATCCATCCACAAGTGCATATGTATATATATATGTATCCATACAAACACACATCCAACACACACATACATCCTACAAAAGGAAGCCCTCCTACTTTGTGACACTTAAGAGATGGAAGTTACTAGATTCAAAGCATTGTTAAGCTCATTGAAAAAATATGGGTAGACATGGTAATACTTTGACCCCTTTTTCTTCACTTTCAGTGGAGGAAATCTTAATATCACCAACATCAAGCAAGAAAGACCACTTTGCTAGACTTCCCCTAACACTTGAAGGTGTTTCAGCAGATCTAACTCGAATCTACTACACTGACCAATTTTTCCAATTATGAGCAAAAGCTACAGCTATGCACCCTTCCTCAGCAGGACACCTGTGGCATCATAGCATCCCTCTGGTGGGAAGGTACCTACCCCTGCCACCCAACCACACTTTCTTTGGGAAGAGCAATATAGAGAAGAGAGGTACAGAATCACGGCCTTGAGGCTTCTTGCAGCGTGCCGCCACCCCTCCGTAATCATCATCACCCTCTCCTGCCCTATACAACTCACGTCTAGGGAGATTCAGTCATCGCCCCCCATAGCCGTGTTTAGATGATGCAAGTTAGAGGTAGTCTCTGTGTGTCACACTCGAGATCCCAGATGGCCTCGGTGTCACAATCATAACTTAAATTCTTTATCATGTAAGACATTCCCCAACTTCCCTCATTTAGTTGCCTCAGTCACCTCAAAATGTGGATATCACTCCGCCCTTTGCAAATGTGGAAAGTGAGGAGCTCAATCAAGAGACTTGTCCAAGGTCACGATGAGACACTGATAAATCAGGGACCGTAGAGCTGGGACCCACACTCTGACTATTCCAGTCCCAGCCCAGAGCTTCTCCCCACCCCCTGCACCTGACTCAGGTGAGAACGTGTGGCCTGTGTGATGATAAAGTTTGCTGGGAGATGTAAGAACCTGGCTCTGTGTGTGGGTGCCCCACTTGACACCCAGGAGGGCCGAGAAAATTAAAAATACATTTTCCAAACAAGCGAGAACAGCACACTGGGTCAGAAGAGAGCTGGGATTCAAAGATGCCCAGCCCCAAAATAGACTAACGTGCCGGAGCCGAGGGCAAGAGGTACTGCTTGTCAGTTATCCAGGGCACAACAGATCGCTGCAGAGGGCACGCCTGCTCCTAAACCATTGCGCTAGATGTTAAATGAAGCAATTAGAGATGAAGGGGACATTTTAATTACCAGGCTCAGCCAGCTCCAAAGGGGCCCAAATTTCAAGTGAATGTGAAAACTCAATTATGCTGAGCGGGAGCAAGACACCTGGCATCATGGGGCTGATTATCTGGAAGGCTGAGGTGGAGGAAAAGGGATGCCAAAGAATAAAACAAAGGAGACAAGAGAAGTCACATGGCAAAAAATTCATAAGACAGCAGGAAAATGCAAGAGATCCATAACATCCTGAAGTGTGGGATGAACCTGACTCTCAAGGGAGAACAGGCAAATTAGTCCCATTAGCAATTTTAGAAACTCCCTCTTTTCTTTCCTCCAATGGATATACAATTTTCATTTTTTCAGCTTCAAACATCTCATGAACTTTTCACCTTTCCGTTTTTTTCCAAACCTGGATTTCTACTTCCCTCCATGATCAGCAACCCCAGGACAGATGCCACAGCAATTTGGGAGCTAGCTTGTCCTTTTTGGAAACTTACAAACAAGATTCACACTAAGACACCCCAGGAGTAATGGGAAAGAGTGACTGGTGTTGGGTGTGGGTATAACTTATCATTTTTCATATTTTGGGAGTATTTCTTTAATAATGATAACTAAAACTCTAATGTTACAGAATTTTCTTTCTCCTTCTCTTTCTAATCTGTTTTAAAATAAATTGGAATCCAAAAAGCAAACTTTAGAGTAAATACCTTTTACACCTTGACGGGCATGTCTAGAGAACGTGAGAGGTTCTTTAAGGTTACTACATTAAAGGTTACTACTATTTTAAGGTTACTACTATTTTATGTACCATCAAGTGCTCCATGCCTATGAGCAGATCTGTTTTCAGGCAGATACAGAGAGTCAGCTAAGCTCGCCCTCTAGTCAAGCTATTCACTATTATTCACTAGCCTTGCAGCATGTTGGATTCAGATAAGCTAATTTGTTAGCTCCAGAGTTGAAACCAGAAGCTAAATATCTGGACTTCTGCTCCTAACACTTCCGCACAGGTGGCATTACATGATATCTTCGGGGGTTTGCCTAATTTCTAAAAATAAATGCTTGGTCCAATTAATCCTATGTTGATTTCCCATAGTATTTCATTTTTTTTCAACTCCTAGGTTGGCATATTCTGGCTATATATAATCTCTTTGCCCAACTCAGTCTAGAAATGTAGATAAGAGTTATTCATTTACTTGTCCTCCCATCTCCTTATTTTCACAAGACTGGGGCCAGCTAAGATCACTATGTGATATTAGGAGGAAGCCTGCTCCTTCTCCACGGCAGAGGGGTGGTTACAATCCCCTTGAATGGAACTTGCCTCACTTCTCAACAGGGAAAGGGCAGTGACTTTTTAGACTGAAAGTCAGCAGCATCATGGGAAAAGAGCTGACAGCTGAATAGGAAAGGAGACAAAAGTTGATTAAGAAGAGCAGGCCAGTCCCTGAGAAACAGGCCTACCCCCTAATGAGTGGAACCATCCCTGTGCTGTGGGCTGGGAAAAGGATGGAGAGCCTTTCAGTGAAGATGCATTGTCTTCAACTCCCAAAGCAAAGATCTGCTTGCAAAAATCAGTGTCCCAGAATCATTGTTTAAAAAAGGTCTTCTCTAGGTCAAGAAGTCCATCCCTCTGCTTTCAGGATTTTGAATATCATGTCAACAAAAATGTCTATGCATACGATGGAGGAGGTGGAGGTGGCATCTGGTATATTCCAAAAACTCCTCAAGGAGAAGTATGTCCAAACCGTCTCCCTTATTCAGCCCATCCCCACCTCTCATACTGACAGGAAACAAATGTATGAAGTTGTCACCACTGGTCTTCACAGCCCCTCTCCTGCCCCTTCTCCCCTTTCCCATACTTTTTGCCATGAGATCAATTTGTAAAAAAGTAGTCCTTTCACACCCCCTGAGACAGCTAGGAAAGCTTTGTTGCCATTTTTGACAGATGGGGAAACTGAGGCAGAACGCATAATTGAGCAAGGGGCCCTGGGGACTGGTGAATTCTGGTTCCCATCCTATCCAAGCCGTCCAATCTCCCTTCTCCACAGAGAAGAATGAACTTTCTCTTTCTCCCTGTAATCAAATCAGACCGACACCACTTCAGCAAAAACAACATTTGTTTAGGGAGAAAAGAGGGATGCAGTGTGTGTTGCAGCCTTCCCTTTGAGCTGCCCTGACAGAAACAGCACCGGGCCCATGTGTGCCCGCAAGCTCCCTTTTGTAGTGAGTGCCATTCATCATTGCCTTTTGGGGCAGCTAAACGGAGAACTGGAAAGAGAAAAAAAAATGACACGAGCTTCCAAAAACACAGTGGTGCTTTTCCTCTTTTCTTTTCCCTGTTCATTTAAAAGTCCAAAAATATAAAGTGCAGAGCTCAATTAATCAAAGGGCTAATGCTTTCATTTCAAAGTTCCTTTAATCTGAGGAGACAATTCACAAACCTCTCTTCTCCAGGCGTCCCCTTTCCCACTCCATTAATAAGACACTAATGCTGCCTTAAGTTGAGTCGGAGTAGATTGGGGTGCTGTGTGCAAATTTAGCCGTTCATCCTCCCAGGTCTGTATTCAGACCTGCTACTATTGTGATCTGCAAATACAGCATCCTCCTTTTGAAATCCTCCTCCTGCACTCTTCAGTTCTACCCCACTTCAAGAAAGTCCACTATATGAAGCACTCAGCAGAGAGGCAAAGTTTCCCCATTACAAAAGGTTTTGGGGAAAAAAAATGGGAGCTTCTAGAAACCTACACGGGGAGTAGGTAAGCCTGGGTTCTACTCATCATCCATTAATGTATGAGTTTATTTGTTCATTAAACCAACACAAACTATGTCAAGACCTTCTGCTAAAGATCAAGGTTGAACGGTGAATAAAATACAAATCTCCCTCAAGCACTGCAGGCCTGGCTCAGTCCCTGATCAGCTATGTCCTTGAGTTAGTTGCTCAGGCAATGTGGGTCTCAGATCTCCCTTTTGAAGAAGAAAAATAATAGCCTACTTCCCTCTAGCTCGCAGAGCGAGAGGGTAGTAAACCTGTGCATTTAAGTGTTTCTTTACAGATCATTAACTGCTATGGGGAATGGAGGGTCATAGGAATAATAGAATTTTTGAGCTAAAAGGAACCAAAGAAATCAACTATTCCAAACTTTTCACATAAGAAGGGAGTCTGAGAGCTAAAATGTTAGGAGTCTCTGTCTGTTGAAAATCTATCAGAAATGAAAACAAAACATCTTTGAAATAATAATGGAAGATAGAGGGTTAGGTTAGATGATTTATATCAATTTGAGAGTGGTGAGGGGCTTAGTAATAGCGATCAGGAAAATTGGGTTCTGGTCTTGAATTTTTCACTAACCAGCTAAGTCCATACATGAATGATTTAACATCTCTTGACTCCCAGTTCTGTCACCTGTAAAATGAGAATTACAGATGAGGAAATGGTGCAGTGGGAAGACAGTGGGCTTTGGAGTCCTACAGATCTGAGTTTGAGTTCTGCCCCTGCCACATTCTAGCTGTGGGGCCTGGGGTTAAGTTACCTAAAAGTGACTCTCTGAGTCTCAGCTTCCACTTCTGTAAATTGGGCATAACTCCACCTCCTTAATGGGGTTGTTAGGATTAAATATGCTGCAGCATATAAAGCACTTTGAACATGGTGAGTACTTTTAATGAATGTTATTTCCCTCCCTTCCTGGATAACCTCTTCTAGCATTAAAGTTCTATGACTCTGAAATGTCTCCTTCAAATGTGATCTCATATAAGTATATTGGCTTTACTACTTTCTCACCCTACAGGGTAGGGAGAAGCCAGACACTTTTCTTCTAGTAGAAGATGGAATGGGGACCCGGAAGGATGACAGCTCACTCAAGGTCACAGTGGCTTAGCCACAGAAATGGAGGTTGAATCAGGTATCCCTGCTTCTAGCCTGGAGGTTTTTCTCAAAACAGCCATTTGCGGCTAAGAGGGGGGGCCTCTTTACTTCCCATCAGCCACCTTACCATGAACTCAAATGTTTAAAAGAACAATAGAAAGGAGAGAAAGAACTCATATTTGAGCTAATGGTACCACTGATAGCTCATTTAATCATCTCAATCCCATGGGCTAGTATCCCCATTTAGTAGATGAGAAAATGGAGGAACAAAGTGATAAAAGAACTTGTCTAACTTTCCAAGACTTGTCAATGATGAAGCCAGAATTCATCCATGCATAAAGCAGGTGCTCTTACCTCATATCACACAAGCCTGGAGTCATCACAATGGTGCATGCATGTGGGGTACATCTTCACTCTCAGCAGAGGTCTTTGTGTCACCAAAAAAGACTCAATTTCTAAGACCAAGCAAGGAACACTCTCTTCTACTCCACGATCTCATTCATGATCTTTGATAAAAGCCCCCAAAGAGTATTTCCCAGCCTGAAATTTACTTATACCTTCCTCCTACACACTTGCCCAGAGCCAAAGAGAAAGGTCAAAGGGATCTAGAGCTTCTGGGGACAATAGTCAACACTTCTGACCATCCCTGGGTAAAAAGACCTGGTCGTTTCTTAGGCTTCAAAGAAGGGACTGAGGAAGCCCAGGACTCGGGAACATGTGGCATGCTTTAAGGCTAAAGCCAGCAGCTGATGATAAGTGAAAAAAGTCTTTTCAAACAGAGTGAATGTAAATGAGAAAAGAAGCCCCTGGTTAGGGAAGTTATTCTAGCAAGTGGCTATATAAATGTCTTTATATTGTTATTTCCAATATTAGTTTGTTGTTCCTCCATGAAAGCTGATTTATTTGAAATGTTATTACTAGAAACACCCTAATCTTTTGGTAATAATTCATATACTGGAACATTACAGTTTTGGAAGGCAGCCCAGTGCTGTCTGGAATCCTATTTATGGATTAAAGGATTTGAACAGCATGGCAAGCAAGATCTCTAAAGAGTAGGATAATGTAAACCTGGTTCCATATAAAATGCTTTACCCCAGCTATAGTAACGCCATTAAAGTCAGATTGTCAGAGGACACTGGGCACGAGAACTTTCATTACACTAAACCAGGATATCACTGCCCCTGAGGAGCAGGGATTTTTCAAGCCCAATTGCCCCTTGCCTTGGCAGACTGTGCTTAACTTTGCATTTCCCCTTTCTCTTAGAACACACCAACCTCATACGATAGGTCTTGACTCCCTGAAAGGTGATATCCAGGTGAAGGAAGGAAAAAAATAATTTGTCACAGCAAAGGCAATCGTGGAGCTAATGCAGTTTATCTGCAGAGCTAGGATCATGTGTGCCAAGTACTTTGTGTTCTTAGAAACCTTCAGGTTAAGATCGATCCCACTCTATCAAAAGTGCTCCTTTAGTAAGTAATCCAGGCCTTGATGCCAGAAGAACTCAGGGAAAACTAACTAAAGCCGATGAGAGAAGGCAAAGATCACTGTTGACCATAGCAAGGACAAAGCACTAAACAGACCCAGAGAAACTACCAAACCAAAGAGGCCTGCATGCTCTCTTCCCTTTGAGGGCCCTTGGGGAGCCCTGATACCCTGACAAGTAGTGGAAAGGCCCTGGGACTTGCACTCAGAGTCACCTGGTTCCACTCTTTATTGGCTGTGTTGCCATGAGCTGGTCATTTAACCTCTTTGAACCTTAGCTTCTTCATCTTTAAAGAGATAATATCTACTCGCAACGCTGTTATGAGAATTTGATGAGGTCATATATGACAAACGTCCAACACATAGAGGGTGGTAAAGGAATGACAGCAACACCTATAACTGTTATCAAACAACTGACACACTGTACGAAGATGTCCAGTTTCTAAATCAGACTCTTAATTGTGACTTCACTTCTCTATCACAAGCTCCTAGCAGGTGGCAAACCAAAAATGCTGTTAGAACTTGCTGGGGCTCAGCAGAAGCAGAGAGAAGGTGGGAGGGAGACAGGAGAGAGAAAGGATAGACCAATGTCATGTTCCCTTTCAGCAAAGACACTGCCTATTAACATAGAGTCGTCAAGCATCTCATGGACATCATCTGCCACATAAATAATGGATAATAATTCTAATTATACCACCATCTAAAACTTGACTTAAGAAGTCTTTTTTTTTTTTTTTCCTCCAACTTAACTCAAGCAGATCCTCTTTTATTTTATAACTTCCAGCCTCTACTCAGTGATTCAGGTCTGGGTTCTGACTTTAGACACAGCACAGAAGGGAAAATGTCTTCTCAGACCCATTGTGAAAAAGGGAAGCATTCCAGGCCAGCTGGAGGCTCCAGAGAAGTGTAGAGCAATATTTTTAAAAGGTAGACTTTGGACTACCTGTGTGAGAGTCACTGGGGGAGGATGGGAGCCCCTTTTTTAAAACTGAAGATTTCTGGGTTCCACCCAGAGCCATTAAATCAGAATTATCTGAGAATGATCCCTGGGAGTCTGTATTTTTAACAGGTTCCCAGAAGAGCTTGATGTGCACTAAACTTTGAGAATGGCTCTAGTGTAGGAATTTTCAGGGAGAAGCCAGTAGGTATCAGTGCCCTTCAGGACTTCCCATGGAGCATGGTGATAAAGAACAATTTCATTGTGTTTTACTGTTTACAAAATGCTTTCACAAACATTATCGAATACTAAAGAGTGTACATACAAACAAAACAGAGATATCCATACTGCAAATTATTTATATTGATAAACAATACAGCTCACCTCATCAACCCAGATCAGAGAAAAGGCTGTTCTACATAAATACATTTGCTAGAAAAACTGGAATTTAACACTTTGAATGCCAAGCATTTGAGAGAAGTAATCATAGTATTATTTTAATGAATTTTACAGGTCCCTGCCTTAATAAACCAAGGATCTCAAACATAATTTAACATTACATTGACTCAGGGTCATCACTAGGAGCATCTGCTTTTGCAGGAAGCTGTAAAAGCAGTGATGTATGGTGCATCAGTGCATATTGATGTGCTCTGGGCTCCGCTCATGTGAAACACTCTTTGTCCTGACATTTGACGGCTCCAAGCTCGAGGCATTTTGCTTGCCGTTTATAGTTTTTCTAACTTCTCTTTGAATCGACTATCGAATGTTGCTTCCTGCCAATATGACACAAAGCACCACCTCCCTCACCCTTTCTGATGATGTACTACTTATATTCTAAGGTAGAAGAAAACTGAGAAAGTCTTATACTTGTAAGTACAATAAGAGGAAATCACCTCTGACAGTTTGTGAATAGAAGGTCCTAGGAATAATATTCACGAGGCTGAGTGTGACGAGGATCTGGGGTCACTTGTATATTTACCACTGGAGCATGGAGGGAATAGACATGGATAAAGCATGGATCACTCAGAAAGAGAAGATTGACTATTGCTGGGTGAATTAGTAAGAATTCTTTCTGTTAAGACAGTCAGATGGACATCTTGAATTAGTTTTAGAATGAGGCGGTATTTGTTAGCTCACAAAACTGGCAGGTTTCTCACTCAATAGCTCATCTCTGCTTCTGCGTGTGCTGACAATGCTGAAGATGGGCGTTTTGCAGCAGGAAGCATGCTCCACATTCAAGTCATCCTATCTTAGAACCCAAAGGAAAGAGAGGCCTCTTACTTTTCCACTTTGATATAGCAGAGAAGTTCTCTGATTAGACCAACCCGGGTCATATTTCCACCCCTTGTACCAATCACTTGTGGAAGGATGAATGGTCAGGCCTAGATCTTGTGCCGATTACTGTGGTGAAGGGTACCCAGTGCTATGACTGGAGCCCATTATAATAAGAAGGTGGGTCTGGAGCAGCTCCCCAAAGGAAGTGGAATTGATCTTAGCAGAAGGGGGGACAGAAGCTACAGAAATTAAATAAGAGACGTTGACTGTGGCAGAACCACAAATCAAGGCCCATCTAATGAGAGCACCAAGGGAAGATCAGGTAAGGATGATTGGGCTCGGATCAGGGAGAGCTGGAGCTGCAGATGTGTCAGTGTCCATGATGCTAAGTCCCCTCTTCCCATGGAATCCCCAGCAGGAGACTTTTAGTGAAGAGAACATTTTATTTCAGTGACTCTGCATCAGCCAATGGAGACCAGGTTACCCTGTGGGAACCAATAACCTGCAAATCTCAGCGCTTTACATGAAGGCTGATCGCTCAGTACTAGCACACGTCCAGTGCAGGTTGCATCTGAGCATCATGATCCTCACTGAGACTAGGCTGGAGGAGCAGCCACCGTCTGAGAGCGGTGGGTTATGTCTCAATCTAGGAGCTTCTGTCTGGAAGCAACCCTCCACTTCTGTTCAGGCAACTAAGTGAAATCCTGCCATGAGTCTGAGAAGAATTTAATGGACAACACTAGTGACTACCAAAGACTCTGTGGATTCCCCAGCCTCCAAAGGAAGGAGAATGGAGGGGAGAAAGAATCGTTCCCTACCAGACTCTACTTAGTGAAAGCAGCATTCTGGGTTCACTCCCATGCCTCCATACCACTACCCGACTCAACTGGAACCTAGTAAAGGATTCTGACATTGCTGTTGTCAGGAGAAGAGGAGTAGAATCTTCCAACTTTCTACTGGAATACTTAGAAAATGTGAGAGAAAACAGAGCTATCTTGGCTATAACATGGTCTCTAGATAGATATAGATATCATATAGACAATCATATACATATCTGATTGAGTAGAAAAAACTGGGAGGGAACTGGGGAAGGACTCTAAATCTCTCAACAGGTTTACCTGGGGGAGACTGTAGAGATGATATCTATCCAGAAAATGATGCCTTGCCTCAGTGAAGTACCACATGTAGCGTCAAGAAAAAAATCCTGCCAAACTAGGAGAGAAATAAAGAAGTAAAGAAAAAAGAGAGGGGCAGAGGGGGGAAGGAAGCAAGGAAAGATGCAAGGAAGGAAAGAAGGGAAGGAAACAGCTTACCTGTGAGCAATTAGCCTATAGTGGCATAGGTCAGACATTTATTCACCCAGCATTTGCTAAGAACCTACTCTATTGACCAAGTACCAAAGTTGAAAAGATGACTAAGACATAGCCCTTGCCTCGAAAACTTAATTTCTTGTAGGCAAACAGGCAAGTAAAGAGAAAACATAAAACTAGGGAGACACTGCTGTGTCAGAAGCAAGCCCAAAGGTTACAGGCACCCCAAGAACAAACACCTATCTCAAACCTGGTCCATAGCAATCAACTACAAATGGCATCTGAATGAAGGGATCTCTGAAAAAATCCTACAGGGTAAGTAGAAGCTAGCCAAACAAAGGGAAGCAGTTTGAGGAAGAATATTCCAGGGAGGAGGGAGTGCATTTGAAAAGATTCCAGGTAAGGGAGAGGTGCTATAATTATTGATACATCCGTATGAAATTAGAATGGGGATGATGGTAAGAGGTGAGACTGGAAAGAACGGTCTGTCAAGAGCTTTTTTGGGCTTGCAAAAGAATTTGTATTTTATCGTGAGATTAATGATGAGAATTTTAAGCAAGAAACCAAAATGGTCAGATTCAGATTTTTTTTTAATTTAATTTAATTTTATTTTTTATTAAAGTATAGCTGATAATTGGGAGATTGGGATTGACATATATACACTAATATGTATAAAATGGATAACTAATAAGAACCTGCTGTATAAAAAAAAATAAAATAAAATTCAAATAAATAAATAAATAAATAAAAATATAGCTGATTTACAATGTTTCAGGTGTACAGAAAAGTGATTCAATTATACATACATAGTGAAGTAAGTCAAAGACAAATATCATATAATATCATTTATATATGGAATCTAAAAAAATGATACAAATGAACTTATTTACAAAACAGAAATAGACTCACAGACATAAAAAACAAACTTATGGTTACCAAAGGGGAAAGGCAGAGGGAGGGATAAATTGGGAATTTGGGAGTGACAGATACATACTACTGTATATAAAATAGATAAACAACAAGGATATACTATAGCACATGGAATTAGATTCACATTTTAAAACAATCATTGTACCTAAATTATGAAGATGGACTGAAGAAGTACAAGACTGAAGGCAGGGGTGGGGACCAGTCAGGGGGCTTTTATAATAATCCAGGGAAAAATACTGAATCTAGGGAGCTGAGAAAGAGGGGGGCATCAACAACTCCCAGCCCTAATCAGCTACTTAAGGAATGTAGGTACTCAGGAAGGGAGAAAGATGGGATCTAGAGTCCTTTGGACCAGAATAGAGACACCATCCTATTTATTTTCTTCCTTGGTCCGTGCTATTAAAAAAGGTTTGCTGAGAACCATGACACTGAGAGGGTAAAGTTGATGGGTGATCGTGTCCCCTGTACCCTGTCAACATCATCCCCCTAGAAGCCATCAATTGCATGGTGTTGAAGAGACCAATTCAGCATCATCCAGAGGCACCTCAAATAAGTAACAGGAGTGAACGACTTGTGTGGTCAAAAAAATTCAAAAGAATCATGTGGTCTGTACCCACAGTAGACTCTGATACTAAAAGGATAAGGCACTTAGGGGGACTCTTTCTCTCCATCTCTGCAGAGCTTACCAATCTCTTCACAGAACTTGGGTCTATGTGTCCACAGAAAACAATGTGCAATAGAGTTATTGCATCAGTTCCCAAACATAGCCTATAAATGATGATATTTTTTTGTCTTAAACAATGTATGACCAGTGCTCAGCACTGAACTTTTTCCAAAACATCCTGAACTCAGCCCATTAATGAGACCGCAGCAGCAGCAAGCAGGAGCCCATGCCTCGGGGCCACAGTCACTGCAAGAGATACCCAAGTCCCATCAGGAACAAGAGGACTATATCTGTTTACCTTCCTCCTGGCTCAGCAAGGAGTCTCAGCTGGTTTGAGGCAACAAATCTACCTGAAACCAACTGAACTTATTATAACAGGCAGGAGGGGAAAGGATAGCAGCTGGACTATTGAAAAATGGGAGAAAGGACAAAATTCAAGGAAACTCCATTTCAACTTACCATCTTTGGGATGTGTTTGTTTGTTTGTTTTGGGAAAAACAACACTGAGGGCAGGCAGTCAGGTCTAATAAAACGTATAGTCTCAACATCACTTTCTCCACTTTCCCAATCTGCACTTGCGTTTCAGAAACAGGTCTACACTGCTTTAGGCAGAGTCCCTCTGCCTCGTGAGTAATTCACAGAGCCTTCTCAAGTCCTCAGGAACTGGCTACTAGCTCAAGGCCTCAGTGGAGAGTGTGCAGCACCCTGAGATTGGATCCATATGAGTTTCCAACAACAGCCAACCCTTCCCCAATCAGCCAAGTCAACCTTGCTACACCTCCCACCCCTGCTCTAACCCTGCCTGTCACAGTGCTGCTTTGAAATCCTATCTGATCAAGCACGACTTCTCAGCTACACCATTTTCTGTTCTTTTTAAGATGGTGGGCAAGCATGGGTGCAAGAATGGCAACTGTAAGCTTTCCAAGGCATCCTCCCACTCAGAAACGAGCCTTTCATCTCATCACCTGTTTCAGGGGAAACAGTTGGAAGTACACGAAGTTGTGTTTTGTGTGGATGTCAAATATACCACTCTGCACTGTTAAGATGTTGCATCGTCACCCTTGTCCTGTGCTCGGTATGTTGCCAAAGAAAGGAGGGTTTCAGGATGTGGGGCAGGGGAAGGACTGCCCAACTGGACACTTTGATCTGGTCTCATAGACAGAAGGATATGAGTCTCTTACCTGGAATGATTTGAAGAACTTCCCGACTTCCCTTCACTTCCAGACCTGGTCCAAAGTATCTCCCGATCAGTTCTCTATGATGTCTGAATGTCCACCATGATATATCATTCTGAGTAATAATATTGCTTTCCAATAGTCTGCTATCAAAATGTAAACCAGTACAGGAAGGATTTTGGTTTCAGGCTTTAATCAGTCATTAGCCTGTCAGGTTTCCACCTAGCAAATCTGAGACACATGGAACAGGACAAAAAGCTAGAGTTATTTAGGTACTGGGTGCCCAGGTGAGGAAAGGTTACATAAGACATAGGACAGGTCTTACTTTACAATTGAAAAGGAGTGTTAGTAGAGAAGGTGAGGAGACAAATAAAGGCAAACATCAACAACATGTATATCCCTCACTTAGCCATTTGTTCAAGGCCGGTCTTGGCCCCAGGCTCAATCTCCACTGAATTTTAGTGCTGAAGAAATTTCAAGAGAAATGTGGGGCAAAGGTTCACTCTCAAGTATAACTGAACCGCATTTCCTTCTAACAAAGTGGCATGTGGATTGATGTTTTTATATCAATGTATCAATGGAAAGACATCTCTGTTTTTTACAAGGACCATATCAACAATTCTGTCAGACTTTCAGAAAATGTTAGTTTGTTGGCACTTAAATTTTATCTTCTCTACCTGCACATCTACCTACCCCCAACTGGGAAAAAAAAAAAAAAAAGCTTTCCTGTCTAGTCATTAATGATGTATATACAGTCACTTAAAGAGAACTAGAGGACTCATTCTTCAAGGAAGCATGCTGGGGTATTTTTCTTTGTAAAACAAATAACTGCCTCCAAATGTATATGCCAGTTAAAGTGTTTTCTACATTGGGCTTTCTAGTACCCTTCTTAGAGAAGTAAGATCTCAGCAGAATGTCACATTTTTTACTGAATTAAGGAAGTAGGTTTAATTTGGGACAGGAGGAGGGGGAGAGCTTCAAGTTACCAAGAACAATTTTAGGATCTCCTTCTGCAGATATCTGTTTAAATGGAACGCTCAAGGTTGTAGTCTGCCTAAAGAGAGGGGGTCCTGACACAGATGACCCA
The DNA here is from genome assembly GCF_965194805.1 of Balaenoptera borealis. NCBI lineage: Eukaryota > Metazoa > Chordata > Mammalia > Artiodactyla > Balaenopteridae > Balaenoptera > Balaenoptera borealis. Next base: position 37,303,457 of record NC_138860.1, on the reverse strand, counting down.
AGGAGCTCTCTTCCAAGGCTCAAGCGCCATAATCCTAAATCCTGGTCCTTCCTTTTTGGATCCTTTGACAAAGCAAGAAAGCAGAATATCTTGGCCATCCTGTTCTCCTAGCGTACTGAGTAATCTAATAGGCTAAAAGCCCTGGTTTGCATAAAAAGTAAATCAGAGGAGTCCTTCTCCACAAATTCTGAACAGAGCCCATCTTGATAAATAAAATGTGACATTCATAACAAACAAACCAAAAAGCAGATAAAGGATGAGAGCCCTCAGCATTAATGCTGGAAAACCTTTGGCGATAAATAAGTAATATTATAATAAAAGATATTATAACACGTTGTCATTTGTAGGGAGAAATGTAATACAGTCTGAGGAGGAAGATAGATGGCTCAAGTTGTTTCTCTGACAGTGGAAGTAATAGCTATTGAATGTTATGTTTAGCATATCATAAAATCAGTGTTAGAAGGCAAGACAGCCCTCAAGCTTTCCTGAAGTCCACATTCAGCCTTTTGACATCAGCAAGGAAAATCGCCTGGAATGCAGCTCACCTGGGATGGATAGCCTCAACTTAAACCAAATAAGAAGAGACAGAGCTTCCCCTTGGCCCTCAGCCTGAAGTGGAAATGAACTTGGGGGTGACTGGAGAATGTCTTTCTTCAGCCCCCTCTGTACCTGCCATCCCCAAGGGGCTCCTGCCAGTTGCAGGAGCCAAGCTGTCAAGCTTGAATTCATGTAACACTGGAAACTTTTCTGAGGATGATGGGCACTAGCTCTCTTTATACATGGAGGAGCCATGGACCAATTCAGAATCCCTTTAGAGGTACTGAAAATCCTCCATCTTCTCACACTACCAAAAAAAATCTACACATGTTCCTATCACATTCCTGACCCCCCATTATTTATTATGTAAGTTATATCCCATCCACCTGAAGGAGAAGAGAGAGCCATGTGTATCTATGAGACAATAGAGCCTGACCTCCCCACATTTACAAGCTGGAGCTGTGCAGCCTTGCTCGTTGTAGGGACAGGAAAGCCAGTCAGCAGAAATAATTCAACCAAGCGCTCACACAGGAGGGGGCTTCACTTGTGCCAAATGATGCAAAAAGAACACTATTTTATTTACTTTGTTTTTGGTGAATTATTTGCCAGGAAAGCCCACTAACAAAACACCTGGGCAAAACGCATCCAAATGATTTTTTTTTTTTTCATTCTGAAGCAGCCTAGAGGATGGATTTGAGAAAGGATTCGGACAGTCCTCAGCCTCTGCTTTCCAGGAGTTGTAACGGTGGTACTAGAATCTGAGCACTGCTACTTCTGGGCTTCATAGTCTGGAAGAATAGGGCCCTGGGACTCTGTGATACAACTGGACTCAGAGGGTTGGCGGAGGATGACTAGGAAAAAAGATTTATCTGTCTTATTTCCTGAGAGGATTTGATTTACCATGAATTTTTCTTCTTTTCTGCCTGATCCTCAAGATAAAAATTCCATCAGAAACCTCTGGCTCCCTGTACCATCAACATCAATCTCAGAGATGGAAAGAAGTGTCCTTTGTTCCCAAAGGATACTAGGAGCCACCAGCTGTCCCTGTTGTATATAGAAAGAGAAAGAAAGGTCTCCAGGAAAAGCTCTGAGTGGAGTGGCTGAGCAGGGGGTGAAGGCAGTATGTGAGTGGGTGCTTGGGGAAGGAGACACTCTTCAGTAGAGGCAGGCTGGCCATTCCTTTCCTTTCTTGGGTCCTGGTTCAGGAACTTTGTAAATAATAGAGACAGATATTGAGAATCTTCTATGCAGAGGGTTCTGTGCTAAGTGTTCTGTGGGGTATAAAGGCAGCCCATTCCCTGCTCTCAAAAAGAGTGAAGAGATACACACACTTGAAAATAAGACTATGACCAGGCAGTACAGTCTTTGCTCCCTCAACAAGATCAGTGAACATAGTTCTGATGCCCATCACCAGTTTCCACTCAATGCACAGGAAAGGCATCTTGAAATAGTGGTTAAGAGCCTGAGCTTCGAACTCTTAGGTACTTGACTCTGTATCCTACTTTGACTACTTACTAGTTCTGGGATACTTGGCAAGTTATCTTAATCTCTTTGAGAACTGGGTTTCATTATATTAAAAAACAGACAATCATTGTTGCTACTTCATGGGACAATTTAATGAGTTAATGGATGTAAAGCACTTAGCACAGCATATAGTAAATGCTCAATAAATGTTGGCTGAAAGGAAGTTGAAGATATGCCAGACACTGCTTGAAGCTGGCTACCCAGATGGTTAATATGTTGCTCTCCAGGAGCTTAGAGAATAATAACTCAAAGTCAAATAACTGTAGCAAAATGGCAAAAACGCATACTGAGCTGCCTGTTTTTGTTAAGATGTTAGAAATGACATAACTTCCTTTTTTTGGTTTCTTTTAAGGGGGTTTTTGAGACTGGGAGATTTCATCTTTCAAGCATGTACAAATGAGGTAACTTGGTTTAATGAAAGGCCCCCAAGTAGAGAAGTAGGACTTGTGATCCTAAACCATCCCATCCCAGCTCCATCTAAGGCCAAGTGTGTGACCTGTGGAGGTTAATGAGTTAATTAATTAAAACATTTTTTAAGTATCTACTATGATTCGGGCACTATGATTGGTGCCAGAAGTATAGCAGTTATGGCATAAATTGCTAGTGCTCACCAGTATCCATGCTCTCCTTTGCTTCCTGAGCACACAAAAGGGCTACATTTCCCAGCTTCCCTTGCAGTTAGGTGAAGCCACGTGGCTTGAGTTCTGGCCAATGGAATGTGAGCAGAAGTGAGGTGCTCCACTTTCAAGTCTGACTCATAGAAACCTCCCACCAATTATCACTTTCTCATTCCACATCTACCAGGTAAATCAGAAACCTTTCAGGGACCCAGAGGAAGAGGCAGCCACAGATGGAGACTTGAGTCCTTGAATCTTGGGCCCAGGTTAGACTGTGATATGAATGAGAAATGGACTTTTGTGCTAAGTCACTGAGATTTGGAAGTTCATCTGCTACAACAATTAGGGTTATTTTTCATACCTAATAAAGCAATGAACAAGAATGACTTGACCCTGGCCTTGTGGCAGACTGTTAAAAATGAACAATTAAATAAGTAATTATAATGTAATGTGATGAATGTTAGGGCAGTGAAAAGACAGAGAAATGGAAGCAGACAATAGGATGACCTAAGCTACCCAGGGAGTTAGAGAAATCCTCAGAAAAGGTGCAATTATGGTGAGACTTGGTGTATTAGTCAGCTCTGGGTGCCATAACAAAGTACCTTGGGCTGGGTGGCTTAAACAATGGAAATTTATTTATTCTCAATTTGAGAGGGGGAAGTTCAAGATCAAGGTGTCAGTAGAGTCAGTTTCATTGTGAAGCTTCTCTCCTTGCCTTGCAGACAGCTGCCTCCTCGCTGTGTCCTCACTTGGTCTTTCCACCATGTGTATACGTGTCCATGTCCTATGTCCTAATCTCCTCTTCTTGTCCTTACACCAGTCATATTGGATTAGGACCCACCTTTACGACCTCATTTTACCAGAATTATCTCTTCCTTCCTTCCATTCTTTCTTTCTTTTTTATTTATTTATTTATTTATTTGGTTGCACCAGGTCTTAGTTGCAGCAGGTGGGCTCCTTAGTTGTGGCATGCATGTGGCATCTAGTTCCCTGACCAGGGATCAAACCTGGGCCCCCTGCGATGGGAGGGCAGAGTCTTAACCACTGCAACACCAGGGAAGTCTACCAGAATTATCTCTTTAAAGGCCCTATCTCCAAATACAGTCACATTCTGGGGTACTGGGGGTTAGGGCTTCAACATATGAATGCAACCCATAACAGATGGGTAAGAGTTAGCCAGTTGAAGGATTAAGGTGAACTTCAGGTTCTCTATCTGGTCCAATGATGAGAGCTAGCACAGAGTAGGCAGGAGGATGAGGAACGAGCTCATATTTCTAAGAAGCAAGGTGCTAGAGCTATTCAAGGGAGGATTCAGATCACAGCCTGACAGCAGTGCTTTGATTGCAGATTTGGAACTTAATATATTAAAAATCAAATTGTGGAAAGGCAGGAAGCAGCAGCACACCTTGGCTCTTTAGAGATGGAAGGAGATTGACTGCAGCTGTGGTTTGTGGACCTGGAGCCTGCATGGGGCTACTCTGCTTTCTAAGAAATCCCAGGAGGGTCTTTTAGAGTAAAGGTTGGCCCCAGAAGTCAGATCACAGAATGATAGCTACCTGGTTATGTGCAGAGATTGAAGATCAATGGATGAAAGATCAATCTGAATAAATGATCTATTAATACATACAACAGTTTCCTAGCAATTAATCTCCAGGAGGATGACAGCACGTCAGTTACAGTGAACTGATGATGGTGATTGACATAATGGGATCGTCTGCAGCTGCCAGGATGCTGAGTGAGTGATATTCACATTTATTTTCCTGCTTGGATTGAGTGGTTTCTGGGGCTGCTCTGGAGTTTAGGGCTGAAAACATACTGCTTAGAAGACCAAAATAGTCTTTTCTAAGAGAAGGTGTACATAAGCAGATCCAGGACCAATCTCTGACCTACTGGAAGAAAAAAAGAGGGACCTTTCTTCTCTCCCAAGTGATTAGTGAGATCTTTGAAATATGGAGCTTGGTAGAGGGATTTGGAGAGCCTTGCTCAGAAATGAGAAATGTTACCCCACATTGGAGGGCTGTCATTGTGAAAGGAAAGAACTGCGTATCTATGAGAAATATGTGCTTATGAGTATTTTTTCCCCTTGGTTTTTTCAGAAGAATACCATGAATGAACCTTGTTTCTCCAAAATACATGACCCCACACTTTTGGTCTTTCTAAGCTTAGAATTTTAAATGTCTGCCGAGTGAATCCCTACTTACTCTTCAAAGCCCATCTCATCAGCTCATAACCTCTCCTAAAAGAACTTTCCCAGGTACTTTCAATGCTCCTCCCAAAATATATCCCCAATCCATCCACCTTTCTCTTTGTCCACACCTACCATCTTAGTCCAAGTCAACATTATCACTTGCCTTCACTACTTCAAGAGCCTCCTACCTGGTATCCCTGCTTACAGCCTTACCCTCTATGGTCTAATCTTCACACAACAGCCAGAATTGTTTTAAGTAAATACCAATGTGTATTATTACCATTGTACCCAGAGTAAAATTCACTCTAACACTTACCATGGCCCACACAGCCCTACATAAGCTGGCTCCTGACAGCTCCTGTACTTTCATCTCTTACCAAGCTCCCCAGAGCTCCTGCTACAACAGGATAACGTCAGATTTATCTGCTCCATGGAGCCTTACTTTTGCTGTCCTCCCTCCCTAACACCCTCTTCTCCCAACTCTCACAGCTCAGAGCTCCCCAAGATTTTTTCCTCATCATTTATACATCTCGGCTCCTCAAAGAGGCATATCTGAACCAACCCAGCAGGTAGCTGCCACTTCCTTACCCCAAGTCACTATCATATTACCCTGTTTATTGCCTTCACAGCACTCATCACTATGTGGAATTATATATATATTTTAAAGTTGTTCATTACATGTCTTTGCCCAGTAGAAGTTAAACTCAATAAAAATAGAGAGCTGAATGAGATGATTGTGAGAAAGTAAGGGGAGACACAAGGGATCCTGCTTTTCCCTTAAAGGAAGAAGCCCCTCTTTGTTCTGGCATTATTTGCATTTCCCAGCATGCAGCCAAGTACCTGACATATAGCAAGTGTTCAAGTATTTTTAGAATGAATGAATGAATGAATGGCATAATCACTTACTCCTTTGAATTTCCATCATATCCTATTTCCATCTCTGTAAAGATATTCACTATATTGTAGAGTAGGGATTTGTCAGACGCTGTTTCTCTCATCCTTGATTATGAGCTCCTTATAGAGAGGATCATGTATCATGAAATGATGTGTACTAAAGCAGAGGACTCTGTGTTATCCATGTAGTCAGTACTCCTCAAACTTTAATGGGTGAACAAATCAGCAGGGGGATCCTGTTAAAATGCAGTTTCCGATTCATAGTCTGGAGTGGGACTCAAGATTCTGCATTTCTAACAGGCTTCCAAATGATGCCAATGCTGCTGGCACTCAGAATATTTTGAGTCAAAAGGCATATTGTGGGTGGATGCTTTAAAATGTTATTTTTCCTTCCCTTTGTATTTGTTACAGAGCCTCCACACAGCTCTGTAGATGTAAAATATACATTAAATTAGTACATATTAAGTGAATGAATAAATGAATGAGTCAAATACTCTCAAATTTACAGGAAGTGAAATTTAGTCTTAAAGAGTTAAGCAGTGTGCCTACCTAAGGCATCACAGTTTGGTCTAGAATCCTTGCATCTAGTGCTGTCTTTACTGAGTCACAAGTCCTCCATCCAGCCACCTCCTAGGATTGAGGTTTAGAGGTTCAAGGGCATTAAGCATAAGCTTCTGAGTACAGAGTAACTCCCCACCCCACAGCAAATGTCAAAGCTGGGGGGAGCCCTGACAGGAGAAGGGGGCCTTTGCTTGGTAACTACTCAGTGCATTCACACCCCTGCAGGCTGTCAGGATTTTCATGGTCTGCCCAGACTGGAGAGGTATCATCCAAGAAATCTTTCTCTGCCAGGAAAGCAGACAGGCATTTCTTCTTGGCAAAATCCATCACATCATGACACATAAGCCAATTGCTGAAGGGGCCTGACAGAGACTTGAGAGGAAATACACAGTTTTATTAGGTTGAAGAGGAACATCCCCATGACCTGGGATTATGAGGCAAGGGGCAGACCCAAGGGCATGTGGACCCTCTTGCATTGCTCCCAAGAGGCTTGGAAACAAAGACTGCCCTGCAGGTTCAGCCTCTGCTCCAAATTAGCTCAGAAATGGTTCCACCTGGGCAGATGGGCCCTTAATTCACACTCCATCTGACAGCACTGGAGCCGACTGGGGACTCTTCATACAAAAGTACACACTACACCCTAGCACCATGGGATCTGCCTGAGAAGAATCTGTGTTGACTAGCAGGCGGCTGAGCAGAAAGGATAGCCCAGGAGACAGATGTGCACAGTTGTTCCTATGCGCCCAGCAGGAAAACAGGCATTGGCTCTAGGGAGAGGATATGGAACACACAAAAGAAGCATATGTTGCCAAAAACCTGACCCAACTGGAAGCTTTTTCCAGACTCTTTCCTTTCATCATTATTTCCATCCCTGTTGGTCTTGAAAAGCAGTGATTGTTACCTTGGTCCTTCTGATCAGTCATTTAGAATAGAATCAAGACACACTTGCAGGAAAAGCTCCAGAATCAAGGCTTCCAGACTCAAGAATTGTATCACCCCCTGCTTTCCAGATGACTCCGAGAACTTAGGAAATGTGAATGATTCAAAGAATTGACATAAAGAAAGTGTTCAGCTATTTTGTCCCTTTGCTGTAAGCAGAAAGAAAAGCAAAGTGCAGGATGTCTATAGGGCACTTCAGTCAGATAGACAGATAGACTTCCTGACTGTGCACACGCCGAGATCTTGGAACACAAGCTGCCTCCCTACAGCACTGATAGACAACCTACTACTGAAAATATGGTCCAGAAACAACAACAGCACCTGGGAGAGGTTTGAAAATGCAGAGTCTCAGGCCTCTTCCCAGACCCAGATGCTCCTCCAACTAGGGTAATAGCCACAATCCTGACCAAGGATGAGGAGATGGACAAATGAGGATTCAAGTTCCCTAAGATTTTCTCATCGAAACCCTTTTCTCCCCCATCCTGATTATGGGTCCCCAATTACTGTGCAAGAGAAAAACCTGCATTTCTGCTTTATCCCCAAAAGACAGCAAGTTTTCAGTTCTTAAGCACTGAAAGCAGACAAGTGAGATAAGCTCAAATTTCCCCCATGAATCAAAAATGAAACCAAGAGTAGCTTCTTTCCTTTACAGAAAGAGCAGGATCCACTGTGTCTCCCTTGCTTTCTCACAACCATCTCCTTCAGCTCTGTCTGCCCCGTACTTCCCTCTTTTTCCTCCCCGATTCCTTGACTCAGAACAGTTGATGGCAGGGAAAACTGGCTCATCAAGGCAAGGGGGTCTCTGCAGCCCTGAGGGTTTGTTTGAGTGGTTCTGACCAGGAAGGGGTCCTCCCTGTCTCCATCTCCCCAGATGGCTCTCAGATTCCAGTGCCTCCCTGCCATGTGCTCCCCCCACACTGCCCTTCTGCCTGAGGCTCCTCCAGAGCTCTGGGCTGTGGGGAGCACATCCTTCTGTCACTGTGAGTGCTCACCATCCCCAGCTCTCTCTGGCTTTAACCCCTCTTTTGCCTGGCTACACACCGCTCCTTCACTCCTCAGGGAACCAGAATGGCAGATGGCAGCTTGGTGTTTGGGACGTCTTCACAGGTGAGTGCATATGCCCCTATCTGGAAAGAATCCTATTGGCCGCTCTTCGTAGACTGAAAATGTGTACCCTTAGAGGCTATGTGGGGTAGTGAGAACCTAACAGACTGGCTGGAATTCAAATCCCAGCACTGCCATTTAAAATTTTTGTGACCTTGAGCAACTATTGGATGTAAATTTTTTCTTTGGATCCTTTAGCTGGGAATTGAGGATCATTATACCCACTTCCTGGCATGATACCTGGCACATAACCCATCAGTTTTCCTAGGTTTTTCCTCCTTCCCCAAAACCTCTCTTGGTCAACTGGGAGCTGGATACCGGTTAACCCAACTGTCTCTGGTTCTGGGTATGCAAGCTGCATGCCTCACTCTTTACTCTTCATGCCCACAGACAGTCCTTTCTTCCAAAGACTAGTGGTCAGTGTACCTGGGGCTCCTAGAAGTGGCCTGTCCTTTTCTGTGCAAAATCGTTCTGGAAATTTTAACCCTTCACAGATGAAAGAATTCACTTTCACACTTTTAGAAGCTTTGGGGCAGGAAAGACTCCCAGGAACCCAGAGCACACAGCCACCTGCCTTTGCCCAGGTGTTCACTCAGGTGACTCAACTTTATGTTCAGCTTTTAGCCACTACCTGATGTCTTCATTGCGGGAAAAAAAAAACCTGGACAGATCAACTGAGATTTAATTAATATTCTACAATTAATCCAAAATAATTATTGTGGTTTTTTAATTAAGGATTGATGTGGGAAAAATGGAAATCATAAAAATAGTTATATAATGATTTCTTTCCTCAGGGAGGCTTTGACTTGCTCTTCTCAGGAGATATGAACCCAACATAACAGTTTTATTAGCTCTTATTAAAGCTTTGATACATGCACTTCAAAGAAGTGACCGTTCTCCTTTTCATCTGAAGTACAGGAATCTTCTTTGGCACCTGGGCTGTCTGGAGGGGCAGCTGCTCTCTGTAGAGCTCAGAGCCGAGACCCTGGAACAAACGGAACTTTCTGACAACCCCAATCCTCCCTAAAGCTATTTATTTTCCTTTTTTCTATCTTCTCCAACAGAGTTATGAGGTGGGGGGGTGGACAGTGTGACAGGGGTTTCTATAATCAGGGTCAAGCACCCATTAGGGGTCAATAGAGGTGGCCTGACTCAGAGAACAAATTGTATTCCCAGAGCTGGGAGCAACTGTGGTGATCCCCTAGCCACTTACCCATTCTGTGCTAGAACCTTCTCAGCAACATCTGGTCCTCAGGTGTCATCTAACCTCTACTTTTAAGCCTATCAGTGATCAGGAGCTGGCTAACTTGGAAGTCTGCCTTGTCCACATCTAGATACTGCCAACTATTTATTTGTAATCTTCTGTACATTGAGTCAATATCCATTTCTGCATCCCACCATTCACAGGCCCCAGTTCTATCCTCTGGAACACAACTGAATAATCCAATTCATCTTCTCCATGGGACTCTTTCAAATATCTAAAGCCAGCTGTTATTACTTCCCAAAATGTTCCCTTTCTAAATGCATTGCCAACATAATCAGTCTTCTGTTGACAAGATGTCCAGACACTTCTCAGTGTTCTGGTCTCCATTCTTCTATTTGTCAGTGTCCTTCCCAAGTATGGAGCCCAGAATGGACTATAGTGCTCTGAGTGGCCTCTAACTAGGAGAGAGGAGGGCAGGGCCCTTATGTTATTTATGTATAAATAAATAACAAGTTAGAGAAATATACATATATTTCCTGGTAAAGTCTATGGTCATCTAAAACTCACCCAAATATTTCTTCTATGAACTACATTCAAACCAATTCTTCCTTATCCTCTATTTGTGAAATTGAATTTTCAAACCTAAAAACATTTATCCTTGTTATATTTATCTTGTTAGTTTCAACCTATCTTTCCAGATATCAAGATTTTTTGAAACTTGTTTATATCATTTGTCATATTAGTTGACCTCTGTTTCAGGTCATCACAAATTCTATAAGTACATGGTCAATGTTTCATCTGAGTCATTGATCAATTCTTGGAACATTACAGAGACCAGCAATTGCCCTTTAAGTTGCTGCTAGAGACCTCCCTCCCCTTAGATATCATTCCAGAGGTCAACTCTCTTTTGAATGGTGTTGCACTATCAGCCTCAAATCCACACACAGCCTGTATTTTCCAGGTCATTCCAGAGGATATCAGGAGAAACTCTGCCATAGACTTTACTATATTGTTATTCTTTATTTCTATACTACCCACCCCACCACCACCATCATCCCTGTCTGCCAGACTAATAAAGATGTCAAAAAAGGAGCTAAATGTTATTTGGCATGGCTTGCTTTTAGGAAATCATTGATGCTTCTAATAATCATCTCTTTATTTCTTGTGTGTTCACAAACCATCTGCTTAATAATATGCTCTAAGATTTTTCCAAGAGTGAGCATCAAGATCACTTGCCTATAGTTTTTATTATTCACATTTCCCCCTTTTGTGAAACTGAGGGCATCCTTTGCCTATTAATCCAATTCCTCATGATTGCAGACGATAGGATCAAGACTACCCAGAAAAAAAAAAAAAAAAAAAACTTCCCAGGACTATGTGTCAGATATTCAATTCAGAGTCCAAAGAATTGGGGAATCTGCATTTTAAAACATATTTCTTAGCCAGAGTGAGAGAGAGACACACACACACAGAGCCCAAGCATTAAAGAGTTCTCCTGAACACCTTAAAGATTTACCATCTAGGCCTGAGAAGCTGCAGGAAGACCTAGCATAAAGGTAAACTCCTAGCTTTATCTCCAACTAGCAATTAGTTTCTCTGGTTTCAGTTCCCTCATCTGTAAAATGATGGGATATATTCTAGTTCTAAGCTTTAGTGACATACGAGGTTATTTACTAAGGGTGACCAGACTGGTGGCTAGATTTACATACCAGGGCCTGACTCCTCAACCTTTTTTGGATGGTTTAAATAGCTATGACATTTTCATTTGCCTTCTGGACACAAGCATGCACAAACAAATATGCACACACATGCTCACACACATCAGCATCCACACTCATTAACTGTTTTTCTTTCCAGTACGTGCATTTGATGAGAATCAAATCCATTGCTCTATCTCTGTGTTATAATGAATGTGTTCTAAGAAGTTGTTATGGCATCATCTGTCAAGAATGTATTACTAATGCCTTTTAAGACATTCTTTGTACTATGTTCCTAAAGAACAGCACTGGATCTAGATAACATTTATTAAATATTAGAAACAGTGTCAAATAACTTCACACACAAGTAAGGTTGGAGAGTTTGTGTGTTAGCACACATGTGTATTTCTAAGGAGAATAACAAAATCCGGTGAGAACAGAAATATTTTGTGATATTCTGTCAAATTCAACATACCTTATTTATGTTCCCTGAAACCTTCCGGGGCATATCTATTTATCCAAACATAACTGCAGAAAGTAAAATACAGGGAGGCCAGAAAGACATACACACACATACACACACACACACACACACTCACACTCGCTACCAGCACTACCAAGAGGCTGCTGCCAAAGAGGAGATTAAGAAAGAGGCTGTAGAATTTAGATCAATGAGCTAGGAAAAAACCCCTCTAGGACATTACAAAGAACATTGAGATATCTCTCCTATCTTTACTTTCTAGCTTAGATCTAAGTGGAAAGATCTAGACATGTTTCTCAATCCTCCAGCTGATAAGAATCACCTGTAGAACCTTTCTAACCTGTGCATGCCTAAGCCAAAATTTAGACCTACCCTCCTTGTGGAACTTAATTGCTAAGCATGTTAATTTTGTAAAATCTATGCTACAAACCTCCTGTAGATTTGATAGGAATCCTGAATCCCCTTCCCATGGCCACTGCCACCTTTGATAAATACCAAGGAATATTTAATGTACAAAAACACTCCATTGTACTGAAAGTCAATATGATGGCGTGACTGGGTATATAGTCTCTAAAGCCAAACTCTTTCGGTTCAAATGTTGTCTCAACTACCTTCAGTAATCTCTGTACATCCATTTCCTCTGCCATGAAACAGAGCTACTAACAGCACTCCTGTTAAGAACAAATGAATTAACATAAATAAAGGATTGGTTTTTCCCATATGGTTAACATTCATAAACGTAAACTCTTTTAGGCAAATGTACCTAATCCTAATTTCTAGGATCTGGGTTGGCACATGTAACCGTGTTTTCTGGTGAAACCATGGCCCACTTGACCGTGCACTGCCATGTATTTGATTTTCTTCCTGCTCTGTCTCAGTTCCTTTTCACCTCCATCTTGCTTTCCTGGGATTGCCTCTTCCACGAACACACAATAAAGCATTTACCATAAGTTATGCCTCAGGCTTTGTTTTCCAGGGAACTAAACAAAGATTTGAGGATTACCAAGATAAACTGGCATAGAGTGTTATTATGCTTTTGAATAGAAAACATAAATATCCATAATTGGAATCTGAACAATCATCAAACATAACCAAGTTTGCCTAAGACTTGAGGGTTAAAGTAGGGGCCAGTCCAGAAGGCAGAACCCACCCCCATGCTCCTTCTCCAATACCCCCAGTGAAAACTGCCAGAGAAAAAGTTCAGTTCGAGATCAAGAAGGCCTTTCCCCTGATGACAGCCCTGGAGGTGACTAGGAAGAATGAGTCTGGTTTTAGAAAAGCCCAAGACCTTAGGAGCCTGCCCTGTGGACCAACCCTATACTGGAAAGTGGTGAGAAGCTTCATAATTTGAGGACTTACTTGAGTCCCCAGGAATTGCTCCTAGGTCATGGGATCCAAGGTCCACCTAGGAGAAAAAGAGAGCTCATGGGAAACCAGGAGTCTATGTAGCTTAATCTCATAGAAAGTGGATTATTTCTTCTCCCAGCTCAATGCAGGGCAAAAGCTATTTGCCTGGGTCCTGCCTTACATTCCTGAATTTGGCTAAGGACTGAAATGGCCTACACTCAAAAGTGGGACTCTTCACTAGGGAGGAACAGGGTCTGAGACACTTAGTTAAGGTTTATACTGTGAGATCATAGGACCCTATGAGAAAGTGTTTCTGTAACCCAAACATTTGTCTAAGCATATTCATGGTAAAACACTACATACGTGGGATTCCAGAGAGAAATGAGGGGGAAGGGCCATGGTGCCCAGAGTTGTGTTTAATGTTAAAATCCTCAGACCTCTGGGTGGTAGCAGCAGAATGCAAATGGAAGAAAACACCAGTCGCAAGAGTCATTTCTCCTTCCACCTCCTCAGTTTGCCAGAGGCGATTACACTCACTGCATCTTCTTCCATGTCCTAAAATAGTTAACCTTGGTTCCTGCCCACACAGGAAATGTATGAAGAGCCCAGTATCAAGGCCAAGGATTGCCTCAGCGACCAAAGTCCTCATTACTGGCACCCACACCCATGTCCCTGCTTTTACTTCCTGGTTCCATTTCTGAGCTTTAGTTCCTCTACTGGTTTCTAACATTTTATCTGAAATTTGAAATTCTCTCTCTCTCTGTTTTTTTTTTTTTTTTTTTTTTTTGTACCTTTGGTATCTTAGTTCTTTTCCATATAACTGGATTTGGTGATCAGTCAGCCCTGCTCTCCTTGGTCAGGTATAACTGGACTTTGGCTGACCCACCTGATTTAACAGACATCCCCTGCCCAGTATTAGCAACTGAATTGCAACTCTGACCCTATGCTCCCCAAAGTCTCTATTCAAACACACACACATACACACACACTCCAGAATGATAAATGACCCATTTTGCAACACAGTTTTAAGAGAGACAAAAACTGTCTAATTCTGTTCGTGAGTTTCCACGCTAGATCTATTACCCCCCATCATAGTGTAAAGTCCAAATGAATCACAGAGACAGCTCGGCTGCACTCAGTGGTCCTCGGCACATGAGTTCTTTGGTGAGAGAAGACCTAAGCAATGCTCCATGACCCTGCTGATGTCAAGCTGATTTATCCCCAGCTCCCTCCACTTCTACTCCATTACCCAAATGTCAGGAGACCAGAAGCTTCATTTTGCCATTGACGATAAAGGAAAAGAGAAGTGATGGTGGGAAATAGATGAAATCAGAAAGGGGAAAACAAAGCTGTCTCTGGGTCTCCATTTGTACGAGACCCCACTCCCTACCTGCATTTAAGCCCAACCACTGTTGTGCATGGATTCTCACTGATGAGGTAAAAAGTTTCTAGAGCCACCAAATTCACATTACTTAAGCAAGATTGAACTGTTTAAAATTTCAGTGTTGTCCGCCAAAAAAATAATAACAGGAAGTTGTCTAGAGTGGAATGTGCTGACAGCAGTAATGTTTTGGCAATAATTCATGTGTAGGAGATGATGCTCTGGAAGTCAGCCCAGCAGGCTAATGTAGATTGGGGATGCTCTCCTACTGATGGCCAAACAATTGATTGGCATTTCTGCCCCATCATGAAATCAGCTCACAAATGAAGTGGAGGTGGTTCCAAAAAGGAGGAAAATTGGAGAAGAACGAGGGAATGAAGGGTGATGAGCAGTGCTGCCCAGAGAAATTTGGGCAGAAAGACCAAAATAACATTTTCAAGCTCAGTTTCCAATCTAAGCTAACCCCCATCTTGATTTTCTGCTATAATTTTAAAAGCTAAAAAAAAAAACAAAAAAATAATCATCTAATAAAGGTGATATTATCTACTCATTCTATCTTCCACCTGGGACCATATCTCCCTCCCAAATAAATTGGCTGCCTCTTTCTAATTGTTCTGACAATAAGCTCCAGAAAACCAATGAACGCTTCTCGGTGCACACAGAGCTGAGTGCTTCTCTGTCCTCATTGGTAGATGTGCCATCCACTCGATGTCAATGAAGAAGCAACGTGCCTCTTTGTCTGTCTCCCCAGGCTGGATTCAGCCTGCCATTCAGGATGCTTTAGGGTCTCCTCTGTCCATGAGTCAGAAAAGGAAAATTCATTTCTGAATTATGATCTATGGAATGTAATTAGATAAGGAAATATGCTCCCCTTGACTATATAATGCATAACAAAACAAAATGGAAATAAATTTGTAAATTGTACATGTTAAGTTTCCTGAATTTCTTGTGGATGATTAAAAGATTTTGAAGTAAATATCCTCAATATTTTTTCACATCTTTATTGGAGTATAATTGCTTTACAATGTTGTGTTAGTTTCTACTGTACAACAAAGTGAATCAGCTATATGTATACGTATATCCTCATATCCCCCACCTTGAGCCTCCCTCCCACCCTCCCTATCCCACCCCTCTAGGTTGTCACAGAGCATCGAGTTGATCTCCCTGTGCTATGCAGCAGCTTCCCACTAGCTATCTGTTCTAAATTTGGTAGTGTATATATGTCAATGCTACTCTCTCACTTCATCCCAGCTTCCCCTTCACCCCCTCTCAATGTCCTCAAGTCCGTTCTCTACCTTTGTGTCTTTATTCCTGCCCTGCCACTAGATGCATCAGTACCATTTTTTTAGATTGCATATATATGCGTTAGCATACAGTATTTGTTTTTCTCTTTCTGACTTACTTCACTCTGTATGGCAGACTATAGATCCATCCACTTCACTGCAAATAACTCAATTTCATTCCTTTTATGGCTGAGTAATATTCCATTGTATACATATGCCACATCTTCTTTATCCATTCTTCTATCAATGGACATTTAGGTTGCTTCCATATCCTGGCTATTGTAAATAGTGCTGTAATGAACACTGTGGCACATGTATCTTTTTGAATTACAGTTTTCTCAGAGTATATGCCCAGTAGTGGGATTGCTGGGTCATATGGTAGTTCTATTTTTAGTTTTTTAAGGAACCTCCATACTGTTCTCCATAGTGGCTGTATCAATTTACATTCCCACAATCAATGCAGGAGAGTTCCCTTTTTTCCACACGCTCTCCAGGATTTATTTAGATTTTTTGATGATGGCCATTCTGACCGGTGTGAGGTGATACCTCATTGTGGTTTTGATTTGCATTTCTCTAATGATTAGTGATGTTGAGCATATTTTCATGTGTTTGTTGGCCATCTGTATGTCTTCTTTGGAGAAATGTCTATTTAGTTCTTCCGCCCATTTTTGGATTGGGTTGTTTGTTTTTGTGATATTGAGCTGCATGAGCTGCTTGTATATTTTGGAGATTAATCCTTAATATCCTCAACATTTTTTGATTGAAAGTTAGGTATCAGAGAGAGAGAATTTACAAAGGGACTTCCAAGTGCCGAGCACTTGAAATGTGACCAGGCCATTGTCTTATGTGTTGTAAGTGTATAAATAGTTACTGGGTTTGAAGAGTAAGTATAAAAAATGAACGTAAAATATTGTATTGATAATTATTATATTGATTCCACATTGAAATGATTCATTAGAAATATTAGGTCAAATAAAATACACAATTAAAATTAATTTAACCTGCTTCTTTTGATTTTTTTAAATGTGGCCTAGGTTCTAGTTTCCATTTCCTCTAAGTGCCTTAACCTCTTGGTCTCCTCTTCTTCATCTGGGAAGCAGTATAGCAGGAAGACCCAAAGAACCAGGTAAACCTGAGTTTAAGTCCAGCTCTACCATTTATGAGCTATTTCTTCTTAAATTATTTAATTGATTTAGTCCTTAGTTTTCTCATCCGTGAGAGGGCTTAATAACAATTAATTTGCAAGATTTCGGTGAAAATTAAGGAAAATGATGTATGTAAACCAGTTACTACCATGCTTGGGATATAGTAATTATTCAAAAAAATTGGGACTGTTGTTACTATTTTTACTATCTGTCAAAAGAAGTGGTTGAACAGATGGCTAATCACTCTTTAAATCAGTTATTGAATAAATTGCATGCCTGTTACCATGGGTGGTCATTCAAAATCAAATTATGGATACAGAGGAAGCTTTTTAACAATTGCTGGCTATCCTGTTGATGCATTTTCTGCATGGATTCAAAATATTCTCCAGGATCATTTTAGACTTTTGTGTATAGAGGCATGAGGACATCCCAACTCAGATCAAGTTCCATCTGCTCCCTGCTCCTTGTCTGAACCCTGCCACTCGTCATAGGGGACCATCCTTATCTAATCCTGAGCATAAGAATCTCCCACCAACTGTTTCATTGACCACATTGCCCGTGACACACAGGGCCTGGCATCAGTGGGAATCAGTGGCGAAGACCTTGACCTTCGTGCCCTCTACAACAGCTTAGCTGGCTGGACCTCCTGGGACAACACTCAACATATTGACTGAAGTAAATCGGGGCATGTAAATAAAGCTAAATAGAGAGCATTATCTTTTCCTGTCAACCTTTCATTAGCTACTTGTGGTTTTTAGAAATAAATCTAAAATCTTTAACATTGTCTGCAAGACCTGATAGGGTCTGGCCATGCTTGCCTCACCAGCTGTATTTTCACACATCTCCCTTCCTCCTTCACTCTGTTCCATGCAAGTTGGTCCTAATTCCCTCCAATCCACCAGGGTCTTTCCTACCTCAGAGACTTTGCATGTGATGTTTCCTTTTCCCCCAGACTGTGCCTGACTAACTCCTACTTATCCTTCAGGTCTTTGTTTATGTCTCTTCTGAAGAAAGATTTTCCTCATCTCTTATTCTAACATCACCCTGATTTTTCCTTCATGCCCCTTATGGTCCAGATCAAAATTTTACTTTTTCTTTCTCTCTCAGGATCACAGCTTTCTTCTTTGCTGCATCCCAAGCACCTCACACAGATATGGATGCAATAATATTTGTTGAATCAAAGCATAACTAGATGAATAGATAGACACTGGCTGTCCAAAGTGGAATTCATTACTAGTGTACCTTTCTACCACCCATGTTTTCTGACCCCCATTCCCACTCCAGACCCTCAACTCTAGAACTCTTTCTCTTTGATGATTCTTTAGCAGGCCCTGCACTCACCCAGCAGGTTGAGATGAATAAATCATTCTATGGCCAGATGCTGCAGCCAAGGGAAGAGTTACACAGGGTTCATTAATGTACAAGTATATTGCAAATAATAACAATAGCTTATAATTTATCATTTGGAATGTGCCAAGCAATATATGAGTATGATGTATATTATCTCATTTATCTTTCACAACAGTCCTACAGGATAGGGACATCAGTTGTCCCCATTTTGCAGATGAGCAAACTAAGATTAGGAATGAGGCCATAATGGCAACTAATTGTCAAGTGGAGATTTGAAACAACCTTGGTTTAATTCCAACACTCATGCACCTAATCTCTGGAGTTCACTGTCTTTCTCAGCTACAGGCACCAGTTTTGCCAGTTAACTCTTGTCTGATCTTAGCTCCACTCTGCTTCCCTCTTAATCCAACTAAGCTCTCTTCTTAAGGAGCAAAACCTTAATGGCAGTTCCCCAAAACAACCCCAGTCTCAGGCAGAAGTTAGTTTCTCCTCAACACTCTGATACTATGGATTGATGAGTCTTGTCTCTGGTTCTCACATCCAGCATTTCTTTAACTATATCTATAACTCCTTTTTTTAAAATCAAGGTCATTGTGACTCTTGAACTTAATTGGTAGAGAGAGAAGAGAAAAACAGCATTGAGTTAGTCCCTCCTCTGTGTCAGTCATTCTTCTAAGTGTTTCACATACATCATCTCATCCAATTGCCTAATAACCCATGAAGTGACTCTCAGTATCCCTTTAATATACGAGATAACACAGAGACTCAGAGAAGTTAATTTGCCCAAGATCACAATGCTACTTTATAGTAAACTGAAAATGTCGTGCCTATTTTATTTTATTCCAAAGTCATGCTTTTCCCTTTATCTGCATGATATCCATAACCCCAAACCTTTCTGGTTTTTCTAGTAAACCTTCTCACATTTTGTTTCTCAGTCTCCTATTCTTCCTTATTCTTGTGTAGGTTCCCCTCATCAGACATCTCCATCCGGACATTGAGTTCTAGTTTCCTTTCCCACCCATCACAAAAAAAAAAAGAAAAAAAAATCATTTTGTTTTCCTCTTTCCTTTCTTGAGCAAATGTAACTTTATGTTTATATGTATGCTTATTCAATTTACATTTGCAAAGCGAATACATTTGCCTATCTCTTGTCCACAGCGACATTTCACAGAATGTGAACCAAGGCAAGAGTCCTGAGCATGCAGCTAAGGGAGCATTTTATTTAGGAGCTGGTCTTGTCCAAATGCAAACATACTGCCACATATCATCATGTTAGCAGAAAGCCGGACCCTAAGGGAATGGGACAGAAGACGGAGCAGCTTTAATAGTATAAGTGGCAACTGAGCATAAGGTAGCTAATGGATGAGGGGGCGATACGGCAGCTGGAGGTTGAGGTGGAAAGGAAAGAGCCAAAAAACTTGGGAGCCCTAATGCGCGGAAAGAGAGAAGGTAGCCAAGTGAGGGAGTACGTAACACTGTTTGAACAAATGAATAGCAAACTTCAAATTTTTATTCAGTCTGGTCTAAAAAATACCATTACCAATAATTTATCTCTAAAAGCAAATAAAGAGAAGTGGAGAAAGATAGAACTGTTATGTGATACTTACAGAAGGTAACATTGGTCACAGAAGCCCTGACTCACTCCGTGAATCTGATTAGGTTGCATACACAGAGGATATCTACGAAATGTCATGGATCTAGCACAGCAGACACAATTAAATGGGTTTCTCATACAGTTTAAGCCTGGCGTCCGTCCAAGTTGGTTAGGTAAACACAAAACATGGGTCTGTTCATATTAACGAGGATTCTAAGGAAGATCCACCTTGTGGGGTCTGCATTCTCCAGGCTAGCTTTTAAGATTCTCCTCCTGGGAGTCGTCAGCCATCTCTGTCTTGGGTAAAACCTATGGACTTTAAGTTATAAACAAGACCATCAAATTTACTTATAAGTGCCATGATTTGAGTTTAGGTGCAAGTGCTATGTCTGAATGACAAGTGAGGGAGAAGTTTTTAGAGATATAATTTGAAAGCATTGATGGGTTACGTGTGCATATGTGGCCCAGGCATGAAAGCCTGGCTACTTTTGATAAGAAACATAACTATATCCAGTTTACAGCCCCACCAAAAGGACCCTTTGGCCCAACCTTGGAAAACCCAGGAGACACATACCCCTGTAGAGCAAGGTATCGTTCTGAGTGCTTCATCGAGCACCCAGTTCCAGAAGGAGCACAGCAGTCAGGCAGCCTGTGGCATTTCCTGAGAGAGGAGCACAGGCAGAGGCGTCCGCGTGGCCGGCTGCAGGTCATTTCTGCTGAAAGCTGCAGTCAGCTACCTGGGAGTTCTTACCTCCCTTTCTTCTTTCCCTCTTTCCCTTTTCTCGAGGACTAGCGTTCTTCTCTGTGAGGTTAATTGCTTGCCTGTCATTGTGCCCAGGACTCTCTCTGTCAGCCCCTCTGCTTAAGGACCAAAGGTGTCAAAGGGAGAATTTCAACAAATGCCAGATTCACACACCCACCCCCTCGATCCTTTCCTGCTTTCAAAAAAGGCTAGTTTGCCTTGGTTTTGGCCTTTAGGGGACTAGGGCTGGAAGCAAGTATTCCCAGAACCGTTGCTCAGCCATCTAATTCTGCACACATTGCAGTATCTGGCCATATTAACAGGGTTATAAATGTGTCTGAAGTTTAGAATTGATGATCAACGAAGTACGCAAACAAACATGCTTATTATTGAAGCCCCGAGAGGGACGATGACACGCAGAGAGTGTTCACACACATCATTTTCGCCTTCGTTTCCTAATCTTGTCTACTTTTATTTCACGCCATATGAAAAATGGATGGGGAGCTACGTGCTATGTTTGATGAATTTTCTCTGTAAGTATTCCCCCCCGACCTGCTGTTCCGGTGAGAGTGACACCAGAATTCTCAGAACCACTCACCCCAGGCCAGGCCAGCCACAAAGACAAAACCAACACCCGAGACCCAGGAGAACTGGGGGCTCCAGCTCTTCATGGAAATAAGAAACGGGCACTCGGGAAATCACCCAGCAGGCCCAGGAGAGTACCATACACTCAGCCTTTCCCAGCATCTCAGGGGTTGTATGAGTCACAGGCAAATGAAAGTTTGTAGATGAAAAGAATTCCAGAAACCAATTGGTTTCATATTTATTTACATGACTAGCTTGGAGAACCTTTCTGAAATGGTCCTCTGTGTCTGGCCCTTGTGTTTTATAACACAAACACATTTCATAATATCAGGCACTCAGTCTTATCCTGGAAATTTTAACCAGACACTTTAAGATGATTTGCTACTCAAGACAAGATTGTATAAATATTTCATAAAGAGGCCTAATAATAATCAGAGTGACAACTAACTACTACTGACCACTTAAGATGCGTCTGGCAGTATTCTGAGCACTATAGAGAAACTGATTTATTTAGTCCTCACAGGATTATGTCCGTTGCTCAGATGAAGAAGTGGTGGCAACAGAGCAGATTAGTGATGTACTGGTAAGTGGCACGGCAAGGGTTCAAATGCAGACAGACTGGCTGTGGAGCCCAGACACTTAGCCGGGACACTATGCTACATCTTACATTTCTGTTCATGAAGATCCTGTTATGGGATTAACATACACACACTACTATATATGAAATAGGTAATCAACAAGGACTTACAGTATAGCACAGGGAACTCTGCTCAATATTCTGTAATGACTTATGTGGGAAAAGAATCTGAAAAAGAATAGATATCTGTATATATGTATAACTTAATCACTTTGCTGTACACCTGAAACTAACACAGAGTAAATCAACTCTACTCCAATATAAAATAAAAATTAAATTTAAAAAAAATTTTTAAAAGAGGGAAAAAAAGATTCTATTGTGAACGGGTTGCGTATATGCATACAAACAAATAACGTTAGGGCCTTCTAAAGGAACAAATCCAATTGTCTCTCTCAAATGCCTATATAAATGGGCAAGTAACATCTAGCAAAGGGTAGTATGGCCTGTGAGCTGGGGAATATGAGAGCAGCCTACATTTATATTTAAAAACATTTTGATTTAAAAAAATGTCCTTAGGTCAAATTCTGCCAGCTGGCTACCAATATGAGAACCCTGGTTCTAGTCTAAAATTTTACAGACAGTGAAACTAGCCCAGAGAGGGAAAGCGGTCTGCACATGATCACACATAAATAGTGACAGAAGCAAGGCTAGAATCCAAGGCTCATGGACCTTTCTGCCTGTATAAAAATCCTTCTCCACCCTCTATTTTCCCAACCCCTTTCCTCCCCACTGGTTCCCATGTCTCTGATGCACAAGTAGGGAGGTTTTTATTCTATTTGCAAAGTAAATAGAGCTGAGATACAGATTACTCTCAAACATCGAAGATTTTATCCAATATAAACAGAATAAGGGTAACTTGTTCCCTCTCGCTCCTCTCTCTCTCACACACAGGCTTTGTGCCAACCCCAGCATCATTAGCAGAAGGCAGATAGAACTCAGGCATCCTGGTCAAACTGGGGAACACTGTTTACTTCTAACACTAACAGGTAGATGCATTTAGATTGTCTTCCTTCCTTCTGTTCTCCCACTGACTCTCTGGTGGGAATAAAGACTGGATGGTTAGACATGAGGTACATCACAGAGGAAAGAACTGTGGACTGGGGGTTGGGAGATCCGGGTTCTCTCATAAACTCCCTGAATCTCAGTTAACTATTTGCAGCAATATGAGGATTAAATGGGTTAATAGAAAATAAAGGTCTGAAATATGGTATACTAGAAAACTCCCTATTCTCTGCTTCTCAGAGTTCCCAAACCAAAGAGAAGACACACACACACACACACACACACCCGCTTATACACTTACACCTATGAAAAATAATACATGAGGTTGGGGAGTTACACTTTGATAACAATAGAGCTGTCATTATTCAAAAGACTCCTTTTTAGAACTAACTCATCCCTCAGAATGATTACAGGGGCTCTAGCAAATTCAGTATAACTTTGACAGTAGCAACTTTTCATTCTCTAAGTGTGAATTGATTTGATCTTTGGTTACAGCCAAAAAGTCTTTCATAGCTCTGGAAAATAAAGATGGGAAACAAGCCTGGGACACCAGTTTTGGGTATGGGGAGACAGGGTGGTATAGATAAATGGCTCAGGATTCTGTGTCAGAAGATCTGGATTGTTCTCTGCTCAGATACTTACTAGTCCTGTGAGTTTAGGCAAGTCCATAACCTCTCTCAGCCTCAGTGTCCTCATCTGTAAAATAGGAATGATGACAATTCCTTCAATAGGATTTTTATGAAGACCAAAAGATAATGGTATATGTGAAAATGTTCTCTAGGCCATTAAATCTAAATGTAAATTTTTAAAACAGTTTTTTTTAAATATAAAAGATGTGGAGTGATTAGTAAATTAGATCTGAAGGCAGTTCTTATAATGGAACTTAAAAGTCATTATAATGGGAGCAAGAATAATTACCATCATTGTAGAGCTCCTGATAAGACAACCTTAACTGGCCAAACCCATATCTATACAGTTCATTCATTTAGTCAGCCAGTTGACAAATGTCCTTGGAGCACCTAGAAATGCCAAGCTGTGTTAGACTCAGGGAACACCAAGTCAAATGCACATAGCCCCTTTCTGTCTAAAAGATCACAATGCAAAGTGACTAGACATCTAACATCTACTTTTTATTGATCTCATTACCTTATAGTTAAATCTGGTATAAACAAATGACAACTGCAGAGCAACTGTAGAGGCTTCTTGAGGCTCCCAAGTGTCTACAAAATGCTCTGAAAAATAAAAGACGCTCTCATCATGTGAGCCAAAAGAGAGGATGAACCTCATGCATGGGTGAGTGAGGACCACAAAGATGGCAGAATAAAGGACACAAGGGGAAAGTTTCAGGAGAGAAGTGAGGGGGGAACCACATTTGGAGTGCTGCCCACAGCTCAGGAGGACTGCCCTTACCAAAAGCCACTCACCATCTTTTCTGCATCTGTTCTCGGATACTGTAATCTATAAAATAAAGGACTTGAGACACATGATGATCAATGTCCATTTCAGCTAGGAGATTCTGTGATCCTCTGCCATGCAGGATGGCAGCACAGTGACCTGAACGAGTTCATTCATCTTGCAGTATATTTCAAACCTGAGTCAGCACAGGTGAGACAGAATATAAGGAGAACCACCCGCCACCCCTTCCCAAGAAGACAAAGCCGCCCATCATTTGCCTTGAATCTGTTTTCATAATTTTCTTCCTAAGGAAAGTCACAGCTCCAATCAGTCATCTAATCAATGACTGCACTACTCCTGCACAAATGAGCTAGATTTATTAAAGGAGTCCTCTCTCCGATGGAAATGTGATTCCTGCTGGGGCTGCAAATAGATGCTAAGATTGACTGCTCCAAGAATAGTTAAAGATGTAAAGAAAATGAGAGCAGGCAAAAGATGGGGAAGAGAGCCCCCAAGGCCTCCATATGACCACACCACCACCATGACCATGAATGGATGGTTCCCAGTGGCCACCTGGACATTTGCATCTCATTTAGGCTGATCCTGGGCACAGTGACCAGTAGTAGTTCCTCACAAGTAAGCATCCTCTGTCACTTCCCTACACGCCCTAGGAAAAGAAGCTCACGGAAAAACAGACTGAAAGAGAGACTCTTCCAGATGGAGAACCTCACAGAAACCAAGAGTTTATAGGCTGTCATACCTGGAAAGATCCTTGGAGGTTGATGTACAGCCACGAATTGAGGGGGTTTTCTGCAATAGGACCCCAATATTTCTGAATCACTGATGGTCAGAAGCAGAGGAAATTAATATTTCAATGTTGTAGAAATTATTCATGTTAGACAAAAATTAGATATTTACACATCATATTTGGGGGCTGAGATCCCTTGATGGTAGGAAGTGGACACTTTATTAAACTCTTAGCTACATATAGAGAAAGCCAGTGGAGATGCTTGGAACGAGGAAAAATTCATCTGTTCTGCAAATAATTTCAAAATCTGCCTTCACTGTGGGGAGATTTGTATTTACGGAAATTACTATAATGTTTCCATAACATTATAGTAATGTGGGGTGTTGGGGAGAGGATGGGGAAATCAATTTCTTGTTTATTTCCCCTTGAAGCCTCCACGAAGTCCAAGAGGCCTGGATCTCAGTGTAGAATATGGACAAAGGCACTCGTGTAGTGGGCCGACATCTGGTCCTGGTGACATGATGGAAGACAGAGACAGAGAGAGAGAAAGAGAGACAGAGAGAGGCACAGAGAGAGAGACAGGGAGACAGAGAGAGAGAGAGAGACAGAGGGACAGAGAGACAGAGGGGGCGGGGAGAATGAGAGTCCTGTGCTATAAACAGTAGAAGCCAAGTTTCTTAGCTGTTTTAAACGTTTCTATTTTCGGGTATAATTTCCTTCTGTTACACTCAAACTTCAGTTTTGTTCAACGTATCAACCTGAGAGAGAGCAGTCTGGAGAAACAAACCAATTACAAGATGGTAAGGAGGGATCAACATAGCAGAGATCCAGAGCAAAATCGGCATGGAGATGATGAGGGTCAACCAGGATGGGTTTGTGGACTATGCAGTCATTCCTCAGATAAACCTCCCTTCAAAACTTTGGGCAGGGGAACCTGGTCAAAAGCTTGCCATTCTATAGTTGGGTGGAAAAGGGAGCTGGTGCTGATCATGAATCACAAAGGGGAGCTGGAAAACCTCTGAAGGCTGGAGAACTCAAGGCCATCTGGATTCTAGAAGAAACAAAGTCCAGAAGGCGTCATTTAAGTGATTTGCCCAGGGTCACAGAGCTAGCTAGTGACAAAGACAAACTCAGGTAGAGATGGTGCGATTCTTAATCTTGAGTTTTCTGTAACTCACCACACCTCTCCCCACATTTCAAAGCCCAGCCAAGCTTTAAGTCACTGGTGCTCACCACCCAGAGACAGAGAGAGAAGGAGGAAGAGGGCAGAAAGGAGAGGGAGGGAAAGGGGTTCAGTGTTTAGAGGAAGTAGACTTTCTAGAGTATTCAGATTGCTCACTTTTTTCTTGACCTGGTTCTGCTTTTTGAGACTTGCAGCCTGTTGGAGGTAGAAGATCAGTTAATCCTCTTGTTTTCACAGATGGACAGAAGTGCCCAGACAGTGGAAGTAACCTGCCTAAAATTACTAGCAACTAAGAGTCAAAGTATGTTTGGAAGCAGAGAGTGAGAGCAGCAAAGATGAAATGTGGAGGGAGAATAAAGAAAAAATTTACCCAAGTGAGCCTGCAGCTTGACTCCAGGGAGTGAGGGTGGGATGAACCCTTGTACATTTCCCATTCTCCCTTCTCCACGGGCTCCCCTAACTCTGCTGGTTGTCTTCCTCTTTCCTTTCTGGAACCTCTCAAACAACTAGAGTGAGGAAATATAGCATCTAATTAGTCTCCACTCTGTTCTGTCTTATACCCTGTCCTAATTTACCTTATGTGAGTCTTGTTTCCCCAACACTCCCAGCTCCTGCAGGGTGGGAACTGGATTCCACGGTGTGGACTGTACCACGTGCTTCTCCTTTACAAAACACCTCACACAGTTTGGAACAAGCCCTTCATGTTCAATAAACACCCACTTGTTGGTTATTCTTTGAGAAAACTTGCAAAACTTCTCATGGTGCAAATTCCTATATTAGAGAGGGAAACGTGTAAAGGTGGGGAAATGAGGCTTAGTTTTCTAATCTTGAAAAAAAAAGGGAGAGACTTCCTAGCATCTCACTATTCCTTCTTATCTGAGCTGTGTCATTTTGTGGACAAAGTTTAGCTACTACACTGGCAGACTACAGTTTGGACAGGACATTCTCATACCAGGAGGCTATCTCCCTTTCCCTGCCATCCCCTTCTCTCTCATTCCACACAGAATCTTACAAAAGCCTTGCCACACAGAGGGTTCAGGATGTGACCACAGCCTAAAGGACTCCAGCAGAGACACAGGCAGGAATCTGCCTGAGGCCTGTGAAGGGTGGCTTTTTGATGCCTGTATATTTGTTTTGTTTCCATTGAAACTCTGAGTCTGAAACTAAGGAAGGGGATTCTGCAATTTGCAGTTGTCAACACTGTCAGAACATGGAGTAGGCTTTGCCTTCTGGGGGGGGGAACAGTCAGAGGTTGGGCTGGAAGTGGGTGATGGTTGCAACTGGAAAACATTCCTCAGGCAGGCGAGAATGTGCAGGAGTGTGTCAGTTGCTCCCGTCCCCCACCCCCACTTCTCCTTCCCCACATCTACCAGCCTATTTCTCCCTTTGTGCCTATGTATCATTAAAATTTTATTCATGATAGAAAATGCCACTCTGAAGTCCTAAGGTAATTATGGGAGCCAAAAAACTATTCATGGAAAGCTTGAATTTTAAGTTGTCTCCTCATTGTAGAACATTCTAGGGGATTGTGGGGGGAAAGGAGAGGACCTACTCAGTCTTCCTCATCAACTGGGGAAGTGGTGACAAAAGATTGGAGAGGAGCAAGTATGCTCCTGCCCAAAGTATCCATTACAAAATCTTTTGCTTGGCATTACACAGTCACTTGACCTTTCCCACTTGAAAGGCAGATTCCTAATGTATTTTTTGTCAAGCCATGTCACAGCTCCACAGCCCTCCCAGAGAGGAACCACATGCAGCACCCATCCTCTCATCCTGGTGAATCTAGGCAGAGCTAAAGTCAGATGCCACTCTGTTCCCCATCCTCTGACCTTCACTCCTGAAAGCCACTTGCTTTCAAGGTGAACACGTCTTGTCTTAGAACCAATTAAATATACATACCACAGTGACTAAAGTGTTCTTGAAAGAATGTGCAAGGGAAGTGCCAAGAAAGAAGAAGCATTTCAGAATGAATTATTGATCAAGTTTTCTTTCATACACACACACACACACAAACACGTGCAAGGGTTGGGCATTCTCAGCAAGGGGTAGATTGCATCTTGTGTGGTCTTCACAGGGTTAAGAAGGATAACCTCTTTGCTCTAAACTCCATTTATTTGGTGAATGTGAAATGTGTTTACATCTCTGTGTATCTCCTTTTGTTTGGTTTTCCAAGAAAGCCTGAATCAGTGGATTTCAGAAGAAAGCTAACACATCTGACAGGCTTAGAGAAATGATGTGTGCCATGTGAAAAAATTAATTGAAAAAAAAAAACGCTTTTCACTCATATAGCAGTTTTTATCCCAGTCTCTAAACAGGTTATGGGTATTAATTAAATGTTGTCATGCATGACTTGTCATCTTGGTTCTATTACCTCAAGTTGAAACTTCAGGTTTAATTGCTGTTAGAGGTGGAGAAACTGAGGCAGCATGGAAGGACAGATGAAATAGCCAGTGAGCAAGTTAAGGGAACTGTCACTTCTACACTGGCCACGCCAATCTCATTCATCTCATGAGAACCACTATGGAGATGACAAACTAGATACAGTTCACACCAATCCTGGCACCCTCACGCTCACTGGTTGCTATTTTCTGCTAAAAGTCAGCTGATGGAACTGTCTCCTTACAGATCAGCTTAGCAGCCATTACAAGAGTATTAGTTATCTATAGCTGGAAAACCAATTACTACAAACTTATAAACTTAAACAACACACCTTTATTGTCTCATAGTTTCTTCAGATCAAGAGTCTGAGCATGACTCAGCTGGGTCCTATGCTTAGGATCTTACAAGATGTCAGCTGGGGCTGTGTTCTCATCCAGAGGCTCAGTTGGGGAAGAATCTGCTTCCCTGCTCCCATGGTTCGGGCAGCATTCCATTCCTTGCAGCTGTTTTTTGCTGGCTGTTGGCTGTAGTTCCTAAAGGCTACCAGCAGTTCCTTGCTGCCTAGGCTTCCTCAACATTCATCAAGCCAGCAAGGAGGGTATTTAGAGTCTGATACCAAGGCAGAGTCTTAGGTAACATAATGTAATCACATTATGTGCTTTGTGATTACAAAAGGGGACATCCCATCACTTTCACTGTATTCTATTGGTTAGAAGGAATTTGCAAGCCCCACCCACACTCAAGGTAAGGGAATCATGCAAAGGTGTAAATACCAGGAGGCAGGGATTCTGGGGACCTGGAGTCTGTCTGCCAAATCCAAAAATCTGGAAGTAGAAACTCCTTCGTACCTTCAAGTTTTGTGGTAGGCTTTCAAGAAAAAAAGGTAAGGAGTTGGTCAGATTATTTGACATTACAGGCATACTTCGGAGATACTGCCAGTTTGGTTCCAGACCACCACAATAAATCAAATATCGCATAAAGAGAGCCATGCAAATTTTTGATTTCCCAGTGCATATAAAGGTTATGCTTACACTATACTGTGGTCTATTAAGTGGGCAATAATATTATATCTAAAAAAACAATGTATGTACCTTAATTGAAAAATTATTTATTACTAAAAAATGCTAACCATCGTCTGACAATGCAGAGTTGTCACAAACCTTCAATTTGTAAAAAGTGCAGTATCTGCAAAGCATAATAAAATGAAGTATGCTTGTATCTACCTTGCAGGAGAACTCAGCAGAACATTGAACCCATACAAAAATAGGTGTTTAATAAAGATCTCAGGGAAGCTGCAGTAGTTTCACTCATTAATCGAGCGAGATAGACAGGATTAATTTACTCGACTAGCACCCAGAGTACTAAGATGGCCACCTTCAGGTCCTTTTTCAGTTCAAGGACCCCAGGGAATCTCATTTAGGTTGAAGTGTGAGAAACCTGGCGGAGCAGCACTTCAGAAACTTTAACATGCGTATGATTTAACTGATGTCTTTTTTTTTTTTTTTTTTGCTTACTCAGCACTTTACTTTTTTCATTTTTAAAAAAAATTTTTATTTTAGATTGGAGTATAGTTGATTAATAATGATGTGTTAGTTACAGGTGTACAGTTGTGTACACGTGTGATTCAGTTGTACCCATACAAGTACTGAGTACTTGCTGGAATGCAGGTTCTGATGCAGTAGGTCTGGAGTCAGGCCAAGATTCTGCAAGCTCCCAAATAATGTCACTGTTGCTGGTCCTCAGAGCATACTTTGAATAGCAAGAGTAGAAGGTAAGAAATGATGAAAGAACCAAATAGTAAAATTCTCCCCCTACCCAAAGTGACTGTGAATAATGGGATCTGAAGTCATTGAAATGTTTTGAGTGAAAAGCTCTGAAAAATTCCAAGAGCCAGATGGGGATTGCTTTTTTTTCCATGCACATGGCATACTGTGAATTTGGGGAGAAAGTGATATTTAGGTTTGGGAGAGCACGGAGAGAGAGAGCTTTGATAGGAACAGTGAGTGATGCCATGGGGTGAAATTGTAAAGCCAATGGGTACATGGTTAGAGAAATAAGGACACACAGAACAGTCAGTGAGGATTCAGGTGAGTATCCGGGAAGGTTAGGGCTTGGTCAGCGCCAGCTAGAACAGCCTAGATGGAGCAATGCCCTCCATCTAGCAGGACTTGAAGGAGAGATGGAGCACAGAGCATCCTGGTATAGGGTCAGCTAGAGGGAGGCAAAAAAAAAAAAAAAAGAAGAGAGGAGTTTTAACAATTATGGATCAGAATCAACCAATAGCCTCTAACCAAATGCACAAAAGAGAATGGAGAGCAAATGGGATTTCCTAGAAGAAGCCAGAGGGCAGTAGGCAGGGAATGAAGAAGATGGCCACCAGTTTAGTTTTCCACCAGAAACTGATGGGGGTATATCTTAAAAGCAAATGTTTGATTCTGAGCTAGAGAATAGGAGCATGGGAAATGCCTGGGACATCCAGGGTGGCTAAGTAATATTTTAACCCTGAATAAAGCTAACTTAACCATGGGGCAGCACCATATTGGAAGGCGTGAGGGCATGTGATGTGGAGGAAAGGCCTAGAACTGGGGGTTAGGAGACCTGGCTTCTCTGTCTGGTTCATCTTTTCATTCATTACAAACTCATTGAGAGCCTATCAGACTCTCAGCCCCATGCTAAGATCTGGAAAACTTAAAATAGCAATTGAAATAATAAAAAATAACAAAAATAATATAATAATGTTAGTAATAATAAAATTTAGAGTGATTGATTTGTGTTAAGTACCATCCTAAGTAACTCATATTTGTTGGGTACTTTAAATATTAGAACAATCTATTGGGGTGAGTAGTGCTTTTATATTCATTTTTCAGATGTTGAAGCTGGTGGAGGTGGAGAAATAACACAACAGATTATTTCTGCTCTAAGGGAGCTTATATTCTAACAGTCATGTCTCCAGTTAACAGAATGATTTTTGGTGACTTTTCATTCTGTTTCCCCTTCTGTAGCCATGGCGATAATAGATAAAAATGCAGAGCTGCTCTGAACCAGACATATTATCTTATTTAATCCTTGCAATAACCTTATGAGGTAATTACTATTATCATTCCCATTTTACAGATGGGGAAACAAAGGTTCAGATAAACTAAGTAAGTTTCCCAAGAGACCTCGTCTGGGATTTGAACCCAGGCAGTCTACCTCCATAGTGAAGTACAACACAAGGGCAAATTAGGAGATTGGACTAAATCTCTGAGATCACATCCTGCTGGAATGTCCCATTACATTCCTATAAATTCCTTGAATCTCATGTATTTTATGATTCAGATACTTCTGTATCCAAACCAGCCATGTGTGCTAACAGAGTACAAGGTGTAGGCTGAAGAAAAGGCCACAACCTAAGGATAAGTTGTGACAAGGAAAAAATCCATTTGAGGTCTGTGGGCAATGGCAGTCTAGAGCAAAGTCAAGCTCTCCCCTCTGTGGTTGACAGTACAAGATATCATCATGTGGACGCAGACCCAGCACTGTACAGGGATGTTCCATTCAGGCTGGAAACCTCAAGGCGCAAGAAATAATTGACTGTTTGTGTGTGAAGGGATTTGTTTCAGCACAGATCCAGAATGCAACCTTTCCTGATCACGCTGAACAGGAGAGGATTTAGATTGAGGTCCTGAACTGAGAGGAGAGTGCATTAATCATGCTCATTGCTGGAGTCAGAAACAACTTCAGTTTTCCTGTGAGGAGCGTTATCAAGCAGGAAATCAAGTCCACAGGTGAGGGAAGCAGTGAGGTGCCTAAGGGAAATGACAGAGGCACCCAGGCAGACACAGGAGTAAATGCATCTGCGGACTCTCTAGAACTTCACACCAAAAAAATTTAAAAAGTCTTCATAGACCACGTGCAACCTTTTAGCTTTTATAACACAAAATTTAATGGATGTCCCCAAATTTGAGAATTGCAACTTGTCCAGAGCCAAAGTCATTCATTCATTCATTCATTCAACAACCATTCAGTGAATGCCTGCTAAGCTCCAGGCCTACAGGATTTCGTAGTGAACCAAACAGAAATGGACCCTAGCTTTCTCAAGCTTATTTCTAATACAGAAAATGGTCAGAAAGCCTGATAACTGTAGATAAACCAATAGTTAAACAGAACAATTTGAGATGGTGATAAATGTTATGAAGGGCACACACAGGATGATCTGATCAAGAGGCAGGGAGGCTTGGAAATGGGAGGATTTTAGACACTGTGCTCAGGGAAGATCTCTATTATGAGGTGACATTGGATCTGAGACCTGAAGGATGTAAAGAAATCCATGTGCTATCCAGGGGGAAGAGAGTGCCAGGAAGAGGGAAGGGCAAGTACAAAGCCTCTGGAACAGGAGCAACCTTGGCCTGTGCATGGACCTAATAGAGGCCACATGGCTGCAGGGTAATAGGAAGAGCATGTGGGGTAAGACACTTGAGAGCAGAAGCCAGGAGAGGGCAGGATGACATGGGGTTTTGGGTGCCATGCTGAGGAGGTTGGTTCTATTCTAAGAGCAAGGGTAGCTTGTTAAGCACAGGAGAGACTTGATTTGCTTTATGAAAAAGGTCACTTTGCTCTGGAGTGGTGAATGACCTAGAGGAGGCTCCAGAATTCTGGCAGGGAGACCAATGAGAAGACTATCGCAATCGCCAACGTGGGAGATGATGGTGGGGGCAGGGGAGGTGAAAAAAATTGGATGGATTTAAGAGTTATTCTGGAGATGGAACTGACAGAACTTGCTAATGGATTAGGTGTGGGGATGACTAAGAGGACATATCTGTGCTCTGCTATCACAATTTTTATGTACTTGAAGCTTTTCTTTGTGAATTCTGTTCAGCTTCATAAAATAGAGATGCCCCGGTGTGCGAAGCACAGTTAACCAATCTGGGCATGTCCTGCTCTTCTCTTATGCTGATGACCGTGATCCAAGGCAGACCACAGCGGGGAGGAGAGAGAGCCAAGGACCTGGATGACCCACCAACTGTACCTGCAGCCTCCCGGCACCATTAGTTTCTGAGCACCTGGGCTGACATCACCTGGGGGAAGCCAGTGATGCTGTGCTGGGCACAGAACACTGGAGGAAGGCCTTGCCAACCATTTCAGATCTACCTTATCCCATCAGTGAGGAATGAGTAATTGATCAGGATGTGCACGTGTGTGTGTGTGTGTGTGTGTGTGTGTGTGTGTTTAGGGAAGCTGAGGTTAAAGTTGAGAAAAACATGGAGAGCAGAGGCAGGCTTGCAATTATCTATAGAAAGGGTACTCCTTAGCTGTCTTAAATTAACAGAAAGAAAAATAGCTCTGTCTCAATCCCGGATGTCTCTGAACTTGTCGGAACCTGTCTCTGATTAGCAGCACAAATGGGAGGGTGGGTGGTAAAACTTTGACTGTCCTAACTCAGGTTCACTCCTTCCCCAGTCCCACACGTTCCCCTCTCCAAGCAGGCCCTTCCGGCTAGATGGCTGGACACTGGCATATGAGGACGGGGTGCTGCCTCAAAGAGGCCAGGTCATGAGCCAGAGAGAATCATGGAAGCTCTGCCCCTTTGTGCCCTAGTCAAAGCCAATTAGCCATAAAGGGGGTGATGTAAGTCTTTAAAAACTTTTCTTTAAAACAAAATAAAAACGCAGAGCTGCACCTGAGTGATCCACCTTCAAAAATCAGAGAAAACAAAGTGGAATCTCAGGTGGGAGGAAAAGCAGGATTGTTGAGGAGAGAACCGAAGGGTATGTTTTGTTTGGTCTGCAATAAAAGGGGGAGAGCCAACAGGATGGAGTGGGGGTCTTCTGACCCTTTAGAGAGGTGGCTCCTTTCCATCCATGCATTTCTTATTTCCATGTTTTGACAAATTACTTAACCACTTAGGTCTTTGTTACTTTGTAAGTAGAAAGGGAAGGGGAAAACACACAATAAAACCTTAATTGTCTGGAGACAGGGGACTGGGCCAAATGATCTCTTGAGGTCATTTCAAGGTCTGAGCTCTACAATAGGATACAAGAGGCAGTCGCATGCAGTGGCAAAGAATGCAGAGGGGAAATTTCTTACAATCAGCTCTGCCATATCCTGGCTGAGTAGCCTTGGACAAGTCATTTATCTTCTCTGTCCCTTGATTTCTTAACTTGTAAAGCACAGATCATAACAGGGTTGTTATAAAGATTGAATGAGTTAATGTAAGTAAACTCCTTAGAGCCTGGCACATGGTTATTGCTCCATAAATATTAGATGTGTTTTCTATGAAAACCAGTCTTTTGTACCAATCACTCTATTATTTTGGCTCCAAAGAATTCAAACACAGTATCCTTAGGCTACCAGGATGATCTGGAGTCATCCTGTCTATTTTCCTGCTCCCATGGAAACTTTGTCTGAACTATCCCAGAGAGATGGGAGTTTGTGCCACATAATAGAATTTGGGGAAGTGCCCTGAGGCGGCTGGTTTCCATGGCTGCCATCATAGCTAGCGAGCTTGGATGTGACCAGGAAGTCCCCTCTGACTAGGAAAACTGGTGGGTACCACAGCCACCATAAATGAAGCAGACCTCACAAAATCAGGCATTTGGGCAAAAGATCACATTGAGGTGTTGCCTTCCAACAGCATAAAGCCACCTAAAGAGCCAGGTCAAGCTCTCATCCCCTGATCAATGTTCCAGGGACCCGTGAAGCAGAATAATCTCTTCCCAAACTTGTTTTACTTAGTAAGGCCAAAGATTCATTAATTAACTATCAGTCTCATTAAAAAGAAGAAACACAACTTGACAAAGCACTAGGGGACCCACAGTTCTCAGAGCCAGGAGCAGAGGCTGTCGGGAGAGGCCAACAGAAAACAGTGACTCCGTGATCTGGCTTGGGGAGTAAAACGTCCCCAGACGTCTTCCCTTCCTTAGCACAATGTTGAATGTTTCTCCAAAATATGAATAATAAATGGCATGTGGGTGAGTCCATTCTCTAACAAACTCAGAGACCATCAGGAGCAACCATCATCTTATTCACTCTAGAAGAAAAAAGCAAATGCCTTTCCTTATTTAATAGAAGACAAAACTGAGGTCCACAGAAGAGCTTATCCAAGTTTGCAGTGAAAGGTTTGAAATTAAACTCCACTGTTCGACACCCAGCTACTCAGGCAATCTCATACCTGATATTTTAAGCAAGGAAAAATAAAAGATGTCTTCCCACGGAATCTTCTGGTTAACCCACTTTCATGTCCCAAAGAAGCAGTAATGTTTTGGAAAGAATAGGGAAACCATCCCCTAATGGTCTCGATGCCTCTGGTCCCTTCCCCTTAAATTCAGTACTGTTGCCACAGTGATTTTTCTCAAACTTAAATCAGCTTATGTCACTCCGCTGGTTAAATCCTTAAATGACTCCCCATTGACTTTAGGATGAAATCCAAAGGCCTTGTAATAAGACCATTCATGAACTGGCTCCTGCCACTCTGGCCAGCTTCATCCCTTCCTGCCCACCTCTGCCACATACACTACATTCCACCCACCAGAGGCTTCCCACTGGACCCCAATAACTATACTCTTTCTCTTTTCTCCAAGGTGCAGAATATATTGCACACTGCCCAACCATCCCTTTCAAATTTCCAACTTCAATTCCTCCATAGCCAGATATCATCTCTGCAGGATGCCTTCCCTCACCATCAGGCGGAATGAGGTTCCCTTGTCAGTGCTCTTGCAGGACACTGAGGAGACCCCTTAGCCAGGATGTGTCATCACATTTTGATTTAGTTATCCCTTTGCCTGTGAGCTGCCCTAGAGCAGAGGCTGGGAATACCCATGTCCATCTCCCCAACCCCTAGTACAGTGTTTGGGACACGGTAGATGTGTAATAGATAGTTAACAAATGCCTCTCTCTCACCTAAAGTCTGCCCTTCAGTTTAAATATTTTTATATGTAACTATTTGCAAGGCCATTTTATCACAAGAAAGGAAAAAACAAGGGAACAGAATCAATAGTTAATTATTCTGAAAATGATTATCATCTGCTTTATCAGACAAAAAGAATGGTATCAATAACTCAAATCAACAGATGACCCAGAAGTCATTTCTAGTTGGTTCAGGGTGCATGCCGCTCTGGTATAGGGGTGTGTGTGTGTGTGTGTGTGTGTGCATGCGCACGCGTGTGCACGCATGCACCTGTATGTACATATGTGAAGAGGAAAGGGGCATGTGTGGTTTGCTTTTATAATTTGACCTTTGTTCTTGCTGATTGCATACATGTTCCTTTTCCCTTAAAGCATATGCACTAACAAAGAGAGTGAAGGGGAGAAAACGGCAAGAAGTTGGAAGAAATGAGTCTGGTATTACAAATTACCCAAAGACATACAATCCACCAAATGGATAACTCACAGTACCCTGGGAATTTAGCAACAAGCTACCAGTGTTCATGATCGCTTTATCATAATAACCCCTTAGGTTTATGTAGCATGTTAAAGCTTACAAAGCACTTTTACATTGAAGTACTAATTTGTTTCTGACAACATTCTGAAAGATATGAAGCATATTTTACCTTGCCTTGTTTTACCTTTAAATAATGTAACAAGCAGCCACATACACACAAACAAAGCAAAAATTAGCACCTTGATGCAGACTTGTACTTTCGGTACTTGATAGTGTTGTGGTCTTTTCCCACCCCATCCCCTCCCCCACCCCACACACTGTAGCACCACGCTAAAGGAAGCCATTTCTTCCTTTTATATGTATTTCTAAAAAGCAACTTTTTTATTTTAGTTTTTTAAACTGTATGAAGTGGGCATCATGCGACATAATATCTTTGTGTCTGACTTTTTTAACTTAATTTTATATTGCTAAATTTCATTCTTATTGTTGAATGCAGCTGTAGTATATTCCTTTTTCCTGCCAAATAATATTTCATTATATGACTGACTACATACCACAGTCTACTCACCCACTTCTCCCTCAGTGGGTACTTGAGTTGTTTACATTCTTGCTACTGAACAGTGCTGCTATGGATAGTCTTATGCATATATCCTGGTACACACGTGTAGCTGTATCTCTTGGGTATTATCAGCAGTGTAATTTGAAGGAAAGAGAGGAAGTGAATGTTTAACTTTACACGATAATGTCAAACTGTTTTATAAAGTGATTGTACCAAATTACCTGCCCACCAGCAGAGTGTAGGCATCCCCATCACTCCATATCCTTTCTAACAATGAGGTTGACCCAAATGACTGAGAGGGGTAAAACATGTCTCAAACCAGCATCCTGTGGGCCAAATCAGGCTACCTGTCTTGCAAAGTAGTTTACTAGTTGCTTGTTTATTTAGTTTAATTTGACTTTGAAAGTCTTTGGATAGACAGATACTTTTGTCTACCACAGTCCCAACTTATTCCCTAATGTCTTATACATGGGCTAATTCACACATTTTTATTATCACCTGGCCTCTATAGGCATTTGAGTTTGAGATCCCTGTGATTCATAAAGTCTGTGAATTTAGACTATGGAAGAGTAATGAGTCCAAGAAAATGTGCTTTCTAAAAGAATACAGGAAGAACTCAGTCAAGTACCCTGAAGATTGTTGATAAATCATCCCTAAAAACTGAAACTGTGGCTATTCTGCACCAAACAGGGTGAGTTATAATCTAAGGAGTTAGTGAAATTCAAGTTCAGTGACAGATGCAAATGGGATGGTACTGGAAATAAACAGTTGTTGAAGGC
This sequence comes from Balaenoptera borealis, assembly GCF_965194805.1. Lineage (NCBI taxonomy): Eukaryota > Metazoa > Chordata > Mammalia > Artiodactyla > Balaenopteridae > Balaenoptera > Balaenoptera borealis. The sequence continues at coordinate 37,265,243 of NC_138860.1, read as the reverse complement.
ATGAGCTGCCACAATTAATCCTCACACCAATTCATAGAGGTATATATCATTCATCCCCATTTCAAAGCCAAAGAAAGTGAAGCATAGGGAAGGTTCTTGGCATCCCAAGCTAATACGCAGGGGAGAGCTGGGATTTGAACTGATGGCTGAGTCCAAAACCCGTGCATGGTTCACCAGAGCACACTGCCTCTAACACAGCACCACATGCCTCCTCTCTGTTCATCAGAGTGCACACCAGCTCTATGGGAAGCACCAAGGTTAACTCCCAATGTCACTGCAAGGTAGTATAGCACTTGCTTCTGCTTTTTTATAGAAGCAGGAAATTGAGGTCCAGAGAAGTTAAGGGGTTTGCCCAAGATCACCTGGGGAGTAGGTGAAGGTACAGAGATCTGAACATATTCTCCTCACACTAACACCAACTTCCTATTCCATACTGGCTGAGCTGCAAGTTAATACCAAAAGGCCCAAAGGGCGTCATTGCAAGCTGATATAATTTATTCTCCCTGAATAGAACCACAAGTCTCCTCACAACCAGGTGCAGAAATTGATGGTCCCAGACGGAGCAAGTTTGGGAAAGAAGAGAACAGTTTTACCTATACTGATCTAGATATTGGGCTGTACTTTGAGTATAATTATCTCCTTTGGAAGCCTACTAAAGCAGGAGGCACATGCCAGAGCTTAGAGATTCACTAATCTTCCTGGAAAGGAGAGAAATGTCAAGAATGTAGTCTTATAAAGAAAAGTAACATCCTCCCTAGAAACAGTGACAGAGCGTGGGAACCCCTTCCATCAAGTTTTTTTTTTTTTTTAACATCTTTATTGGAGTATAATTGCTTTACAATGGTGTATTATCCATCAAGTTTTAATATGATGCCCTTCTCTTTCTCAAAGTAGGTTTGAGAGGTTGCAAGAATAAATTGATCACCTTTGAGAATAAATTAAACTTTGAATTTTTCCAATCCAGGTCAACTTCCCTCCATGCTGGGTCTTGGTGAGGATTATATTATAGAGACCAGGAGAAACCTCCAACTTCATAATCATCTCCCAGAAGAGCCATTACTGGATCATTTACCAACAACAATTCTGACTCCGTATCTAGTCAGAGAGAGAATGTTCCTGAAAGACTGAGATGTCATTAGCAAGAGGTACTCCAAGCTTCAATGGAGGCTGTTTCTTTCCTCGGTGCCCCGCATCCTGGGGAAGTCATGGGACAATGACTACTTGCCTTCCTTTAGGCACAGACTTAGACACAGAGGATGCAGTGATGGATAAGATAGACTTTGCCCTCAAGATCGCACAGTCCAGTAGGGAAGACATATATAGAAATAGGCACAAATCAGAGAACCATGTACAATGATAGAGGCATGCAGCCAGGCCTGAATATGAGGGGAACATGATTAGTACATTCAGTGGTGGGAAAAAAAAGCATACAGAAAAGGAGACTTAAGAGCTGAGTTTTCAGGATGGATGTAGTGCTCAGTTCTATCCACTGGATTTCAAGCTTGTTTCTGGAACTCTGTCTTGAGTTATTTCTTCACCAGAAAGGCAGAGTAGTTATCTCCTGTGTGGCAGAGAATTAACACTTTCATTTGTAGAGGACCACCGTTCAATGGTCCTAAGACTAAAGAGAAAATATATCCCCTAGAAAGGTATCCCTACAGATTGCAGTCCTTTTGCTATACTACATGAAGAAGAGAGACCTCCACCTAAGGGTTCTCCACCTACCTGGATTCGTTTCATACCTGTAGAAACAGGCTGAACTGATGATCTCCAATAGTGCCATCTGCCTCTTTATCTTTCTCTCTCTCACCCAGCAATAATAGCAACCTTTTCTACTGTCTCAGAATCCACAAGTTCAAGCTGGCATCTCCATCTCCTGTGACCATCAGATCACCAGATGTGACTATCTCTGCTTTGCCCTCCAGAGAAAATACAGGTTAATTTGTTTTAAAGTAGTGGAGGAGCAAAGTAGTGGAAGAAAATAATTGTCATCACCTACTCCCAGGCAATTTCAGCATCCCCACTCCTCCTGTCCCCCTCCCTCCCATCGAAGTCAACAAAGCCAACCATTCCATCCTGATTTGTCCCTTTCCCCTGCACTGTATGAAGTTAGCTACAGATGGCATGCACGGATTGATGCTCCAAAACTCCCCAGTGCCCACTATCAAGCTGGTTCCTAAATCCGTGGATGCAGCAGACTTCAAAGAGGAAGTTGTGTGATCGCGCAGCATGAGCCTTGGCACAATGGAGTCTGGGCTGTGCCAGCGCCATGATGCCTGAGTCTCACCCGCTCTGATGCAGCACTCGGAATGGCATCTGGTTGCCCCACTGGCCACATGATGGGAGCCTGGTGCTGAGAGCCAAATTACTCTTTTTAATGCACCCTGGGTAGTAGGTAAAGAAATTCATGATAAAGTGGAGAGAAAGGAAAAGAAAACTATCAGGGAAAAAGTAGTTGAAGGGTTTATAGGAAACACAACCTTGAATACTTGTTTCTCTGCTCATTCATTTTCCTGCAAAGATCTTCCAAAAGGGGTTTTGGGTAGAGTCAGCTGAGGAAGTGGAATAAAGTTTTCTGGAGGTCTTTCTCCCTTGAGAGTTTGTTTAACTGTTCCCAATATTCCTGCCCCAGTCATCCTCGATTCTGTCCCAGAGCACTTAACAATCATAATAATACTCATTTATTGATCTTTATTATGTTCCAAGCATTGGATAAAATATTTTATACTCTTTTTCTCATTTAATTCTTAGACAAAACTGAAGCCTGGTATTTCCTCCCAATTTTTCAGGAGATAATACAGAGATGTTAAAGAAGTTGCCAGGATCACGCAGGTCTTAAATGATGGAGCCAAGATTCAAACCAAGGTCTGTAGGATTTCAAAACGCTTATTCCTGAAGGATCTTGTCAACCTCAACTAGCTGTCATAATAGAATCAAAAAGCATTACCTGAAGCTCCCTATCTTGGAGATATTTACATTTTAATAGCCTCTTTTTTTAACATCTTTATTAGGGTATAATTGCTTTACAATGGTGTGTTAGTTTCTGCTTTATAACAAAGTAAATCAGCTATACATATACATATATACCCATATCTCCTCTCCCTCCCATCCTCCCTATCCCACCCCTCCAGGTGGTCACAAAGCACCAAGCGGATCTCCCTGTGTTGTGCACCTGCTTCCCACTATCTATTTTCCATTTGGTAGTGTATATATGTCCATGCCACTCTCTCACTTTGTCCCAGCTTACTCTTCCCCCTCCCCATGTCCTCAAGTCCATTCTCTAGGCCTGCGTCTTTATTCCTGTCCTGGCCCTAGGTTCTTCAGAACCATTGTTTTTTTAGATTCCATGTATATGTATTAGCATACAGTATTTGTTTTCCTCTTTCTGACTTCCTTCACTCTGTATGACAGACTCTAGGTCCATCCACCTCACTACAAGTAACTAAGTTTCATTTCTTTTTATGGATGTGTAATATTCCATTGTATATATGTGCTGCATCTCCTTTATCCATTCATCTGTTTTTTTTTTTAAACTTTTATTTTTTATTTTTTTATTTTTTTTTAAACATCTTTATTGAAGTATAATTGCCTTACAATGGTGTGTTAGCTTCTGCTTTATAACAAAGTGAATCAGTTATACACATACAATATGTTCCCATTTCTCTTCCCTCTTGCATCTCCCTCCCTCCCACCCTCTGCATCCCACCCCTCTAGGTGGTCACAAAGCACCGAGCTGATCTCCCTGTGCTATGTGGCTGCTTCCCACTAGCTATCTATTTTACATTTGGTAGTGTATATATGTCCATGACACTCTCTTACCCTGTCACATCTCACCCCACCCCCTCCCCATATCCTCAAGTCCATTCTCTAGTAGGTCTGTGTCTTTATTCCCGTCTTGCCACTAGGTTCTTCATGGCCTTTTTTTTTTTTTTTTCCTTAGATTCCCTATATATGTGTTAGCATACTGTATTTGTTTTTCTCTTTCTGACTTACTTCACTCTGTATGACAGACTCTAACTCCATCCACCTCATTACAAATACCTCCATTTCATTTCTTTTTATGGCTGAGTAATATTCCATTGTATATGTGTGCCACATCTTCTTTATCCATTCATCTGTTGATGGACACTTAGGTTGCTTCCATGTCCTGGCTATTGTAAATAGAGCTGCAAGGAACATTGTGGTACATGACTCTTTTTGAATTATGGTTTTCTCAGGGTATATGCCCAGTAGTTGGATTGCTGGGTCGTATGGTAGTTCTATTTTTAGTTTTTTAAGGAACATCCATACTGTTCTCCATAGTGTCTGTATCAATTTACATTCCCACCAACAGTGCAAGAGGGTTCCCTTTTCTCCACACTCTCTCCAGCATTTGTTGTTTGTAGATTTTTTGGTGATGGCCATTCTGATTAGTGTGAGGTGATACCTCATTGTAGTTTTGATTTGCATTTCTCTAATGATTAGTGACCTTGAGTATCCTTTCCTGTGTTTGTTGGCAATCTGTATACCTGCTTTAGAGAAATGTCTATTTAGGTCTTCTGCCCATTTTTGGATTGGGTTGTTTGTTTTTTTGATATTGAGCCCATGAGCTGCTTGTAAATTTTGGAGATTAATCCTTTGTCAGTTGCTTCATTTGCAAATATTTTCTCCCATTCTGAGGGTTGTCTTTTCATCTTGTTTATGGTTTCCTTTGCTGTGCAAAAGCTTTGAAGTTTCATGAGGTCCCATTAGTTTATTTTTGTTTTTATTTCCATTTCTCTAGGAGGTGGGTCAAAAAGGATCTTGCTGTGATTTATGTCATAGAGTGTTCTGCCTATGTTTTCTTCTAAGAGTTTTATAGTGTCTGGCCTTATATTTAATCCATTTTGAGTTTATTTTTGTGTATGGTGTTAGGGAGTGTTCTAGTTGCATTATTTTACATGTAGCTGTCCAGTTTTCCCAGCACCACTTATTGAGGAGACTTTTCTCCATTGTATATTCTTGCCTCCTTTATCAAAAATGAGGTGACCATATGTGTGTGGGTTTAACTCTGGGATTTCTATCCTGTTCCATTGATCTATATTTCTGTTTTTGTGCCAATACCATACTGTCTTGATTACTGTAGCTTTGTAGTATAGTCTGAAGTCCAGGAGCCTGATTCGTCCAGTTCTGTTTTTCTTTCTCAAGATTGCTTTGGCTATTCAGGCTCTTTTGTGTCTCCATACAAATTGTGAAATTTTTTGTTCTAGTTCTGTGAAAAATGCCATTGGTAGTTTGATAGGGATTGCCTTGAATCTGTAGGTTGCTTTGGATAGTATAGTCATTTTCACAGTGTTGATTCTTCCAATCCCAGAACATGGTATATCTCTCCATCTGTTTGTATCATCTTTAATTTCTTTCATCAGTGTCTTATACTTTTCTGCATACAGGTCTCTTGTCTCCTTAGGTAGGTTTATTCCTAGGTATTTTATTCTTTTTGTTGCAATGGTAAATGGGAGTGTTTCCTTAATTTTTCTTTCAGATTTTTCATCATTAGTGTATAGGAATGCAAGAGATTTCTGTGCATTAATTTTGTATCCTGCTACTTTACCAAATACATTGATTAGCTCTAGTAGTTTTCTGGTAGCATCTTTAGGATTCTCTATGTATAGTATCATGTCATTTGTAAACAGTTACAGCTTAACTTCTTCTTTTCCAATTTGAATTCCTTTTATTTCTTTTTCTTCTCTGATTGCTGTGACTAAAACTTCCAAAACTATGTTGAATAATAGTGGTGAGAGTGGACAACCTTGTCTTGTTCCTCATCTTAGAGGAAATGGTTTCAGTTTTTCACCATTGAGAAGAATGTTGGCTGTGGGTTTGTCATATATGGCCTTTATTAAGTTGAGGTAAGTTCCCTCTATGCCTACTTTCTGGAGGGTTTTTATCAAAAATGGATGTTGAATTTTGTCCAAAGCTTTTTCTGAATCTATTGAGATGCTCATATGGTTTTTCTCCTTCAATTTGATAATATGGTTTATCACATTGATTGATTTGCGTAGAGTGAAGAATCCTTGCATTCCTGGGATAAACCCCACTTGATCATGGTGTATGATCCATTTAATGTGCTGTTGGATTCTGTTTCCTAGTATTTTGTTCAGGATTTTTACATCTATGTTCATCAGTGATATTGACCTGTAGTTTTCTTTCTTTGTGACATTTTTGTCTGGTTTTGGTATCAGGGTGATGGTGGTCTCGTAGAATGAGTTTGGGAGTGTTCCTCCCTCTGTTATATTTTGGAAGAGTTTGAGAAGGATAGGTGTTAGCTCTTCTCTAGATGTTTGATAGAATTCGCCTGTGAAGCCATCTGGTCCTGGGCTTTTGTTTGTTGGAAGATTTTTAATCACAGTCTCAATTTCAGTGCTTGTGATTGGTCTGTTTATATTTTCTGTTTCTTCCTGGTTCAGTCTTGGAAGTTTGTGCTTTTCTAAGAATTTGTCCATTTCTTCCAGGTTGTCCATTTTATTGGCATATAGTTGTTTGTAGTAATGTCTCATGATCCTTTGTATTTCTGCTGTGTCAGTTGTTACTTCTTTTCCATTTCTAATTCTATTGATTTGAGTCTTATCCCTTTTTTTCTTGATGAGTCTGGCTAATGGTTTATCAATTTTGTTTATCTTATCAAAGAACCAGCTTTTAGTTTTATTGATCCTTTGCTATCATTTCCTTCATTTCTTTTTTATTTATTTCTGACCTGATCTTTATGATTTCTTTCCTTCCACTAACTTTGGGATTTTTTTGTTCTTCTTTCTCTAATTGCTTTAGGTGTAAGGTTAGGTTGTTTATTTGAGATGTTTCTTGTTTCTTGAGGTAGGATTTTATTGCTATAAACTTCCCTCTTAGAACTGCTTTTGCTGCATCCCATAGGTTTTGGGTCATCGTGTTTTCATTGTCATTTGTTTCTAGGTATTGTTTTTATTTCCTCTTTGATTTCTTCAGTGGTCTCTTGGTTATTTAGTACTGTATTGTTTAGTCTCCATGTACTTGTATTTTTTACAGATTTTTTTCCTGTAATTGATATCTAGTTTCATATCGCTGTGGTCGGAAAAGATACTTGATATGATTTCAATTTTCTTAAATTTACCAAGGCTTGATTTGTGACCCAAGATATGATCTATCCTGGAGAATGTTCCATGAGCACTTGAGAAGAAATTGTATTCTGTTATTTTGGGATGGAATGTCCTATAAATATCAATTAAGTCCATCTTGTTTAATGTATCATTTAAAGCTTGTGTTTCCTTATTTATTTTCATTTTGGATGATCTGTCCATTGGTTAAAGTGGGGTGTTAAAGTCCCCTACTATGATTGTGTTACTGTCTATTTCCCTTTTTATGGCTGTTAGCATTTGCCTTATGTATTGAGGTGCTCCTATGTTGGGTGCATAAATATTTACAATTGTTATATCTTCTTCTTGGATTGATCTCTTGATCATTATGTAGTGTCCTTCTTTTTCTCCTGTAGTAGTCTTTATTTTAAAGTCTATTTTGTCTAATATGAGAATTGATAGTCCAGCTTTCTTTTGATTTCCATTTGCATGGAATATCTTTTTCCATCCCCTCACTTTCAGTCTGTATGTGTCTCTAGGTCTGAAGTGGGTCTCTTGTAGACAGCGTATATATGGGTCTTGTTTTTGTATCCATTCAGCCAGTCTATGCCTTTTGGTTGGAGCATTTAATCCATTTACATTTAAGGTAATTATGGATATGTATGTTCCTATTCCCATTTTCTTAAATGTTTTGGGTTTGTTATTGTAGGTCTTTTCCTTCTCTTGTGTTTCCTGCCTAGAGAAGTTCCTTTAGCATTTGTTGTAAAGCTGGTTTGGTGGTGCTGAATTCTTTTAGCTTTTGCTTGCCTGTAAATGTTTTAATTTCTCCATCAAATCTGAATGAGATCCTTGCCAGGTAGAGTAATCTTGGTTGTAGGTTTTTCCCTTTCATCACTTTAATTATGTCCTGCCACTCCTTTCTGGCTTACAGAGTTTCTGCTGAAAGTTCAGCTGTTAACCTTATGGGGATTCCCATGTATGTTATTTGTTTTTTTTTTTTCCCTTGCTGCTTTTATTATTTTCTCTTTGTATTTAATTGTTGATAGTTTGATTAATATGTGTCTTGGAGTGTTTCTCCTTGGATTTATCCTGTATGGAAATTTCTGTGTTTCCTGGACTTGACTGACAATTTCCTTTCCCATATTAGGGAAGTTTTTAACTCTAATCTCTTCAAATATTTTCTAAGTCCCTTTCTTTTTCTCTTCTTCTTCTGGGACTCCTATAATTCGAATGTTGGGGCATTTAATGTTGTCCCAGAGGTCTCTGAGACTGTCCTCAATTCTTTTCATTCTTTTTTCTTTTTTCCACTCTGCAGTAGTTATTTCCACTATTTTATCTTCCAGGTCATTTATCCATTCTTCTGCCTCAGTTTTTCTGCTATTGATCCCTCCTAGAGGATTTTTTATTTCATTTATTGTGTTGTTCATCATTGTTTGTTTGCTCTTTCGTTCTTCTAGGTCCTTGTTAAACGTTTCTTGTATTTTCTCCATTCTATTTCCAAGATTTTGGATCTTCTATACTATCATTACTCTGAATTCTTTTTCAGGTAGACTACCTATTTCCTCTTCATTTGTTTGGTTTGGTGAAGGAGCACTTCATCTGCTGTGTGTTTCTCTGTCTTCTTGTGTTGCTTAACTTACTGTGTTTGGGGTCTCCTTTTTGAGGGCTGCAGGTTTGTAGTTCCCATTGTTTTTGGTGTCTGCTCCAAGTGGCTAAAGTTGGTTCAGTGGGTTGTGTAGGCTTCCTGGTGGAGGGGACTGGTGCCTGTGTTCTGGCAGATGAGGCTGGATCTTGTCTTTCTGGTGGGCATGACCGCGTCTGGTGGTGTGTTTTGGGGTGTCTGTGACCTTATTATGATTTTAGGCAACCTCTCTGCTAATGGGTGGGGTCGTGTTCTTGTCTTGCTAGTTGTTTGGCATAGGGTGCCCAGCACTGTTGCTTGCTGGTCGTTGAGTGGAGCTGGGTCTTAGCGTTGAGATGGAGATCTCTGGGAGAGCTTTTGCTGTTTGATATTACATGGAGTAATAGCCTATCTCTTACTGAGACTTCAATGAACAATGAAATGAGTTGCTTGTAATGCTATTTGGGACACTGTAATAGTCACAGAGGAAATACATGGTGTCAGGTGTGTCTCAAATAACAGTGTGTCTCTCAACTCAATGTAATGAAGCCAGACCCATCTGAAGGAAGGTTGAAGCTATTGTTTTGTATTTATTTCAATAGAAACTGTGTTTATTAGGAGTTATAACCAAGAGAAATTTTGTTTGTATATAGGAAAGCCTTCCCAGTGAAGGAGCCTGTAGCAGTTTAGTAGATGACTTCAACACACACATGACAACACAGACACACACACATACACTCAGCTCTCACTCCCCAGCCTGGAGGAGTTCAGTCCTACCTGGCCAGAGAGAGATGAACAAGGTGATTTCCCAGGAAAACTCTTGACCTCGACTTGTAACCTTTAACTTTGACTCAGAGTATTTCATTTTATTTCCCAGGACTTCCTAAAGACACACATGTAGTTGACATTTTCTGTCCTTAAAACAACATCAGATAAGCAAAGTAGAGACTTCCATCACATTCTTCGAAAAGAAAAATATTTTCTCAGACTTGGGTCAAGAATGAGTTGTCCCACCATTAACATTTGGAAATTCAACTGCCACCCTCCTCCAGGCTTCCAGGTCTCCCAACCCAAGATGACTTTCTGTCCTTCTAGACCAACCTATAGAGGAAATCATTTCCTGACAGTCTACCAAACATAACCCCTTGAAAGCAAACAGCAGACCCAAAGGCCGTCATTTGTCTGTGTCTCTCCCCTCCTGCTGTGGAGAGAAAGCTCATCTCCAGCCAAGGAAGAGACAAGTGTCACTGCCCCACTCCACTCCTGGGACTGGCAGAGGCTAGGTTGCTGATTTCCTCCTCAGATGCTCCCTCTCTCTCCCCCTTTCCTTCCAGAGCCCTCCTGAGGTTTTCCTGCCAGAAAGGGAGAGGAAAGAAGGCAACAGCCCCAAAAGGACAACTCTAACATTCTATCAATCAGGATCCTGCCATATGCAAACCAAGAATGAAAAGAAATTTAAGCAGGGCTTCAACACCTTCTCATCCAGAGATATTCATCTAGCATGTGAGCTAGATGAATATGGATTTAGGTATTCCAGGGTTGCCTATCTGTGCCCGCTTCATCATTTTAGCACAGGCAGGAAGCCCTGAATATTCTAGTTCCTACCTATCCACAAAGCTATATGTTATCTGACAAATGCTTTCATAATTAACTAATAGTGACGCAAGGTCTGTTTTTTGTCCTAGGGGCATCTGCACTTAAGAAAAGATGCTCAAACTGGTCAATGTTTAACCTCAAAGCCAAAGTCCCTATTACAGTGTCCTACAAGCCCCTTTGTAATGTGCCAGCCCCACCCCCAGCCTCTCTGACCTCATTTCTTATGATTGCCCTCTTGGTTCCCCATTCATGCCTCTCCAGCAAATGGTCTCCTTACTGAATCTCCCATTTCATGGTCCTTGCCCTGGCTATTCTTTTTGACTGGATACCCACTCCTATATCACTCCCCATGCCTGTGCTCTCCCAAAATCCCCTTTACCCTGTGCCATATTTTCTTCTTCCACAGCACTTGTTATTTTATAACATAATGCATACTTTACTGGCTTATTATTTTTATTGTTTCTTTTTCCTTTATCTTCATACCTTACTAGAATGCAAACTCTATGACAGCAGGGTTTTTTGAGTTTTTTCATCACTGATGTATCCCAAAATATCTAGGATAATGCCTGCCACATAATCGATGCTCAAGGAATGTTGGCTAAAGGGAATACCCCTCTAATGGAGGGATTTCAAATACTCTCTAGAACCAGAAACTCACCCCTACCTGTATCCCAGGCAGTTAGGTTCACCCCAACATATGCCAAAACTCCAAAGAAGAGCAGACACCCATATTTCTTCTATTCCTCACAGCCTTAATCCTTAGTCCCCTTAGATCTATTTTCCTTTGCACATTTCACACTCTGCAACCAAAAGCAAAGTGCATCCTCCCACATTTTACCTCCTGATTCATTTCCCATTATAGATTTAAAGAGCCCATAGCCCCTCAGTTTTCTTCTTTACCTGCTTGCAGTTCAGGCTCTTCTTCCCACTCCCTGTCTCTGGTTTTCCGGGGCTGCCTGCCACCTGGTTCTGCTTGGATGCTGAGCTCCTCTGCCTGACAACAGCTGCCCCACACATCCCTCTTGGCTCAGAGAGGCCCTTCTAGGGAAACTGGGACCCTAGAATAAAGTCATGTTCTTGAATGTATCTTTACTTACTATCGTCAATAATACCTGAACACATTTAAATCAATAGTAACAAGCTCTCCGTTCCAACAGGAAAAAAGTTTAAAAAAGAGGCTGACTCACAATTATGCCTCTCTTCATTTTGAACGTCAGGACTAACCTTGAATTTGTACATCAATATGACAAGAGCAAAACATGTAAAAACCTGAAGCCACAATGAAGACAAACTGTCCCCAAATTGCACATGTGTTTTTCAGAAAATTTCTCCTGGTCTACTCTTTCTGACAGCAAAAATCAAATGATACTTTACTTTCAACAACTACTCAATCTCAAAGCTGGGCAGCCATTTCTTAAACTGTCAACAGCCACCCTGCCAACTTTATAGCGTGTAAACTCTGAATGCTCCAGATCGAGGCAAGGCTGATGGGTACGTGTGGTGTGCTCCGCAGGCTCTTTACGTCTGTGAAACTTCAGCATCCTCATTAATCACAAACTCCTCCCACTGGAACTCACCATTCCTCACTCTGCAGGACCCACCTGTCTTAAACTTCATAGCTTTATTTTCTACCCTCCCATCCCACAATATAAAAATAATACCTACCACGTGCATATCACCTCATAGATTCCAGAGTACATTTACAAGCATACCTTAATTTTACTCCCGTATGAACACTGCAGAGTGGGCGTTACTGTACCCATGTTCTAGAAGCAGTACTAACTAAAATATAAGGGAGTATGCAAGGCTCACAGCTGGGACACGGAAGGGTTAAGTTTGAACCCAGGCCCTGGATTCCACAGCCAGGATTCAGCCCTCTCATCTCTGCTGTCTGACTCAGTCCCTCAGCATTCTTTAGCTCCCAGTCAATAAATACTTCTCTTTTCAGGCTGCAAATGTTCTGTTCCTCATCCTAACTGCATATCAATACTGTCCCATTCATGGACATGCAATGCACCTACTTCAGGTTCAGGCACCATACAGACCTTCTCTGCTCTTTCTCCCTTTCTCCTCTGTGCTCTCGATCCACACCTTGACTACTGCACTTCTTGTTTTGCAGTTACTTGCTTGTGTATTGCTCTTCTCCTAAGGGCTCCTCCAGGACAGGGACAGTGTCTTACTCAGCTCTATTGCCCCAGATTTTAGCACTGTACTTGATATGAAAGTTTTCAATAAAGATATGTAATCTTTGAGATGTCGAATGAATGACAGTTATGCCCAAGAGAAGAGGGAGCATCCCCTTCTATTCCAGATCCAAACTCCATCTCTGGGCCACTTGCATTCTCCCAGCTACATGCACCCCTCCGGAGCTCACCAGGCAGAGGCAACCTGAACCCTGGGGAGGGTGGCGGGGTGCGCGGGCAGAGCGCATGGGTGAGATGTGGTCTATATTAGAGTATCTATATAAATATGTAGATACTTTAGGATCTAAAGTCTCAGGGGCCTCACAGTATTTCTGCTCCAAGAGTCTTTGAGAAAACTCAGAGAAGTGAAGATCTGATGGAGTTGACAGGGACAAAAACACAGAAATAGAAGGGAGAAAAGCTCTCAAGAGGGCAGAGAAGGGATGGCGGATGCCAGGAGGAGCATCCGCTACATGTCCAGTCCTAACCCTGATGTGGCACATCCGCAGAAGTCTCTGTACTAAGAGTGATCAGACTCTGAGTTCCCTACGAGGAGGGCCATGGCTAAGTCAAGAAAAGGCTTACGTTTCTATCTGGAATTGTCTTCTCTGTAAGCAAAAGAATTCCAAGCTCCCTGAAAAGTGGCCCCGCTGTAGTTGTTTTTATCTCCATAAAGCTTCACTCCCAGTCCTTCTTCCAGTAGGGGCCTCTCTTCTAAACAAACACACACACACACACACACACACACATGTTCCATTTCCTGGGACCACTCTCAAATATCTACCACAATGACATGACCTGGAGTCTTCTCAGCTGTCTGTATAAGTCAATTAAATTGAATTTATGTGCTAAGGCCTCCTATGTGTCGAGCAATGTTCAGGGCATACAAACCTGAATAAACATGGCTCCTGTCCACATAGAGCTCTCAGTCTAGTAGATCAGATGAACCCATATAGAAGTTAAGGAAGCTGGAACAAGCAATAGAGATGCTGTAGGATTAAGGGAAGGGAGGAACTAATTCCACTTGAAGAGGATCAGAACCCCTGGTGCAGTAGGTGTGAGTTGAGTTAGGCTTGGAAGGATGCCATTAGGATCCCTTTGGGGGTGAGACCTAGGGGTCTCTATGTAGAACCCCTGTCACTGTCATGACCTCCACTACAGGGAAAAACTCAGACAGGACTAGTACGTTCTCTCAAGAGCAGTAAAAGTCAATCAGGAGGCCCCAAAACTATGTATATGGGTTTGAGTTCCTCCTTTTTTGGAACTGGGGAAGATGCCTGTCCACTAAATCATGCCTGGAGCAATGTTAACTCACTCGGTAACTGTGAAAACTTAAGATATAAAATGAGAGCCTGAATATTGAATGCTTAGAACAGCGCCCAGATGATTCCACCCAGTAACACCTTACTTTTTCTTACCAGCACTATCTTACACTCTTTAATATTTACTTTCAAACTTGATCTCCAGTGCCAGTCCCTGTTCTCAGTCTTGGTATCAAATCTAAATACACGAACTTCAATAAGAAATTGTGATTTGGGGCAGTGTTCCATGGGAATAGTGGCTCTTGGGACCTATCAGGGAATGGAGAATACTTTCACACTGCTTTGCACAGGGTGCAGATAAGTGAGGATAGTGGGAAGCAGTGTTGCCAGAGGTTTTGGGGATCAGAGCATGTGGGGCTATAAATTGCCAGAGCCAAGGACTTTCAATTGGATGGTGCCGGCAGCATGTACCATTGAAGGTGTCTGAGGAGTCAATTGATCTGATCAGCTCTCTGCTGTCTTTCCTGAGACCTGTGTCCTCACTCCAGGAAGTAACCACCCTGCAAGGAAAGTAGTGTTCATTCTATTAAAAGATGAGGAAGGCCTTTGCTGCCTCTGTGGTCTACACTGTATCTGAGCACCTGGAACTTGGTCTCTGTGCAGTTATTTCTGAGGGCCTTCAATGCCAAGTACTCAACTAGACTTTGAACACTGACAGGTGAGAACTGATGTGGCATCCCAGCCCCTGGTGAGAGGACCAACAGGCCTGCCTGTGCAGTGCCTTCTGCCTAACAGCTTTCGGGTCTCCAGATGACTCAAGCCCGGCAAATATGGTACTCCTTTTGTTCATAACACATATTCTCCATCTTCCCTGAAAGCTCCCCAAGGAGAATGCGTTGCTACTCAGTGACATGCAGTCATTTTCATTACAAATGTATGGCATTGGCCAAACCACTGGGATGGGTTACCACTGAGCCACACATATTCCCTTGTCCAGCCCAAACGGTAACATGTGTTAATTAGTGGTGGGCCATGAGTAAGCCACCCTTGCCATGGAAGGGCATTCAAGTGAAAGCAAGTAAACCCTAATCATTAGAGGGAAGAATGAATAGTGGTGTGGCCAATCTTGTTCTTTCAAAAGAGGAAATGTAAGTTGATGTTACTTCTCTAGTTACATTCAAGTTCTCCTGCATCCTGACATCTCTGGATTAGTGGGCTTGGGTGGAGTTGGAGTCGAAACTGTGAAGTCTGTAGAAGTAAAACTTTGTTCTGGTTTCTGGGTTATCAGGGACTAGAGAGTGTTTCCATGGCAAATAGATAATCAGATAGTTACAGGGAACATATTTTTAATATAAAAATTGGACATATGGTTTGACAAGTATGAGTGTACTTTGGAAAATATAAGAAAAAAAGAAAACATTTAAAATTGGGGCTGTTCCTGAAAAAGCTTTGACAAGTGGTCACCTTCACACAGTGCCCTCGCTAAAGAGGAATACAGTACATATAATCCAGGATAAGCCAATTAATACAAATCACTAATTACAACTCTGGTTAACCTATGATCTACGTGTAAGAATTCATCAGCACTGCTCAGCCAAGCCTCTCTGTGACTCTCAGAGCTAAGCTAGTCACTCAGAGGTCTCAGCATCCTGCAAATAAGGGAGCCTTCATCTCTGTGGTTAGGAAGTAAGAAAACTCTGGCCAGTGCAGCACTTGGAGGCAGACTCAGAAGCTGATCAAGTTAAAGGGAGAATTACGTACTGTCCTCCCAGAGACATTACCCTGAGGGATTTATCCATCTTTTTTTGTGCAGTTTAGATCAGGATAAAGTAACAGCTTTCCTTGCTACCTAAGAATTATTTTGTTCTCATCTACAAAATGCATAGTTGGTCTCGATTACCCCAATACACATATAGATACACCTCCTTCACAGTCAACCCCTCTCGTGCGCGTGCTCGCTCTCTCTCTCTTTCTCTCTCTCTCTCTCTCTCTCTCTCTCTCACACACACACACACACACACACACACACACACACACACACGGATGTAAGAGCAGACTCCATTTGGTTGTAGTTCCTGGGAGGGATGCAAAATGGAGCCAGATTTGCATAGGACGCCAGACAAGCCCTCCGGCCCCTGAAATATCACACCTGTCTCCTGCCAGTATTCAGAGTGCCATCTGCTTCCCCAGGAAAGCCAGACATAAGGCCCCCTCTTTATGCCTTTGGTAGATGATGAGAAAACCTGGCATGGGGAGCCTTAATTGCTCAAAAATAACTCCGTGGTACGTAACATACAGTTACATGAAGATCTGAAGAGAAAGCCTTGGCAGTCTTTTCACAAACATTCAGATAATGGTTGGGGCATGCAAAAGGGAAACTATTTAAGGACTCAACCTCATCCCAAATTATTTCTACTGCCAACAAATCTACAAGTGAGGAGTCCCGGGTGTGTGGTAGAAAGTCCCACAAAAAAGGCATGGGAAGCATCCAGGCAGGATTGTATTTTTTCATCTACCTCACTCTGAGGTTGCGATGCTCTCCTAAAGCTTTTTTTACCACCTCACATAAATAATTTTACTCCTTGATGCTACTTTTAAAATATAGTTCTATCTCTAGTTATGACAGCAGAGCAGAGGGAAATTCCCTCTCTCAGGCTGGTATAGCAGTGCCTGTGCAGAGACCAGACACATAAAACAGAGAGGTGGAAAAAAAAAAAAAAAAAAAAAAAAAAACAGAGAGGTGTGACAGAAGCAGCATGGTTTCCAGTGTGGAAAGACAGCACAGGACAGTCTTAAGGCAAGAGGACAGACTAGGGCAGAGTTTGTCAGTGGTGGCCCTCTTGACATTTTGAGCTGGATGATTGAGCCATAGGGAGTTTTTCTGTGCATGGTGGGATGTTTAGCAACATCCCTAGCCTCAATCCATTACATACAAGCAATACCCCTCCCTCAGTATGACAACGAAAAATATCTTCAGACGTCAAATGTCTCGTGGGGAGCAGAATCACCCCTTTGGAGAACTATTGAACTGGATGGTCTCTCTAGGTCTCCTCAAAGCCCATTGGGGTATGTAGGTGGTAGAGAGAGTTCTGATAGCATAGCATTTATCACAGAGAATGATACTCACTTGTTTATGAGTCTATGTCTCCCATTAGATTGCATTTTTGTGAGGACAGAGACCATCTCCATCTGAGTACTGCTGTCTCTGCAGCCCATGGCCTGGTGCCAGGCACAAGGGTTAAAGGAAAGAATCAATGACTGGATGAATGGCAGGTGGGATCCGGTCTCCTTCCCAATCCAGATTTGCATAGTTTCCCTTTTGCATGCCCCAACCATTATCCGAATGTTTATAAAAAGACTGCCAAGGCTTTCTCTTCAGATCTTCATGTAACTGTACGTTACGTACCATGGAGTTATTTTTGAGCAATTAAGGATCCCTGTGTCAAGTGCT
Organism: Balaenoptera borealis; assembly: GCF_965194805.1. Classification (NCBI taxonomy): domain Eukaryota; kingdom Metazoa; phylum Chordata; class Mammalia; order Artiodactyla; family Balaenopteridae; genus Balaenoptera; species Balaenoptera borealis. The sequence continues at coordinate 37,248,066 of NC_138860.1, read as the reverse complement.
GTGGCTTTGTGTTGGTGGTGGCTGCAGGGAGGGATATCTTCAGAAAATTAATAAAATAAATGACTAAATAAATGGAACCTCTTGTCTAAAGAACACAGAGATAAGGTAAACCATTTTGAGTTCTAGGAAAATTATCTCTACCATCCTGCCCCAGTTCCTCCATTCAGCCAGAAAACACGTTAATTTATCTTGTGAAATTTTTCATCCACCAGACAAACATTAAGTATTTCTTTCTCCTTTTTTTTAAAAAAAATATTCTTCTCTCTAGGAAGGTGGGTTGGCTCTCAACTCATTGGAATAAAAGCTCCATTAGCCTCACTGCATGTAAGGCTTGTGAGGTTGGCCTGGATTCAGGGCCAGCAGAAGGATAAAGAAATCTGACACTCATTGTTTACATAATTAGAGTTGGTAAAATAAACTGTGCACGTTTCATCAAGGGAATGGATCCATCAGACCCAGGACAGGGTGGAAAATCCATGCTCACAGTACCAGCCTTTTGCCTCAAATTAACCCCCAGCTGATCAAAAAGGTTCCTGTGGAGTCACTGGGGAATATTCCTACACCCCACCCCACCCCTGGCCCTTCATGCCTTTTAATCTCTGAGTCCACATAGTTTTTCTCAGCTGATGCAAACACAGCAAACACTACATACAGTTGTCTGCTTATACATGACACATGTTCTCCAAATCCCTGCATAGAATGTTTCTCTCCCTCGGTAACATGATGTCGTTTGCCAGCAAGTATCCAAGAATCCACCCCTAGCCAAGAAGGCTTCACTTTTTCATGCATATCAGAAGGCAAGATGGGGCTGCACTGAAAAACCCAAACTTTTGACCAGCCTTGGGACAAGTAGCAACAGGAATGATATCATTGATGGGGAACTAACAGAATAATCATCAAGGATGAAATAAATTCTTTTTGAAAAGTAAACAGCCTCTTCCTAAATTCATATTATGGTTCTTACCTATGTTAATATCCTCTTCTAACCCAAACCAGCTTTCAAAAAGCCAAGGTCTTGGAAACTTTCAACGGTCTTGCATTACTGACCGAAAACGGTGTGATCTCCTTCTCTGCCATCCTCTCTATCATGCCCTCACTTTGACTAACTTAAAATTAGTATAAATTTCCTCTAGGAGGGAGAGGAAGGCAAGTGAGTGAATGAGACAGGCTTAGGTAACAGACAAGCAAGGTCGTCACTGGCCATGGAAAAATATCTCAAGCCAGAGGCAAGAAAGGAGCCAGAAGAATAGTATAGGACCTCTGGGAAGGAAAGACAGTTTTCAAAATAGACAGGCTGGGGACGAGGTTTGGGAAGTAGACGTTGTTTTGTCCAGAGGTGCCAGAGTACAGCCCGGCAGTCTCCCCTCATCAAGTGCTTGCAGGGCTCTGATGTGTTAGTGTGCAAGGTGGTGCCCAACCCTGGAAGAGACGAGGAAATGGCCAAGGCTACAATATAAGCTAACGAGGGGACTTCCCTGCTGATGAGGGCTGTGAAACACGGCTTTCACCATTTCCGGGGTCTTCAAGATCAGGAGACTCGGTCTTCCATCAGGGAAAAACAATACTGAGCTAGCCCAGATGGATTCTTAGAAGCATTGTAACTCTAGGAAGCTATGAAAGCCCAGAGGCTATTCCCAGGGCAGGAAGTAGCACCCAGGATGGGGAAGGTGGTGCTAGCGGGAGTCTGGCTCTGTCCAGTGATTGCGTTCTTCAACCCAGCCTGGGTCTCCTCCGGCTTCAGCATGTTCTGAGTGGCTGATGTATTTCCCCATAGTCCTGATGGATATATTTTGTGGTGTTTTCTTTTTCATCGTCTCACTGATAGAAATGTGTGCATGTGTGTGTGTGTGTGTGTGTGTGTGTGTGTGTGTGAGAGAGAGAGAGAGAGAGAGAGAGCACACGTGCTTTTTCTTGGCCTTTTGCCCTTTGGGAAGGTTTCCAGAGATATTTCCATGAGTGTAGAAGCTTGAGCAGAGACAGGGAACAGAGGGCGATGGCTTGGGGGTTGGGAGGGGGATCTACTCGCGGCTGAGACTTGGCTTTTGCCTGAACTCAGCTGCTTGGCATCCATGGCGTCTCTGCCGTGAAGCTCACAGGAGAGCTTGGGGCAGCTCCTCTTCCCTGCTGTTCTCTGCATGCCCTCCTCCCTCACTCCCTCCTCACCCCCTTCTATGCCCTGCTCTCCTTCTCTCCTCTGGTTTCTTCAATTTCAATGAGTTTATGGGCATGACGAATGTTGCCAAACCCAATAGCCCTGAGTCTCAGTGTCTGGGGATGGATTTCACAGTGGGAAGGGGGTGACCGGGGCCTTGGACCACATTCCCACTGTAGGTTTCTGCTTCAGTCTGAGTTGGTGGCAGGCTGCCAGGCATCTTGCTCACTAGGGTTTCCAGTCTCAGCTGAACTCACCAACCTTGTCTCCAGACGGGGAGAAAGTTATTATGGCAGAGGTCATGTCTGGAGCCTCAGGTCGGGGTGAGGGGTTGGGGGGAAGCTTCAAGCTTATGTTTTCAAGGAGAAGTTTATAAACAAACCTCTCACTGTCTTATATAAACTGTGCTGCTAAAACTCCAGTCCCCCACTGACACTGCAAATTCACAGACTGGGGCCAGGCGGCTCCTGGGGCCAGGAGCAGGTCTGACAAAGACAGGCGGCTCTCAATCCAGGCATTCACGGGAGATTAGAAAGGGTCCTTGATGGGCTTCTGAACATGAAAGAGTTTTATCTTTCTCCATACCCACCTCCCCCTGCAACGTACACACAAGAACAGTTTGGAGGAGGCAAGAGAAGATGGATATTGTTACAATCAGAGCCTCAAACATCCATCGCAAATGAGTTCTAGCTAAGGAAATCTCCTTCCTAATGAACAAGCCTTATGAGGCTTATCAAACTTCTATTTTCTCTGTCTCTCTCTCTTTTGCTCTCTTTCTCATTGTCTCAACCACACATACACACACGCACACCCCTTGTCAGGACAGCAGATTTTCCCCTCCAGGGTGCCTCAGTTGATGGAGATTTCTATTTGCAATGAAAATCAACTTTGGAAAACATCACAGCAAGGGACTTTTTTCCTGGCTGCCCCAAGATTGATCTGGTCCATAGGATGCCCCAGATCATTGCATTCGGTAATTTCATTCTGCTTATGATCTATTTCTTATACGATCAATATGATAAATGCGAGGGAGAGCAATGTGGGTTACGGCCCGACGCTGGTGAAGTGAGGAGGAGAGGGGAGTGCTGGGCTGCCGCGCTGTGTGTCTCATGAAGCAGAAAAGCAATTCAGTCAGACTAAAAGCTACAGACAAGGCGGTATGTTCTCAGTGATAAATGCAAATGATGTGACTACCTTTCCCTCAGGGCAAATGGGGTTGAAGCGGGGAGGGGAGAAGAGCCCCACTGTCTGGGATCACAGCATTCCCTTAGGAAGCCTCGGGAAATCTGCACAAGGCAAGCACATGGTGTGAGAGTGGGGATGCTGGGAGGGAAGAGCTAGAGTTTGTTACATAATCAGTGCTAATGGCAAGTCCCCTCCCTGTTCCTGACCCAGCCACACCTCTGAGTATTGCCATATTTAAAGCATAGTACAACAGAATCAGGCATCCAGTGAGTGGAGAACCACAGGGAAATCTCAGACAGTGCACTGATCCATGAGAACCCTATCATCTTCTCTGAGCATTACACTTCCCTTTGGCCACAGGTCTTATTAGGTAACAATCCATTTCACTGCCTGCATTGTTATTTTGTACCAGGGTCTTCTGCTATCCCACATGAGCTGTTGTACCTAGGTGTCCTTGAACAAGCCATTGAATTCTCTGCATCCACGTTTCATCATCTATTAAAGGGAATCCATTCTATCTCTGCTGCTGTTGGAGAGTATCTTTATGAGGATGGAATGAAATAATGTAGATAACTTCTAAAAATATATAATGTGTCCAGAGTGTGAGGTATTGATTGTGGTAGACACTGGGAAGCCTGGAAAAGAAGAAAGAGAGGGCACTGCCCTCAGAAAGCTTAGAGATGGATAGGGAAGATGGGTCAAATGCATGAAAAGGAGAAGCAAGACGAGTTCACACAGAAGAAAGAATCCTGGACCAGGAGATGTAAACACTGAGTTGTAAGTAGGGCTCTACCAGTCCCCTATCGCATGATTGTACAAGTTCCTCCCCCTCTCTGGGCCTCAGTTTCCCCAAAGGAGTATGTTGGGTAATCTCCAAGGACACCCTGGGCTCTGATTTTTTTGTGATGTCATAACAAATTGAGCCCTAACGCAGATGCAGATATGAAAGAGTGATCTGAGCTCCAGGAGGAAATGAAACAGAGAGAGATTTTAGAACAGGGGAAGGGCACGCTTTGGCAAAATGGAATGACAGGGACTTTCCAAATGTGGAAATCAACCTGGCTAAGCTTCCAAAGTGGGAGTGGGCATGTCCCAGTCAAGCATGTTCAAAGATTTCAGATGGTTGGATCCTAGAGAAGAAGAGTAAGGAGAAGGTCAAAGGGCATGGAAAATACTTTTGGCTTCTGAGCCCTTGTCTGGGATGAGGGAAGATGGGGAGGCAGGAAGGGACGGAGCTGTCAGGATGGCTGGGCTCTTCACAGGAGCTGAGAGGAGCCTGACCTGCTGCCCTATCACTCTCCCATCTGTATCAAAAGGACCATCACCCTCAGGATCTTTCTCAGGAGAAATGCTTTGTCACCACAACGCTGCTGTTTCTTGTGTCCTTTCAGGAAATTAAATTTGAAGTTGCTCAACCCTGCTAGTGTTTGATCCCTCGCAGACACTCTCCCCCTCCTGCTGCAGACAGCCTGAGGTGGGTGCGGAGAAGGTAGGCAAAGGAGGGAGTGTGGTGGGTGGAGCAGTCATGGTAAGACGGGTTCCAGCAACTCTGCATCGGTGGTGATCCTCTGCCCTCCCACCCCTCCCACTGCAAGGAAGTCTGTTCTCTGGAGAGAGGCAGACAGAAAGCCCCTTCTATTTTCTCATTTAGAGGGCAGAGGCTGGGATGAGATCTCTCTTGGGAACGTTGATTAAGTAGCCATCGTGCCAAGGGCAGAACTGGGAACTGTAATCCCACTGATAACCAAGCCATTCATGGCCCATGAGAAAATGGTCAGACAGCTCATCTGGACATTATCCATTTGCAAGAGGGCAAGGGAAATTGCGCTCCTAATATGTACTGTTTACCAAAGGTATATCTTAGATTTTATTAAAGGTGACCACCCATGTGTTCATTCAGTATACTTTCACCCCCTGGGAAGGGAGTCCCAAAGCACAAAAGTATTGCATCCTTTTCAATAGCTGAGATGGCTGAGGCCTGTCCAGGGTCAGACAGATGGTAATTAGAAGGTCCACAGGTCTAGACCAGTGTGGGAGGTCAGTGGCTTTTGAAGGAGATGGGGGCCCGGGTGGGAGACCATGCGCAGCTGTTCAGCCACATGCAGCTGTTTACCGATTAAAAGAAGAAATAAAACTTTAAAAATGGGAACTACTTATTTTAGACCAAGTTTTCTCATCTCCTCTCCATTCAAATATCTCAACAAGTGTGAAGTTCAGAAGGGAGCACAGTGTGGTATCAAGGATCAAAGGGCAAGGCCTGCCCCCTTTGGCTTTCATGACATGAGTTGTCTAGACAGAGCACATCAGCTCCCTTATCAGCAACTGAGGATCACCAGCAAAGCAAAATAATTTCATGGGCTTGTGTGTTCAGAAGCTGGAGCTGGTGTATTAAACTAAGAATATGAAAATCAACAACAAAAAAACAAACAATCCAATTAAAGACTGGGCAGAGCCTCTGAATAGACATTTTTCCAAAGAAGACATACAAATGGCCGACAGACACATGAAAAAATGTTCAACATCATGAATCTTTGGGGAAATGCCAATCAAAACTACAATGCTATATCACTTCACAACCATTAGAATGGCTATGATCAAAAAAACAGCAAATAGCAAGTGTTGGCAAGAATGCAGAGAAAGGGAACCCTCATGCACTGTTGGTGGGGATGTAAATTGGTGCACCCACTATGGAAAACAGTATGAAGTTTCCTCAAAGAATTAAGAATAGGACAACCATATGATGCAGCAATTCCACTTCTGGGTGTTTATCCGAAGAATATGAAAACATTAATTCAAAAAAATATGTACCCCTATGTTGATCACAGCATTATTTACAATAGCCAAGGTATGGAAATAGCCTAAATGCCCATCGATGGATGAATGGATAAAGATGTGGTCTATATATACAATGGAATACTACTCAGCCATGAAAAAAGATGAAATCTGGCCATTTGTGACAATGCGGAGAAAACTGGAGGGTATTATTCTAAGTGAGTAAGTCAGATAGACAAGGACAAATACCATATCATTTCACTCATATTTGGAATAGTAAACAAATAAATAAACAAATAAAACAGAACAAAAACACAGAGACACAGAGAACACATTAGTGATTACCAGAGAGAAAAGGTGGGGCGGAGGGAGTGTGAAATGGAAAAAGGGGGTCAATTCTGAGTTGATGGATGGAAACTAAACTTTCGGTGATGAGTACACTGTAGGGTATACAGAAGCCAAAATATAATGTTGTACACATGAAACTTATATAATATTATAAATCAATGTCACCTCAATAATAAAGTAAAATAAAATAAAATATAAAATAAAATAAAATAAAATTGGAAATATGCAGATATGACCTGCTGAAGGAGGAGGCACCTATATGTGGTCAGCAAGTAGCTCCCTCAGCATCAGAGCTCCCACTTTAGGGCAGTGAGAACTCCGTGGTCCTTTTGATTGAAGGTGCAATTTCCATAAACCCACACAAAGGGAGTAAAGCGACAAAATTTGTTACTTACAGATCCCAGAAATGGGGAGGGGGGCACAAAATGAGCCTAGGCAAAGGCAGTCCTTTATCCCTGTATCCCAGGTCACAGATCACAGGCAGGTGAGCAGAAAATAGAGAGCAGGGTAGCAAGCACTTATTACTTATATGGTGGTTGGGATGGAGGTCACTAACTTTTCATGGGCTCAACTCTAAGTGGTTATTTTAAAAGGTGCCCCAGGAAAAGCAAAGCGGGAACTTGGGGCAGGAATCCTAAGCTCGGGTCCTTATCTAAATGTCCAGACTCAGAGTAAGCAGGGTTGTCAACCTGTAAAATGCCCAGACAGCAACTCAAAAGAGTTGTTCCTCCTGTCCCAGCTTCCAGCTCAAAAAGGGAGAAATACTGTTCTTCTCCCACCTTCTCCACCTCTGAGTTCCTTTTCTATTGACTTTACTTAAACTTCTTTGGGTTTTCAACCTTGAAGAGATTTCTGACTTGCTCTTTGCCAGCAGCCCAGGTTTCTCTTCTTTGGTTGGTAATGAGCTCAAGTCACATGAAAAGCCAGAGCCTGCTTCGGAGCCATCTGGGCAAATCCCAGGCAACCCTTCTTCCAGTGCCATTTGCCTGAGAATTCCTCTCAAGCCCCCGGAAAACTTAGACTCTGCTCCCTCCAGACCACTCTCAATGCTCCAGAATAAGTCAAATACCAAAAATCAATGGGAATTTTCCAGTGGAAAGACTTCCAAAATCACCAAAGACTTAAATTACCTTTCCATAATTGGGAAAGTCCACCAAATAGCAGAGAAATGATCTCTTTCTTTTTCCCCTGGCTTGCCAATTGAAACACTGTCTGCTCCCAATCCAAGTCATGTCACGAGGCCTCTTCCCAAAGAACTCAACTCCAGTAATTGGAAGCAGCCCTGCCTCGCCTTTGGTCTTGGGTATTTTCATCATCGGACTGTTCCAGCCAAGACATACATTTTGCCAAGGAAAACTTTCCTTTGAAACCTCCATCTTCTCCAAACAGAGAGTTGAAACTGACTTTTGGCATGCTCCAAAGATAGTTCTGAGTTAGGAAAAATAATACATATGTGTCAGCCAATCATGAGATTGTCCCCAATCTGAAAAAAAAAAAAAAAGCAGCCTTGCACATGAACTCATCTCTACTTCCTATAGCTGATAAAGCCAGTGTACCTGCAAAGCTTCAGAGCCCTTTGAAGTCACTTGATCAGCTCCTCTGGATGTGACCCCCAAATCCTTCTACTCAAAGAAGTTTGTAAGGCAAAAGAGCAAGGGTTATTTCAAAGAAAGGGAAGATCTAGGATACAGAGAAATGTAGTTGTATTCTTCAAGGGGAGGTATTTGAATTCGAGCTCCTGGCAAGATTACAGTTTGGGAAAGGTTTAGTCCAACTTGGAGGAACTGCAGTGTTGGAAAGCAGGGCATTTGCAGGCACTGTCTATCTCCTTGAAGAGTGGAGTGGGTCTTCATGAAGGGAACCAGGTTTATACCCAGAAGCTGAAGAAAACATTTTGCAAATATTCAAACCAATCATCTGACCTGGAAAACAGAGGGTATGTGGTTCCCCAGACAGCCTTCTGCAGGGCAGCGGTTGGATAAGGGAGAGGAGGGCCCTTCTTGAGGAATTGTAGGCTCTGTGAATTCCCTGCCCTGTGCTGCCTCATCCTGGGTTACTGATTTCTCTCCTAGTGGCCTTCATAGCTCCTGGAGATGAAGTATTGCTCAGGACAGTCACTCTAGTAGGAGAGAAAACTACTTAAAATCATAAAATCTCATAATTAGACATGACCTTAAAATCCATTTAGTCAGCTGGCCCATCTCATGCTAGAATGCCTCACAGCATAGGAACCTGCAAGGACAAGACAGTCTCTGCCAACAGCATAGCTCGAGGTGCAGGACTGCCCAGGGCGCATCATCCCTGTGGTAACCAGATACCAAGACAGATGAACCAACTTTACCAGTTTAGGAGATAACTGCTGCTTAAGATCATGGGCTTAGACTGCCTGGAGTTAGACTCTCTGAGTTCAAATCCTGGCCCCGCCATTAACTTGACCATTAACTGGTCAAGTGACTTTGGGCAACTCACTTGACCTGTCTGTGCCTCTGTCCCTCATCTGTAAAATAGGGATAATGATAACACCGACCTCATTTGGTATTTGTGAGATTAAAATGAGCTAATATGAGTAAAGCACCTAGAATATTCCTATTCCACTGATCAAACAACAGAGATCCTCCTCACTTTTTATTATAAATAATTGTGTATACTGTGTATACAAAAGCATCAATATCAGTATAACGAGCCCTCATAGATCAAAATAGTATAATGAATGACTCATCTAGCTGCAACTACACTCCACCCACTTCACGCCCAGCCCCAATTATTTTGAAGCAAATCATAGTTAATCTTTAAAGATTTCAGTATGTAGCTTTAAAAAGATACATACTGGGGAGGGACTCCTTAAAAAATTAATAAGCATAATAGCATTATTGCACTCCTCCCCCAAAATATAAAATCATTCTATAATATCAAATATCAGTCCTTGTCTGCTCTCTCTCTGTTGGAAATGATATGAAAAAAAGGTCCACACATTACAATTAGTCGATATGTCTCTTGTCTCTTTTAATTTGTATGTTCCTCCTTCAATTCTTCTTTTTTACTATTTTTCCCCTTGCAACTGTTTAGTCATAAGATTAGGCCATTTGTTGTATTAGGCCATTTGTTGTTGATTTTGCTGATTACCTATCATTTAACATGTTTCTCTGTCCCTCTGTATTTCTTATACATTGATCATTAGATCTGCAGGCTTTAATAATTTGACAAGGCTACTTCAATAATTCAGGTTCAATAATTAGACAAGACTACTTCATGGGCTGTGGTATGTATTTCTATCAGGAGTTTCACAATGTCTGGTTGGTTCTTATGTGATGATGTTAGCAGTATCAATGATCATTGTCTAGATTTATTAATTCATGGTCAGGTTGCCTACAAAAATGCAGATGTCCAGTTACATTCGAATTTCAGATAAACAATAATTTTGAGTGTAAGTTTATCTCAAATATACTTGTACTAAGCAATTATTTGGTTTTTTATATGAAATTTATATTTAAGCGGAGTTCTATGTTTTTATTTGTTAAATCTGGCAACCCTAATAAGGGGCTACAAAACGATGACATTCTAATTCTATGATTCCTTCTTTATTTGTTAGTCATAATATTTTTCTAAAGAGAAACTTCCTCTCATCTATTTGACAGCCCTGAAATATAGATTACATATAAGAAGCAAAACAGGTATTTGATTTTTTTTCCTTTTACTTTTCAATTGAAAAATAATGAGATAGGTCCTCTAATGATCAATAGAGGTATCATTATAAACTCACAGATGTGAATATATTTGTTGTGAATTCCAACTCTTTGTGGTTACTATCCTTTCTGGTGCTTAAACTATCCTATCTCTGGTCAGTGAGAATCTATTCTAGTAGGCTCCCGAGTCCTTTTGACATGACATCAGTAGCTTGATATTTAGTTTGCTTTCTGGTATGACAAGATTTTCTAGGTTCATCATGTATATTTCCTGCCTTGGATCGGGAATCAGGCATTTCTTCAAGAAATCCTGTTTCCTTTTAAGAGAAAATGGTACTTAGAAAACATAATCTGGTTTTCTAATGGTACTTAGAAAACATAATCTGCTCTGTGCTACTGAATTGTTCATTATTTTTAGGTCTTTTCAATAGAGCCAGTAACCATGTATTTTTAAAAGATAATAAAGCTCATGAGTTTGTAATATTTCCAATACAAATGCAAAACCACATGTCTTTCTTCGCTTCATTGGCCTCACATCTGTATCTCTTTTGTCCCATCATAAAAATCCCTATTCTCAATGACATTCACATAATTACTCACATACAACACATACACATAAAACAATGTATGTATACAACATACAACTTCACTTACACTACAACTTTGCAATAACAATACCAACACTACCACTAACAATATGATTGGTAAACATAGCTTAAGGTTTTGTTTCATTTTGTAGTTATTTATATTCTTAGGGCATATTCCACTAGGGATATAAAAAATATATACTTATATTTTTAAATTACTTGAAATACTTTCTTAGTGTGCTTATGCTCCAACTAGGTATATATTTAAGTTCTCTTTTTAAAATTTCATTTTACTTTCTAAATTTTTAGGAATTGCTCTTTTGTGTTGCATTTTTAAATTATGTAAAAATATTTACATAGTTCCAAAGACAAATCTGTAAAACATGGTGATATTCAAAGAAATCTAGTCTTTTTTTTTTTTTTTTTTTTTTTGATTGGGGTCTTTTTATTTATTTATTTATTTATTTTATTTTTTATTTATTTTTTTATTTTTTTAACATCTTTATTGGAGCATAATTGCTTTACAATGGTGTGTTAGTTTCTGCTTTATAACAAAGTGAATCAGTTATACATATACATATGTTCCCATATCTCTTCCCTCTTGCGTCTCCCTCCCTCCCACCCTCCCTATCCCACCCCTCTAGGTGGTCACAAAGCACCGAGCTGATCTCCCTGTGCTATGCGGCTGCTTCCCACTAGCTATCTATTTTACATTTGGTAGTGTATATATGTCCATGCTACTCTCTCACCCTGTCACGTCTTACCCCTCCCCCTCCCCATATCCTCAAGTCCATTCTCTAGTAGGTCTGTGTCTTTATTCCCGTCTTGCCACTAGGTTCTTCATGAAGAAATCTAGTCTTATTCTGGTCTCCTCCACTCTATTCCTTTCCTCCTTCTAAAGGTAAACACGTTATTTTTACAATTTATCCTTCATTGATTTATCCTTCTATAATTACTTTAATCTAAACAAATATAAAGATATATCTGTATCCTCCTCATTCTTCAAGGCTCAGCTCCAATAGTACTCCTCTGAGGCGTCACCACCAAAAACTGAGAACTCATCATTGATTACAGACAGAAGTGTCACCTGCCTAACAATATGGTCACACTGTTTACACCTAGCCTCCATTCTGATGGTTCACTTCTCTATTCTAATTGATTGGTGCCAGAGTTTTACCTGATTACAGTTCATTGCATTCACATCTGCCTCTCTTAGTAGCAAAAGTTGCTAGGATTTCCTAGAAAGCCAAGATCAGACCAGCCCTTACATCCTTTTTTTATATTCCATACAGCCACAGCCTCAATGAAAATTCATTGAATTGAATGCATAAATCAGTGCCTCTTAGCCCTGGATAAGCATCCAAATTATCCATATAGTTTTTTCAGCTTTTTTGTAAGTGCAGGTTGCCAAGTTCTGCCCAAGACCCACTGAATCAGAATCTCCAAAAATGATCACCAAGAATGTGAATTAAATAATAAAGCATGATTCTATTATACAGCCAGTTTGAGAGCCATTGACCAACAGCCACTCTGCATAAATGCTCCCCCAATGGAGCACATATGAGCACCTGCAGTGGGCGTTTCTTAAGAGATTCTCCCCTCCCCTGTTTAAGACGGTGCAATTCTGTGTCAGCAAAGCCAAGAGGAAACTTAGCTAGTCGCTTCATTTACCCTGATGATTTCCTCTAGAGAAAACTTAAAGAACTGCGGAGGGTGGGTTTATGTCTTTGAAAGAGAATTTGTTGCATATAAAGGTTAATACTCTTCAAGGTCACACAATTTGTCAACACCTAGGACGAAACTGGCTTCGTGATCTTCTGGCCCAGAGCTCTGTCATCATTCGCTTCCCTTTCCCAAGCCCAGTATTACCCGAGGGCAGAGATGACACACGTCTTCTCATCCCTCCAAGGGCACTTCCATCCCCAGGCAGGACTTGACAGCCAGAAGGGATTTTAGGGATCTAATCCAATCCCTAAGGTGAGAAAGCTGTGGCCTGAGTCAGAAAGACAGTTTTAGGCAGCGCTTGGGCTAGAAGCCAAGTGTCCTGCCTTCCTGGTTGATCAGGCTTTTTACTGTCCTTGCTGCATCCACAGTCCTGCCCATTCTTATGCCATCCATGCATTAATGCTTTAGGGTAAGAAAAAAGCTAAGTTAGGGCGTTGACATCTAGTCTCAGCCAAACGGGCTGATGTCACATTTCTGCAACTATGTAAAAGGCAAGACTCAGACCTTACTTTATTTGTCTAAGTTTTAGTGACAAAGCCATTGCCGGACCTGTGTCCAGGAAGTCACACCCAACATGAGCTGAGAGGAAGAGAGGGAGCGGGTAGAGAAAGGATTATCTCCTCCTTTTACAATAGCTTTAAGTTAGCTCTCTCATTTGATTTTTCTTGATCATCTAGCAGTGAAAAGAGGCAGTGGGTGGGTGGGATGGCTGGGGGCAGGGGGCCCCCAGAAGCAGCAGCACAATCGGCTTCCTCCAAGTCTGCCTTTTCACTTTTATCCCCAGGGCTCTATAGGCCAGAGATAGTCTAATTGGTGTCCTGGTGGAAAGGGATGGCGGCTGAGCACTATAGAAACAGGGCTTAGGTTTTTCTTCCATTGTGCCAGTCTCCATAATCCTCACCATTCCCTGTCCCCCGCCCACAGTTTGAACCAAAGGCAAAACCTGGAGGTGGTCCACTTGGTACATCTGGCTATTTGGAAAGCTCCAGGGAGGGAATCATCACAGTAAACGAGTGCATCAATTAAACCCAGCAGATCCTTTTCAATCACAGGGAGCATATGCACACACACACATGCACAAGCACACACACACAAACACAATCGCCTGTCTTAGTGTACTCTACAGGGCTCACTCTGGCCTCCGTGGTTTCCACAGTGTGGGGCAAGGCAAAAAATCTATTCAGGTCACAAGGTTGAGGTTATGAGAGATGAAGGAAACCAGACGGGGTGGGCAAGCATGCTGGTGAACTTGGATGTGTGCCAGGAAAGGGAGCTTTGAAGGCAAGAGTCCTATAGGGATGCTAATCGTGAGTATCTCATTGTGATGATTCTGGGTCTCTTTCTTTCACTGGGATGCACACAAAACTGTGCTGTGGGATAGGAGCCTCCCAGCTGCTCCCTATGGCGCCTTTGGAAGAGAGGTCAGTGGTGGAGAAAAACCTTCTGCCCAAGGCTTTTGGAAAAATCATTGTTTTCACTGGATTAAAGTTCAAAAGGAAAATTTAGACTAGAATTTAAGAATCTTCCAGGCTAAAAGTACTGTAAAACTGTAACAGGTACCAAGAGTATTAGTAATATATTCTAGCCCTCTTTAAAGTTATAAGGTGATAAATGCCTTATCATTGGATGTATACAAAGAGATAAAGAATGACCACTTACTGAGTTGATGTAAGAGATATTTTTATAGAGGGTGTAGTGGACTTTAATTGTGTCTCCCAAAAAGATATGTTCAAGTCCTAACCCCTAGTACCTCTAAAGGTGACCTTATTTAGAAATAAGGTCTTTGCAGATGTATTCAAGTTAAGATGAAGTCATACTGGATTAGGGTAGGCCCAAGTCCAATGACTGGTGTCCTTATAAGAAGGCCATACGATCACACACACGGAGAGGGAAGACGGCTGTGTGAAGACAGAGGCATAAAGCGGAGTGATGTAGCTACAAACTAAGGAATGCCAAGGACTTTGGACAGCAACCAGAAGCTAGAAGAGGCAAGGAAGGATTCTTCCCTAGAGGCTTCAGAGGGAGCCACGACCCTGCTGACACCTCGATTTCCAACTTCTGGACTCCAGCCACAGTGAGAGGATAAACTGTTGTTTTAAACCATCCAGTTTGTGGTCCTTTGGTATGGCAGCCTTAGGAAACTCATACAGGGTAAGACTAAATAGCCTGGAGGGTCTCTTCCAGCTGCAATAGGCTATAGACCTAATTTTGTGGGGTTTTCATTGTTGGGAGTTTATACAGAAGCATCTCTCTGAACTGATTTCCAAATAGTCCTATCCTGAGCAAGAAGGAAGCATGGCTGTAAATGAGAAGGAAGGCAATGTGAAAGCCATTGCAGATCCTGTCGAGAGGGCCTCACTTAGACTCTCGTTTCCTCAAGAAAGGGTTGGACTTTGTTGTACTGTGTAATTCTCTCACACGTGCGCTCCCTCCCTGCCCCTCACATGAAAAACAGCTGCATACTTTGTGCTGGCTCTTGGGGACAGGAACCAGACCCTAGGGCTGTCAAGTGGGATTCCTGACTCAGGAGCGTGTTTAATCCCAAACAATTAAGATAATCCAATCAACATTGCAGCCAACACAAACTAATGCCATTAGAGGCAGAATCTCCCCAGGCATTGGGGGGAGGAAGAGAAGGGGAGACAAAGCATAGTGGGCTCAGTCTCAAGGTCACTGTGATCTCCTAATCTAAACTGAGTTACGTGGGACAGATGGTTCCGAAGCAATACCAGAGTTCTTAGAGACAGACGTTAGTATCCTCCTCTAGGGAGACAATGGCCAAAAGTAAAGATGTTATATGCTCAAAGGCTAAGGCATCTCCCAGAGACTCTTAGGGGACCCCACGCATCTCCGTGAACAGTGCACAGAGCTGGACTCAGAGACCTTGCTTTGATCCTGGCTTCTGCATTTATCAGCTACACCCATTGGACAAAGCATTTGATCTCCTAAACTTCAGTTGCCTCATTGGAAAACAGGGACGTTGTTTGACTTCCTTCCTATCTTTCTGTGTTGTTCTGAAGGCCGAAATGTATCAGGATCCAATGCTTCTCACTCTACAGAGGAGGAAAATGAGGCTACCTGACTTCCCCAAGTCCACACCGCCCATTAGTGACAGGAGTTGATACGGAGGAACTGCCCTGTAAGTAGCAGCTTTTCTTGAGCCAGACACTGCGGTTTACAAGACTCATTTAACTCTCATAACAACTCTATGATGTCCACATTCTTTTCCTGTTTTACCATGGAGGGGATTGAAGTTAGCAAGAGGTTAAGTAACTTTGCTAAGACCACAGAGGAATCAGTGGCAGAGCCAGGAACCAAGCCCACTCTGAAGTCTAGGCTCTGAGCAACTGTAGCTGAACCCTGCCATCTTTCTAGTATATGTCCACCTGCTTCTAATGTACTTGAAAACTTTGCCAATGGTGACTTGCTGTACACATTATTACATTAATTATTAACAGTAACTGTTAAATATTATTGCATTAAGAGAAGTAAGCATTCGTTTGACTTTGAAGCTCCTCAAAAGCACAGAGGTGAGTCACAGGTCCTGGGATGACGTGGCTACAGAAATTGCAAAGCAATTTGGCATGTTCTTCCATCAAAGGGTCCTTTCTAAGCTCATCAGTCAACAGGGTAGAGAGGACTGTCCCTGCTGGTAGAACCAGTAGTAGTGAATCTGAAGGCATCTCTAATGTCTCAAAGGAGGAGTTGTTCGGCCTCCTGACATTCCTTGTGTCACCATGTCCCATGTAGGAAAGAGAGACCCAGACCAGTGGAGCAGGGCTGGACAGAGGAACACAGATCACAGGTGTTTGCCAATCCAGGTCCACAGAAGACCCCGGCATCGGAACCAAGGCTTTACAAAGTTTGGCTCCGTGATGTTTATTTAGCCAGTTTTGACAGACTGGAGAAAAGTTGAGGTGAAGTGGTTACAGGAGATTGATTAGGAACTTCCACTTCCAAGGTAAGGTACAAGAGAAAGCCTGGCCCCTGCCCACAAGGACTTTGCAACCTGATGAAAAAAAATGAAGTTCTGAAGTTAAGCACACTGGTGAGTAACAGGAGAGGTCAGAGGAGATCACAGCAGGAATGTAGCATAGCAAAATGGAAAGGACCCTGGGCTTGAAATGAAAACACCCAGGTTCCAGTATCTTCTCTGCCATGTAACTGGACATGTGATCTACAAGTGACTTAAGCTTTCTGAACATCTTTACATTTACCCTCTGTGAAATGGGTATAAAAGGCAAAAACCACTAGTGAAAGTAATTCAGCAAACATGCACCCAAGGACTTCTCTAGGCCAAGCTCACAGTGAATAGAAACAAGTTTACAAATTATTAACCTTTTGTGGGCATAAAGTGCCCTTAGCATAGGTTGGAAAAGACATCTTTAAAAAGATGGGTCTTGAGAAGGTCTTAAAGATTGTTCAGGCTCTGGGAAGTTAGGAAGGGAAACAATACATTCTAGATAGCTGGAAGAACATGGGCAGAAGTGCAGGGAGAAAACGAGCTTGGCAATTTCAAGGAACCCAGAGGGAACCAGTATGCCTGGGTGGGTGGACAGGGGTTATTAGAAAGAAGACTGAGCATAGAGGGTAGGGCAAGGTTATGGAGAACCTTGAAAGATGGCCTGTAAGTCCTCTGATGTTATGGTTATGGGGTGTTATTTTTATTCAAGGGAAGGAAAAAGCAAAGCAATGCACGCTGTTCACCCAAACATCAGGACATTCTGTTCCTCTGTGATTGTGCTTCGTGAAAATGCTCTCCAGCAAAAAAAGAAAAAAGAATGATTAAGGGGGAAAAAAAAATAACCAGAGCCACATTCATTTCAGCTCCACTGAAAGCACAGCAGGAAGAAGTCGCTGTGTTTGCCAAACTCCAGAAAGAGACACAATTGATGTGGGGCTGAGAGGGGGAGGGCCAGGCAGGGAAGGGGAGATGAGGAGGAGGGGGGCCGTGTTGCTTTATTCTCCCAAGAAGATACTGTAAATAATGGTGAGGTATAATGCACGGAAGGGGAAATTACTCTGACAGGGCCCTTTTAGGGAAGAAAATGGAACTTAATACATGTTCCATTATTCCTGATCTTTCATTCAACTCCCCATTTACATGGGGGCTCCCCGGAGCTGATGCTTCCCCTTTGCTGTCATAAGTAGTCATGGACTGGAGCCGATCATTTCAAAATAATGGCCTGCAATTCTTCCACTGTCATGATTAACACAGGGTAATAATTATTAGCCACACGGAAAACTGCAGAGCAGAGGTAAGGCTGCCAGGCTGCCCAGCTTTTCCCAAGCCAGGGAAGTTCCCCGTCATTCCACCAGGGGGGGCGATGTCCCCAAGAGACCACAGAAGGCTTTGGTCTCTCCAGCTTCTCCAGGAGGCCTGGGTGGTAGCCAGGGCTGGGATCTGCTGTCATCCTAGGACGTTGTGGAACGACACAAGTTAGGAATTCCACAAAGAGGAGAGGGGGCTGGAGAGCAAGGTGGGTGGGGGAAGAGGAGAAGAGGTAACGTAAATCTACGATACTTGATCATCTCATACTCTTGGCCTTGGAAACGTCAGGAAATATTATCAGCCGAATGGATCGAAAGGGCTGGAGCCACCCATGACTCAGATTCATAACAGCAGCGTCCTGAACAGAAGAGTTTATCAAGGCAGGCAGAGAGAGAAATCATCCAACTCGAGACAATTCAAAGGCAAAATCCTTTTTCTCAACTCTGTTCCTGAATCATACACCCCCGGTGATGTCTTAGGCACAGGGCTTTCTTAGTCATTACAAGAAGGCTTCTTAGGGTCTAATGTCCTTGCTCCATTCTCCAAGGAGAGAGTCGGAGTGATGACAGGACAGGACAGCAGTGTGGGGAGAGAGGGGAGCATGGAGCCTAATTCCTGCTTCTTACAGATGCAGAAACCAGGGCCAAAAGGAGGGAGAGGACTTGTGGGAGGCCAGGGAAGAGAGGAGGCAGGGTTAGAATCCAGATCGCCTGTCACCCAAGGCGGAGGGGGTCCAACCTCTGTTTTTTTTATGGAAATAATAGTCTTGTCATTCAAATACTGATTCTGAGTGAATAGAAGCCATACGAGAAAAAAAAAACACACACAAAAACAAATACACAAAAATCAGTGTTGTGACCCCAGAGAGAAAGAGGAGGAGAGTCAGAAGAGAAGGACAGAAACAGAATTACTTTTGTTCTCGATCTTCCTTTCCATCTCATACACCACCCAGAATAACCCTCAAGAGTGTATTTCACAAAAGGAATAAAAATGAACCTAATATTAAACTGACTATGAGGGAAATGTGTGGATCTTACTTTCTAGGAATTCAAAACTCAGAATATAGGAAACAACATTAAAGTGTTTTTTTCCTGGTGATTATTAACTGTTTCATGATGTTGGTGATGACGCCGTTGATTCCCTGCCTGCCAAGACTTATGCCGTTTCTGACTTTTTCTATTTAGACCCTAGTAGTTCATACCCTGCTCCAAATTTACAGCACTGAAGCAGGCACTGGCGTTTGCATCTGGATGCCAGGACATTTGATTTATTTAAGCAGTGTGGGCAACGGACTTTACTCTCTAGCAGCCTCCTCCGGGCTACGCCCCATCCCTCCACCCCCCACCTTCCCCTCCAAAGGGCCCTGGACCAGCTCCCACGCGTCTGGCTTGAGGCATCCCAGACTACCCACCCCCCACCAGCCACTGCTCTGCACTGCCTCACAGCAGACCAGCAGACCGGAGACAAGCGTCCTGGTGCGGTCTAGCTTTTCCAACCAGCCCCCCTTCATCACTCTAATCACACGTGGGCTCTGGTCCCAGGGAGGGCCTGGCACTGTGTTAGGTACTCCAGGTATCAGTCAGGAGAGAGAAGGGTGGGGGCAGACAGAGGGAGAGCTTAATGTTCTGTCCCTGAAGAGCTTGCAGTCAGAGGTAGGAAGAAATTCTTCTACTATCATTCTTGTCCTCCTTTCTCCCCTAATTAGGAGGAGATGTAAGTTCAATTCTGTTGGGGTTGGTAGGGCACAGATGCAATCAAGGAGAAGGCAGACACCGGTGTCTGGCTCGCCCTGCTCCCCGTGCATTCCACAAAGACCGACTGGCACACTCTCTCTAAGGGGTGGGGTGATGCACGTTGCACCCATTATCCCATTATTTTGGAAGACAGGCGCGGCCATGCATGTGGTGTTGTGCAGCGCAGAGGTGACATAAGCTGGTGGAGATCTGCATGTGTTGGCAACTTCTTTCCTCTGGGTCAAGTCTCATTGTTAAACACACACACCCTGCAAAGTAGAGGAGAATTGAGCTCGTTAGTATGATTGTTTATAATAATCATGATAACAATTGCAACGTGCTCTCCTTTGTAAGAGAAAATGACGCGCCTGACCTTCAGTAGAACTGAAGCTCAGCAGTGCTTTGCTGGACTTGTGATGAGTCTGTAGGAGCTCAGGGTCACTGCCGGCTCAGTGCTAAGAAGAGGGATGAGGCCCGGGGCCTCCCGTGCCCTGGCATGTGAAGAATGGACTCTCACACTTTCACCACTTTTTCCTCCTCGGAAGAGGACAAAACTGGAGAAAATAGATGTCAGATATGCCTAGGTTCAAATTTTGACTCTGCCACATACTACCTGGGTGACCTCGGGACCAATGGCTTGACTTTCTGATCATCAGTTTCTGCATCTGTAAAATGGGTGATAATACCTACTAAGACTGGACTTGTGAAGATTCAGCATCATGCAGGCACACTGCCAAACACTGTGACTGAAGCAGGGTGAGCACCCAATACATGTTAGCACTTACCACTCTATGATGAAAGTGGGTGCTTCCTATAGGTTCTGATCTTGAAGGAACAAACCGTACTGGCTTCCTCCAGTCTGTCTTACTCCCACTCCAGAAGGCCCTGGCTGTGCCTGCACCATGAGACACTGCATCCTCAGAAAGCTGGGCAGCCCAGCTCCAGCTAGAGCTCTGAGAGCACTGTCATCTGAATCAGGCTGGGCCCTCGGAGCCAGGGAGGGCAGCATGGAGTTTGTGTCTGGTGAGGGCTGCTGAGCAGAGGACCTCAAGAGTGCATCTTCATACTGCATCTCAGGCAGTGAGGGTCCGTGCCATCCTGATTCCCATACAATTGAGAGTGTTCCCCCAGGCATCTCAGATCTTCCTGCTCCTCTCTGCCTGCCTGGGAAGAACGGGCTTATGGGGACTGCCAAGCAGTTAGGGTCAGTTCCAGCCTGGATGTTCCTTGTGGTTCCATGTCGAAGGTAACTAGGCAGAATCTCTTGGTCTGCAGCACTTTCCAGTGGAGGCGTGGGAGAGGAGGAGGGACCCCAAAGTGATGGGGAGACAATGCAGCCACCCAATAAACAGAGGGGTATCTCTCAGGAACCCAGCTGTTTCCCTCAAAAACCGAACAAGAGAATGAACTGCTGAGTCGAGAAGAAGGTTTGGCTTTAAGAGGAACTTCTGGAACCTTAAGACAACATCCCCATTATACAAATGTGTCATGCTTTCCGATTCACAAGCCAGTCTCTTATTTGATTCTTGTGAAGCAGCGTATGTGGGAACCAGGGATATTATTTCCACTTCACAGATGAGGAAATGGAGGCACTGAGAGGCTTAGCCAGGGACTACACGACCTAATGGGTAGTGGGTTTCCTATTTTGGAATCTCTTAGAAAAAATAAGGGAGGAAGGCCCTTTCTCAGACCTTCAGTGCCAGGCACAAAGCAGTAGCAAAAGTCATGCCCCTGAACTGAGACCTTCACCCAGTCCTCACATTTCACGCCTGAAGCCCGGTGGTCCACACTCACCCCCTGCATCCTGCAGCCTTCTCACCCGGGACGCACGGGAGTCTTTAGATGGTTCCAGAGACCTGTTCACATAGGTTTAGGGCTGTAGTTGGCCGACCCTCCCAGAGAATATTCTCCTCCCAGAGCAACATTCTAGATGGATGGAGAGAGGGAGGGAGGGTTAGGGAAAGAGAGCGAGGGATACAGGCACAGAAGCTCCACTTGTGGGAGGTTTAGTGAGAAAGGAGTGAAATCCCAACTTGTTTGATTTGGAGCCTTAACAGGCTTTCTACTGTTTACAGTACACAGGAACGTGGGCTTTGCGAAGGGATGAGAGGGGAGGAGAGACGAGGGTGACATCTGTATGTGTGGCGCTGAGAATCCTGGAGCAGGTGCCCTGCGGCTGTGTCCTGGACCGCTGTCCCCACCGCCCAGCCAGAGGCCCGCGCTCTGGCAACCCAGTCACCCCTCCCTCCATTCATGGGGCTTGGCCCACACACTCAGGGCCGGCCCGTCACACCAATCCCTTTGTTTCCCACCATGTGAGGGGGGGAAGGAGGCTGCTGTTTCTACACTGTGCCTGCCTGGCCGCATCTGCTGGGTAAAGGTGAGGCAGGGGATGAGAGACGGAAGGGCCCACCCACGGGGGAACGCGTTCCTGCCTTGAAATGTGGAAGGCTAGGGGTCAGGGCAAATGAAAGAGGACAAGCCTCTGAGAGCAGAAGTAGATCAAGTTGGTGGTGGCATCAGCGGTCTCAGCTTTGGGAGCTGGACGCAAGGCTGGTAACAACCTCGCACCACCCACAGATCACCCACTGACGCTGGCCTCCTGCCCACAGCTCCAGGCACACAGCCCCCAGCCCAGCCCCCGTGCCACTCAAGGCACCCTAAATGTATGCTCAGGCACACTCGCAGGCCGCATCCCCATGCTAAACACTGCTGGCTTGCCACCCCCCAACCTCTGAAAGGGAGCAGAATTAATGCTGAAAGCCTGACAAAGCGTGGCTGCCTTCCAGCACCAAAAATACCTCCCGTGATCCGAGGAGCTACTGTACTGGCATCTATCTGTGGAGCTGGAGCTGTTGCTGTGACAGAGAGAGGACTTCCCCTGGGGGTCGGCTGGGTGCCCATTTGGGCCTATTCTCCCCAAAGTCTCAGGCTTCCTTTAAAGGCCTGAGGAGGCCTGCTCAGCCAGACCTGCCTCTGCAGGAGAAATACTTATTTCTCCCAGGAAAAATTCAGCTCCATTCCAGAGTGTGCCATTGCCCTGTTCTCTCCCACTTGTCTTATCCTCTTCCCCAAGTTACCCATCTAGTTACAAGCAAAGAGGGGGCCTGGGGCCCAGGATAACAATGCAGCAGCCACAGATGACTTTGCAGGGGTGAGGTTCCAGGAGTACCGTGACTTCAGAGGTGGGTGGGTTGGGATGGAGGAGATCCCTGTTGAGCTTGCTACAGTTTTCCAAAGATGAGGATTTGGCATAAGACAAACATCTCCTCATCCATCCATCCATCCATCCATTTGGTAAACACTTATTAAATACCCACCACGTGTGCAGAACTGTGCTGGGCTGTGACCATTCCCCCTGATGGAAATGAGGATGACCTACAAGGCACTGGCAGAGTCTTGATGAGTCCCCAGGGGCCATGAGTTTGCTATCAGCTGGACAGGATGAGAAAGAAGACATCAAAGACCAGATAGACACCAGAAAACTCAGGTCCCAGAAAGACATAGACAGGTCTGAGAGCATAGAGCCTATTAGCATGATTATTAGCATAATTTCTCTAAAAATATGTGTGGAAGAGATAATCATGTACTATGTACAATTCCATTTTTTAAAAATCCAATAAAGTTGCTCTTAATAAATAATGTTTGTGAAATGAATGAATGAATGGATACCCAGTGATCAAAAAGATGCGGTTATTAGAGCACCTTTGAAGATCAAAGGCTCATGTATATTGCCATTGCCTCAGAGGATGTTATATCTAAATACACACCATGAAACTGAGTTGTTCTTTTTTTATTCCCAAGATATATTGTTATAATTATGTGCGTAACTAATAAGATCCATATTTGTTTTAGCCTATTAGGACTAAAAATATGAACAAATCTTTCCATTTTAATGATACTATTAATTCTTCTAACATTTCTACATATTTCTATTTGAACTCCCACAACTCTCTGAAGATTGAAGGTGGAAATCCCCATTTTGAAGATGGACAAACCGAGGCCCAGAGATGTTAAGGGTACTTAACAGGGTGCCTCCCAGTAGACCTGGTAGTGTTCTTGACATTGTCATGCTGACCGCAGGAACCCCCATAATCTCACAGGACCAGACCTCAGGCCTGAGTTCAGTGGCAATGTACAAACTGGGTGACATTGTGTCATGCTGCCTGCAACATGTTCTCCTACCTGTCTTCTCTCTCTCTCCCTCCCTCTCTTCCTCTTCACTATTTATTTGAAAAGGGGAAGGGAGGCTGGGTTGAAGGATGTGGTGAGTAGAGAAGTCTGTTTAATTTTACCTTCTTTGCTCTTCGTTCTAGGGTTGATTTCTGGACCACATGTAGGGAGGTAGTATTAGAAAATTACTTAAATTGTATTGTAGTAAAATAGTCCCAAGATATGATTAAATTGTGGCAAAGGGAAGAGATGTAACCTCTTCCAGGGTCACGCAGCACTTGATTGAGAACCAGAAGGTCCTAATTTTCAGCTTCAAGCTTTATCGGTTAGGTATTTCCAACCCTACCACTGCCTGTCCTGGGTGGAGCTGACCAGACCAATGCTCCATGTATCAAACAAATAAGAGAAATGTTCCAAAATCTTCTAGCATCTTCTTCAAATTATATTCCTTAATAAATTGTGGTTTATATTCGGTCTAACCAAAGATAAGACGGTAGACAAGACTGTCTGGATGAGGAGACCAGATCAACTTATAAAGAGAAATAAATAATAATATAGGGTAACTTTTGATAATTGTCTGGAGGGGTGCCAACGATAAATGCTAAAGAAGTTCAAAGAAAAGAGTAGGTATGGATCAGGAAAGACAGCTTAGATTCTTTGTGGCTGCACAGGGAACAACAAAGAATAACCAGTGACAGTCACAATAAGACAAATGTCAGCTAATTAACAATGAGGAAAGAACTTTTGAAGAATTAGCTAATTTCTGTGACTGAAGTAAATCTTACATTTCCCCCCAATGCTGTATTGAATGGGTGATTGCGCAAGACAACCGGTGAGTCTACATTTTTTTTTTCTTTTTTTTTTTTTTCTTTTTTTTTTTTTTCTTTTTTTTTTAAGGCCCCTGCTGCTCTGAGAATTCCCTGAGACTCCCTTTAGGGTTTCCGGAGGTTTTTTTTTTTTCTTTCTTTCTATTTATACCACTGAGGACTGTGGCCACGAGAGGGCAGTAGAGGGAGCTCATCAGAATACTTGGACGTTTTGAGTAAACTCGCCTGTGCTCTAATCGGGAGCAGGGACTGCGCAGATCCTGCGAACTCGCTGGGATCTAGCTTGCAGGCCTGTTTCTCAAAGCCGCGTCCAGAGGCTACGGGGATACTGAGATTCTATAGGACAGGGAAGCAATGGTCATAAAGGCACCGAGGCATTGCCATCCGGAATCCAGGCACCTCTCACCTTAGGTTATTAAAATAAGTTTTTTACCGCCGCCTCTCTGATTCCCCTGCCAGATAGGCCCCCTAGGTCTGGATACAGAAAGCTCCCCACTGGTCCCCCCCTCCCCCACTTGCCAGATGCCCAGGATCCCTAACAGAGCTGGAAGCTTGCGACTCAGAGCAAGGCTCATCTTCGCATTATAAAAATTATAATTAATAACAACAACTTCAAACCTCATTTGACAGCTTGTTGGCTTTTTGAGATTCACAAGCAGAGGAAATTTGCTTGGGCAAATTCTGAGAGCCCCTTCTTAACCTCGTCAGCCAAGGCCGGTTCCTCCCCATTCACCCCTCAAATTAAAGACGAAGAGAGAGATGTGCAGGATGTGCGCGGTGACAGGCGATGCTCAGGGAGGGGGACCCCACGTCCCCACTGACCTCACCCACACTGCCGGCGTCCTGAGCTCCCCGGGGTTCAGCCGGCCGGGCTCTCCAGGCCTCCACCCAAATCCCCAGGCCCCAGCAGGATTTGCGTTGCCCCCTTTGCCACTTAAGGTGGCGGGTGGGTCCGGGCTGAGCCGGGCACAGGGAGGCAGCGGGGCGGCCTCCCGATGCCCAACCTGATTCTCCTTTGTTGACAGCTGGCGGAGGAGGAAGACCGTGCGGGCGGGGGAGGGGGCAGGAGGCTGGCTGCGGCGCGCGGTGCCAGTGGCGGGGGCGGCCCCAGCCCGGGCGGGCGCGGCCGGCAGGGAGGGGGTTAACGCGCGCGGCCTCTATGATAATGAGCTGCATGGTAATATAGGGAGGCCGGCTCTCAGGGCTCCGCCGCCGCCACCACCGCGGGAGCCGGAGCTGCCGGGCGGAGCGTCCGCGCCAGACTGGAGCGGGAGGGCGGCTGAGCGCAGTTGCTGGGAATTTTTCGGCCGGGAGGGCAGGCGATCCAGAGAGAGACCCCGCGAGCTCGGGAGCGGTGGGGAGCGCGGGCGCCAGAGCGAGCGAAGCGAACCTCGAAATAGATCTGGAGAGCCAGGTTCCCGGAGGAAATGGGACTGTGAATGAACCCGGGAGCAAGAAGGGAAGGAAGCGCCGCGATTGCTGATGTCAGAGGAGCCCGGAAAGTCGCGCTGGAAAAATCTGAAGACAGCCGGGGCTCTGCCGCTTCCCAAGGAGAGACACCGCCAGCCACCCACCCCACGCCCCCTCGGCGCCTCCCGGTTCCCCCAGCGAGCCAGCGTCAGAGCCCGGCAGGGCTGTTACGGGGCGGCGGAGGACGGAGGGGCGCGCGGACAGGAGACCGAGGGGCCACTTCAGGAATACAGATAAGTGGCTGGTGGCTTGACGTGGATTTTAATGAATTTGGACTCCATGTGGATTTGGTCGTCCCCGTGATCGCGAGCTGCTGGCAGCGAGAGGGGCAGCGCGCCGGCCTCGGCAGCCGGCGGCCGAAGCGGCCGGACCGGGGACGGAAGGACAGACCGACGTCTCCGAGCTGGGTAAGCGGCGCCCTCCGCCCTGTCCCCCGAAGCGCGCTCGCCCCGCCGCGGCTCCCCCCGCGCCCTCCTCCGAGGCGTCCCGGCCCCGAACGCCTGGGCTCGGCTGCGGCCGGCGAGTCCCCGCGGGGGGTCGGCCACTTTCGCGGGCCGGAGCGCGGCGCGCGCGCGTGTGCCGGCTGACTCCCTGCCGCCGCCTCCAGCCCAGGCTTCCCCGCTGGCGCCCCGCTTCCCCGCTGGGCTGCTGGCGGGCGGCGCTCCACGGCGCGCTTCCACCGCGCACCTGCCTGCAAGCTGCGGCTCGGGGAGCGCGGGGGCAGCGGGACTGTCCCGAGAGCTGCAGCCCAAAACGGGCCTCCGAGGCACTGCACGGGCAGCAGGGCCTGGGCCACTGTGGCCGGCGCTCAATTTGGGGACGTTCACTCTGGTGCTGTAGTCCCTGGAGGCCGCTGGCTGTTCCTTCGGAGCAGGGGACTTGGGAATCAAAGGGGAATGCCTCATATGCGCGGCTTCCAGAGGCTCAGGGAACGACACCAAGGCACCCAATGGGATAAGTGCCCCATGCCCCCTTCTGTGCGCCCTCGTGGTGAAGCACCCATAAGCACCATCCCCTGGTCTGAGCCTCAGGAGAGGGTTGGGGGTTGAAGGAGGAGAGTATCCAGGGTCCGAGAGGCTCCTTATAAGCCATTTTAGAATATTTTCCTTCTTGGGCTTCTTCTTGCCCCAACCCACAAGTGATGTAGGGATCTTAGAAAATTCTAGCCCTTTTTATCCATCCCACAGGTAGTCTCTGTAAATATGTTAATCATGGTCTTGATGGCCAAAGAGAGAAAGTCATCCGGAAACTGCCATCCCAGGTCCCTGACAAATGTCCACCTGTTTGGCATGACCTTTGCCCTAGAAGGAGCTACCTACTCAAACTCAGCCCGGAGGGATAGAGATAATGGGGGAGGTGGAAGTAAAAGACTTGGGGTTCAAAGTCATTTATGTCTAGAAATGAGAGCCCCATGAAGTGGGCAATGGAAATATGATCAGGTCTCCTGTAGAGTTCTGAGATCCTAGGGTAACAGTGGCATATCCTAGTAGTGGCTATACAAGGGACATAAGACAGGACCAGTTTGAGGCAGTAGCTTGGGGACCCAGCAGCTTGGAGGAACCTACAGAAATTTGGGGAGCCATTCATCCCCTTCCTTCTATCCATGAGCACAGTGGACGGGGTTCATGAGCATCAGATCAAGATGAGTATCTGGGCTGGGCAGGGCTGGACGTCCTGGGAGCTGGGAGTCAGGTTCAGTTCCTCCGCACACCGGTCCCCACACAATAGCAGGCTCCTGTCTTTCTGGGCTTCTTTCCCAGACCCTGAAACTTCACTCTTCCCTCTGGGCAGGCTTTGGAGTCTGGGGCCTTCAACAGAGCATCAGAGCCCGGGGAAGAGATAGCTCTGGCTGGAGGAATTCAGCTATTCCTAACTGAAATGCACAACTTTTGTGCAGACACCCCAGAACACTCCAGGAGCTGCTAGCAGCCCTCTCTCCTCTGACCTCCTGGCAAGAAGAGAGAAGAATTCATTAATTTCCCCCTCCCCTCATCTAGCACCTTTTGAACTAATTACCTATGATCTCCCCTCCTTGGCCTGGGGGTGGGGTGGGGGGTCAGGTGGGAAGGTAGGGAACCAGGGAAACTGAGAGCAATCTGTCAAGTACCCTAGCGAGGTTTTTTTGCTTTTCCCTTCTTCCACCTGGCATCTCCGCTTACGCCCAACCCTTCCTCATCTCGGAACCTGCCCTCACTGCCAGCATTACCTGAAAGAGTGGTTCCCCTCAGCCCTCTAGCCAACCCTCTTCAGGGACCCGCTGATAAAGGAAGGGCAGTGCAGACTGCCCTCTCCGCTCCCTCACTGTCCTCAACAAATTGCATTAGGATGGGGCAAATTGGCTTGCAAAGCAGTTAAATGGAAATGACATTTGGAGCGCTGTGCAGTGGGTATGCTGCTGAAGAGCAGCAGGATGGGAGGCGGTGGAGCGCAGGAAGGTACCCTCTGCCCAGGACCACGAGTCTGGCAAGGGGTTTCCACTAGGCCCTTCTCTTTGACAGGATGTAAGGACCAGGACCGGGGTCCCTCATAGCCTGGAGCAGGACGGAGGGGAGCTGGATGGCCTTTCAGCCCCAGTCTAAATGAGTAAATGGTGGTGTCCCATGTCCATCACCCCAAAGCAACCATGTCATTAAAAGGCTGGTGGCCCTGCTTTCAGAGCTGCCCTGAATACCTACCCCTGTCCCCAAAGCACCAGGGAACATTCCCTCTCCAACCTTTTGACCATCAAAAGCTGCAGGTGTGATGGATGTAAAAGTTCACCATCTGTTGTAGTGGAGTCTGTGCTTAACATGAGGTTAAAGAGAAACCCTTCGAAGACCAGCTACTTCTCTACCAGGCCCCTTTCCCATTTCCAAATACTTCTGGTGATTTTGTTCAGCTTTATTTCATGGGCATGTTACAAGGAAACACACAAGCGGGATGGGAAACCAGTGACACGGTTAAATATACAAGGAAGCAGCTGGCAGCAGCCGAAACTCACCAGTTCAGGTACCATGAAATATTTATGGCTCTGGAGTTGTCACTGTTTGGGGGTTTTATAGTCTCTATCCTGCCTCCTTTGCTATGGCTGCCTCTCCAAGATAAGGGGTTTGGTGCGGGGGGTGGGGGGGAGACGATTTCCATCTCCAGCCGCGACCCCCCCCTCAGCTGTCTCCCTGCATTGCCACACAGCTGTCTCCGCACACGCAGACTGGGGCCCAGTATACTCTGTCCATCATGGCACAGCGAGAGGCGAGGAGCTCCAAGCCAAGCCCCCACCCCACTCCCGTTCTGATCATAAAGAGACCGGAGCATTGTGTTACTACAGTCTGTTAACTATGGATAAGTCAGGATTGTCCACAGGGAAAGTGGCAGAAGCAGGCTTTGAGGTGCTGTAGTTTTACAGCTTGCGCACACACCCTTCCCCCCAGCACTGCCACCCTCACCCAGGGCCAGTCTGTTATCAATTCATTATAAGTGAATATTTCTCCCCTTCACAGATGCTCTGTTCCAACAATAGTGAATGGAACTGATTCCCTTATGGGAAACAGTGTTTTTCACTTAGTTACAAAGATTTCATGCCTGATTAGAGTAAATGAGGGCTGGGGGTGTGTCCTCTTCTTGTCTGGTCATTTCTAAAGGTGAGCCCTGTGGAGACAGAGAAAGGCAATTCTTCCCGGGGGGGTCAAACAGCTGGTCCTAAGGGCCAGGAGGGATGGATGGTAAGAACAGGACACCCCCTTTCTCCCTGCCTTAGCCCTCAGGCTCTCCGGGGCCCTGTTCCTGGCCTTTGGGCATATGGAACCTCTACTGTTCCATCTGGGATTCAAGGGCAGAAATAGAGGCGAGAAAGTTCTTTGTTGGGGAGCAGTGTCCCTACAGGGCAAGTGTAAAGGGAGAGGAGGAAGGGAGGGGGAGAGAGGAAAGAAAAGGCCCCAGCAGTGCACAGGCTCCTGTTCCCACAGTTGGTTAACCATTAAGCCCTGCCCTGGCCTGGACCTGTCTCCTGCTTGGGTGGAAGGATACTCTCAGAAACCCAGAGGGGCAGCAGGTGATCCCCATGCCCACCTCCCCCTGCCACAGGACATTCGCCGTGTCTCCCCTCTCCCCTTCGACCCCCAGCTCAGTCCTGGCCCCCACTCCCCCTTTTCTCTCCCTCTCCCCTGGCACCGGCATCCTCCTCCCAAACCCTGCCAGCTGTCCCTTCACCCAGGCTTTGCCAGTTGTTTGCCTGACAGCATGCATGTCCCACGGGGAAACAGGCAGGATAGCGAGGAGAGTGGATGGAGGGGGTGAGCTGGGTTCACACAGGACTCCAGAGCCAGAGCTCTGAGCTCAGGTTATAGACTGCTTCAAACCTACACATCACCCCACGAGGCCCAAGTTTGCTTGGGGGATGGGGGTGGAGGGGGTTTTGGCCAAAGTTCCCTCTCCTCCGGGAATGCCTGATTTCCGCGAGGGTCCCTGCCTTGGCCCCCTGAGATAGGCCACTTTCTCCAAGGCCTCGTCAAAGCATTTCCAGCTCCTCAGACCTGGAGCCCTGAACTTCAGGGAGAAAAACCCAGGAGACGGACCAGAGATGCAGACCAAGATATAGGAGCGAAGGTACATGTGGTAAGACCCAAGTCAAGATGCAGAAACAGTCACAGATAGGCGTAGAGAGGCAAGGTGACAGAAAAGTAAGATAAAGACGGAAAGACTGACAGTGTGAATGGGGCGAGAAGAGTTGAGAACAGACGTGGGAAGGAACAGTCCAGGCCTGAGGGGGGCTTCTGGTCTTCCCAGGCCCTAAGGCGAGGCTCCTCTGGGCTGAATTGGGAAGCTGAAGTAGCAGGTTATCTCCACTAGAGGGGACTCGTGAAAACCAGGCTTGGCCCTAAACAGTGGCTTTTGTGCTTATTTGGGTTTTTTTTTTAAGAAGAAAAAAATAGTTAAGATATATTAGAAACTCCCAGCTGTCACTACGCAGAGACCACAACCGGTAGGGTCCTTTTGCTGGTGGGACCTCTGGGCCCGTCTGGCTGCAGGGGAGCGGGAAAGGCGCCTGCAGCATTAGGAGGTGGGGGTCCAACATGGTGAGCAGCTCAGGGAGAGGCCTGCCGGGCAGGCAGGATGCATCTGGGGGTGGGAGACAGGAGGGGGCAGGCATTCTCAAGAAGTCCTGGCCCGCCGGCTGGCCTGGCCTGCCAGGAGGCTTTTGCCTTTTCTTTATCAGCAGTAGAAGTTTTGGCGCATCCCCAAGGTGCCTTCACAGGCCTTCCCTTCTCCCAGCTCCCTAAATGCGAATTTTCAAAACACTCTCAGGTGGTGGCAAAACTGCTCCTGAGGAGACTTTTTAAAAGAGACCTTTCAGGAACTGAACGCATGTCAACGCTGTATCACTGATTTAATCTTTGTCTTCATACTCTCTGCGGGAGCCTTTCTCTGAATTATAATTCCCCCTTTCATTTCAGCAGAGGACAATATGGAGAGAACAGAGTTCAGAGGCTTTTCTCATCTGAGGAGATAATAATTGTCTAACAGGGGTAGGGAAAAATATTGAAGCTTGGGGATGGGCAGTGGGCCAGAAAGGAGCATCTCTTCAGATCTGATACCATCCTCTGATATTTAATCTTGGCTTCCCTTTGGCTCAAATGTACCTGGGGTCAAAGTGGGAGGGGAGGGAGGAGAGAGCAAAGAAAAAAGAAAAACAAGATAAATGTATCATGTTATGGAAGTCTAATCCTGCTTTTCCTTGGCTAAAATTACTTTCGGTAGGAGAGATAAAGTGGAGTTGCCCTTGCAAAGTTCAACTTGTCTTTGAGAAGGAAGAGGCGGAGGAATCCTGGGGCTCAGAGTGAGTAGCTGATGAGTGAACCCCTCTCCTCTGTGACCCCCCAGCACAAGTTCTCTCTGAAGCTTTGAGAGTGAAGATGGAGGCCCTGAGTTAGGCACCTTCACTGCCTCTCTGCGCTGTCTGGGGAGTTAAGCTTTTTGTATCTACAAGCCTCCCTTCCCACCTTAGTTTCTTGTTTGGGTACGGGGGGATAGAAAAAAGAGGTATAGAGAAGCTAAACAACGCCTCCAAGTTTAATCTTCATATAGGAATTGTTGCCCTTGTACTGAAAGCAGGAATTGCCATCCATTTGGGTTTAATCAAGTAGAAATCCATCACTTACGCAGTGCTAGGAATGTGTAACACTTGGTACCAAGATGAAAAGGTAACATCCTACCTTTAAGACTCTTAAGGGCATCCTGGGGGGAGGGAGAATTACATAAGCCATGTACCCTCACAGAAGTTTAATATAAGGCAGAATGGAGTTAACAGTATGTTGGGGGTGTCAGAGGAAGTGGAGCTCCTGGAAGCTTTTGCTCTAGTCAATGGAAGGTGTAGGTTTCCAGGAGAGAGGCTCGGGTGTCTGAGAACTTCATATTTCCCTGTCAAGAATGACTGTCTAATGCTCTCCCACTCCTCACCCTCTCAGAACTACCCCTATTTTTTTTCCTCATCCTCCTCCGCGGAGTTTAAAATGACACCACTGTAGTTGTTTTCTATTAGTCAACATCCTAGAGCAAGATCTCCATGTAGCACCCTCCCAAGGGGTTTTCACCGTGTATTCTATGTAAATTGCATCCCTTTCCGGTCCCCTGGAGCTGGCAGCATGGACGCCACTGTGCTTCATCAGGAAACGTTATTACTCATCTGTATTCACATTGAAGCGTCTGGAATCCTGCCGTTAGCGCACCACATTTATCTGAAGGAACCCATTAAAGGGAACAAACCTGAGAGAAAAATATTCGGATTTTCCCCCTCACCATAGCTGAGCAGAAGAACCCCCTCCACGAGCCACTCCAAATTAAATTTGGGGCGGAGGAGACCTGGCACTGGGGTGGACAGAACCAGGGTGCATGCTTGGGCTTTAAGAGGCCTTTGAAACCTTTGAAAGTCTGTGCTTTTAAGAAATATGAATGTGTGTGTGTGTGTGTGTGTATTTCTGAAGCGAAGGAGTTTGTGATCCACCCCCCGCAAATGTAAAGAACCACTAGACTCTAGTCTCCAGGGCCTTTTCCTAGCCTCAGTTTCTGCTTTCTGTTCTGGTGGTGGAATGAGGGCTTTGGACTAGGAACTGTAACCCCAGTGCCTTCCCCGTGTCCCCAAGCGGTAGATGACTGACTCTTAGAGTAGACGAGAGAAATCCAGGGACAAAATGGCTCAGAATGTCAGGGAACCCAGGTGTCATAATTGCTCTGCAAATATGGACAGGTCATGGCACTTCTCTGAGCAGGAGGCAGGGCAGAGGACTCCTCCCTTTAAGGGATGGAGGGTGGAAGGCTCAGGAGGAGAGGAAGAGGTGGGTGAGAAAGCCCTGCCTGCCCTGTAGAGGCAGGAGGACCAGCGGGCACACAGAAGGGACAAGAGGGGATGTTGCCGCTTTGAAGTGGTTTCCTGCTTCATAAAAGCGAAAGGCCTCAGCTGGGCTGGGTAAATATTACGTTGGCCTCTGACCTCCCACCTCCCCAGACTGCTCCCCCAGCTTCCCATTTTTTTCTCCTGAGCTACAGACATACCTGAGGGAGAAGAGCTTGTTCTCTGAACTTGGGTGTTCTCAGCGGGAGCCCTGGCCAAAGCCAGACAGGAGGACATGGCCTCTCCCCTGTGCCCAGACCTGAGAGCCTTCTGGGTCAGCCCGCGCTAGCAGGTCTGGCTCCCCGCTCCACGCTGGTGGGTGGTGATGTTTTCCAGGAGAGAGGCGGTCAGTCCCCTGACAAGACTAGCCCTCTACCCTCACTTCAGCGGCCCAGACCCTGCTGGCAAGTCCCTTGATTCTCTGTGAAATTAAAACCGACACCACTAGGGTTTCTGCTAGGCAAACACCCCCTGAGGTTTATCCGGAAATTAACAAAATTCAAGTCTAATTCCCCCCTCCGAGTGACCCCCAGGGTGTGAAGCCCTTCAGGTTCTGGGCCCAAGAACCCAGCTATGAGAGACTTAGAGAAAACCATCTGAACCGCTTGTGAAGCTGGGAAGTCACGCCCGGCACCCTCCCGCAGGAGGCTTAGTCCAACCAAGAGGGGTCAGAACAGATGGTCAGGAAGAGTCTGGTGTCAGGTTAAGGTCCTAATGCATGGGAACAAAGGGCCTTCCTTCACACTTGCAGCTCTTCCCTCTTCCTAAAAGCTTTCTCACCTGTTGACCAGCGCTCATCCTCCATTTGCTCCCGGGTCCGGGAGGGAGATAAGAGGGAGCCACAAGACACTCAGGGAGAACTGCTGCCTGCCCCGCACCCAGCACCTCAGTTTCTTCATCTGTACAGTGGGAATGAATGCTTTCCGTGACTCCCCAAGCGCCCTCAGTTGCCTTTGTTTCTGAAGCCGGGCATGGGAAGATAGTGTTTGGGCATTTGGAAAAATGACAATTGTTGCAAATGTGTAAAATTATTCTAAAATTTAGAGCAGGAATACAGCCAAGCTAGGGATGTTTTTCTCCTCTCTCTCTCTGTGTCTCTGAATTTGTTTGGAATTTTCTGAGAAAAATAAGATTTTTATTTAAAGAAAATCTGTGTGCTAAAGGTTTTGATATGTAAAAAACAGATGAAGGGCTAAAGATTCAGTGAAGACTGGAAACTGAGAGGAAAACCAATGGTGATCCTGGCACTGGGGCCACATACATGGTTTGGGGTTAGCACTAACCAGTGGGGCTGGAGTTTGAATTCTGAATTTGCTACACTTGGGGCTTTGATGCCTTCAAGTCTAAGAGGAGAGATGAATGATACTGTCACAGAACTGGTAAGCTGGCATTTTTCTGGGAGTCAGCCTCCCATGGCAGGGCAAGGCGGAGCTCATGGGCCCCTAGCTGCCTGCCTGCAAACAGCTTACATCTCTCTGCAGAGAGAGCTCCTAGGAGTATGGATATGAATGGGATGGACACAGCATGAAAAGCATCAGCAGGAGCTGGGGCCAGAGCCCAAGCTGGACCCTGGACCTCAGGGATTAGATCCTTGGCCAGCGCTGATCCCTGGGCAGAACATAGCAGGATGTCTGGGGAGAAGCATCAGCTATCTTGTGCTAGCCCAAGAAACTCCCCCGGGCCCTCCCCGCTGCAGCACAGAGCCTTGTCCCTTGTTGGAAGCACAGAGCATGGGAAGGGGGCTATGAGAGGAGGGAGCCCTGTGCCTTCGACAGCACTGTCCAAGAGCCAGCGGTGGAAAATGAGTGTGACAAGATGCCTTGAGTTTCTTTTCTAGAATATTATGAAGAAAACAGTTTGAATTACAAAAGAACGGGTGTTGTATGTAGAATACTTGAGAAATGGTTCTGAGGATTTGATAGCAGCTTTACCCAGGCCCACATAATAGATGCGGCAGCCGAGTCCAGCCTGGGAGAGTGGATTGCCCTGTGTCACACAGTGAGTGGCCAGGCACGGTGTCCACCTGTGAGGAGGTCTGCTTGCCCCGGCCTGGCCCAGCACGCTCTCTCCACCTGCCCATGTAGCCACCTTCTCTTTCCATTCTCTCATTCCCCGACCCTGTGCTCAGCGCTGTCCCCATCTCTCTCCCTTGGGTTTGAGCGTGCGTCCCCGAGAAGTGACCTCTCCCCTGCTCTGCCAGTCCGCCGGCCCTAGGACACCCCGATGCCTCTCTGTGGCGCTGGGCAGTGTGTAGAAAGGCCCCCCTCCCTTAAGTAGCTCCAGCCAGCTTCCCTCCATCCACCGCAGGCCTTGCTGTTTTCAGAGTCAACGGCCCTGGCAAAGCCCAGCCACCCCTCCCTCCCCAGAGGCAGCGTGGGTACTGCTTGTGTGGCGGTCTCTATAGACTCTGCATTCACAACTTGAAGAGGGTGAGACAATGACCTGAGCAGCCGCCTGCAGACTGTGCTGGCTGGGAGGCTGCCAGAGCAGGAGGTGGGAGCCTGGGCCGGCCAGGGTCTGCCTACCATGCACCTGCGAGCTTTCTCAGGCAGCCGTGGCTGACCCAGAGGAGATGCGAGGTGGAATTGGGATCCAGAGGACCTGGTCCAGGCCACCTGACTGGCTTCTACCACAAGCCCCCAGCCTCCTTAGCCAAGGTTTCCACCAGCTGTGTAGTCACTCCAGGCCTGGAGGAAATAGCAGGGCCCTGGCTCCTGAGGTTGCAGCCATTTGTGGCCTGAGGACAGTAAGAAGCAGAACACTTGTCCAGGTAGAGACAAACAGGCCACTTCACCAGGAGCCTGCCCAGGCAGAAGAAAGGTACTGTACATTACTTGCAAGGAAATCGGAGTTGGCATAACATGATTTACTTTGAACAGATGTTTATTGAATATCTACTATGTGGCAAGTATTATGGGAGGGAGGCAAGTGGCTGTCGTGGCTCTTGAGGAGCTTCCAGTGTGGCAAGGGAAAAAGGGGATACACACAAAT
This sequence comes from Balaenoptera borealis, assembly GCF_965194805.1. Lineage (NCBI taxonomy): Eukaryota > Metazoa > Chordata > Mammalia > Artiodactyla > Balaenopteridae > Balaenoptera > Balaenoptera borealis. The sequence continues at coordinate 37,211,782 of NC_138860.1, read as the reverse complement.
AATGGTCATGCAAGTTAAGTGTTGCAGGAACACAGGAGAGAGAGATTAACCAGAGCCATGCAACCCAGAAGGGGCCGTCTAGGGAGGGAATGGGCTCTACATCATTTGGGGAATTCAAGCAGAGATTGGAAGATGATGACCAGGTCTTAAGAAGGGATTCCTGTGTGGAGCAGGAAGGTCTAAGAGGGATGGCTGAGGTCCCCACCCACGTCCCAGTCCTCTAACCTTGAGTCTTTCTGTTTGCTGCTCAGTGGATTCAGTGGAGGAAAAGGCTCTTTTGAGAAGTGAGGATGAGTGTCAGGTCCGTGAGAATGACCCGCAGCTGCCAGCCTAAATTCCACAGTAAACAGAGTTGGTTCTCACACCTTCATCCCCATGACTCCCCTCAGAGCAGGGTGCCAGGAAGCCTGGGCTGGGATAAGCCCTGGCCTCCCCTGGAGCCAGAATTGTCCTAATCGTGTTAAAATGAGTGCTCGGTCTACAAGCAGGGGCAGACCCGCGTGCGCTGAGACTTGGTCAGCTCTCTGCCTGCAAAGCTCTAACTTCTAATCATTGTCATAAACAGGACGGAAGCAGCTGCTCACTCCAGTCTATTATCAGCTTGGTTGGAGACAGAGAAATTTAAATGGCAGTGAGATGCTTAGCAGAGCAACGAAAAGTCAGTGTTAAAAATAAAGAAAACGAGGCAGCTTGTTTCATCGAAATAGAAGGGTTATTAAACAGCCCTAAATTAATCAGTGATCTGCCAGGGTTGGGAGTCGGAGCGCCGCAGAGCCAGGGTAGAGAGCTGGGAGAAGATGGGGGAGAGCAAGTCAGAGGCAGGTAGGAGCTGCCTATGATCTCAGCCCAGGCTGCAGGGATTATGGAAACAAGGTCTTCAGAAGGGGAGTCGGCAAATAGTTTTCTGCCCCACTGATAAGAGCAGGTTGGGTGGGGAGGGGATTTTGGTACCCCAGCCTCTCCCCCTACAAAGCCCTGCTTCTGATTTCTTTCCATCTGCCACCACCGGCGCCAGCCCTTGGGCCATCTCCAGTCCTCATCTCCTCCCCAGGGCTGGGCAGGAGCCAAGTGGCATTTGGTGGAGGACCACAAGCTCCCAGCCAGTCTTCTTCCTCTCTCGCAGGGTGTCCCCAAGAACTCAAGCCTGAGTTGAACTCCTTACACTGCACTCCCATTCCGAAAGAGTGGTGACAGTATATCCCAGGTATGGCCAGAGCCTGGCCTGCCTTCAGGGAGGCTAATCTCTGGAGTCAGGGGTCTGTCCTTGGTGATATCACTTGGACTCCAGCCAGCAGGGCAGCAGGGAGGCAGGTGTAACTCCAGGAGCCCCAAGTCCAAGGCCCACTTCCACATCAGGTACCTTCTCGAAAATATTTCACCTCAGGTCTACCTAAGTCTCCTCCCCGGTGAAGTGGTGATGCCGATGCTGTTCTCTCCCTCACAGGCTTGCATATGGGGTACGTTAATGGGATAACATACATGAAATTCTCAGCCAACTATAAGATCGCTGCACAAATGCTAGTTTATACTACAGCGGGGTCCCTTGGAGACCTAGGACAAAACATCAAAAAGACTTCCCAGAGGGCGCGACAGGGGTCTGGGGGAAGCGGACTTGCTCGTACCTGGGCAGAGCCACGGGAGGGGAGGCCGGGCCCAGCATGTCCCTGAGCACTTGTGCTCCCGCCAGGCTGGGCAGCAAGTTGGATCTTGAATCAATCACTCCAGGAGCATTTTCTTTGCTCTTTGACCTCAACATTCTTTCTCCTCCCGCCCCCCAACCTCCTGCTTCCCTCCTGGCTGTTTACCCTTTTCCAGGCTCCTCTCTCACACCCCATTCATCATCGGGGGCCAGAGCCTCACTCGAAAAGTCTCTCATCTCCTGCCCAGGTGGCCGCACACTACACCGGCCTGCGTCTCCCCCTCTCCCCCCCAGCACATTCTTCTCCTGTGGTCAGCCTCCCCGATAATTGTGCCCTCCGCTTCCCCCCCCCCCAGTAAAGCCGCAGGGGCCTGAAAAGTCTCTTCTTGTCTCCCTGCTCACCCAGGTGCTAAGGGTCCTTCAGGCCGATGCGCTTGCATTTTGGCACAGACAAGCCCCATAAGTGGACACACCTCTGCCCAGAGTGCCAGCCGCCCCAAAGTCTCCACGTGTCTCTTTTAACCAGCGCCACCCACAGTTCCCTTGCTCCATGAGTGTGTGCGAGTGTGAATGCGCTTGTTACTTAAGAGAGACTGTTTGACAGCTCAGGATCTTTTCTGCAAAAGCTCAGAGTCTCAGACAAAGAGAGAAAAATAATAGAAACTGAAGGTGGGAAGGTACAGGGTGGGGACACAGCCTGCTTAAGAAGCTTCCTCATAAAAAGGAGTTACAGCTTTTTATTCGAAGGCAGGCTATTGATTCAGAAAAGCCCCAGAAAGGGACTTCCGTGGTGGTGCAGTGGTTAAGAATCCACCTGCCAGTGCAGGAGACACGGGTTCAATCCCTGGTCTGGGAAGATCCCACGTGCCACGGAGCAACTAAGCCCGTGCGCCACAGCTACTGAGCCTGTGCTCTAGAGCCCACGAGCTGCAACTACTGAGCCCACATGCCACAACTACTGAAGCCCACGCGCCTAGAGCCCGTGCTCCACAAAAAGAGAAGCCACTGCAATGAGACGCCCGCGCACCACAACGAAGCGTAGGCCCCGCTCGCCACAACTAGAGAAAGCCCACGTGCAGCAACAAAGACCCAACGCAACCAAAAAATTAATTAAGTAATTAAAAAAAAGAAAAGCCCCAGAAAGAAGGAGAGGCAGGGAAGATACTGGAGAGGAATTTCATCTGACGTGCTGACCAAACCCAGAGGAAGAGCCCCCCAAAATGTGGAGCTCAGCCCGTACGAACAGTTCTCAGCATCTCCTCGTCCTATGGGCCAGCTTTTCTCTCTTCTCCTTTCCTTCCTCTTTCCTGCCAGGGGCATCTGGATAAGTCACCCAGAGTGGCAGAAGTGGCCTTAAATCACTCTCAGGGCCCTGAGAGGAGGGGGTGGTGCCCTGGGTAGCATGGGGCCCAGGGAACTGGAGGAATGGCTGCTTGGGACCAGCAGCACCCAGTTTCTCCCCAGAAGCCTGGGTCTGGGGATCTGGGTCCCCAAGCTCCACGCACAAGAACCAGCCCATCACCTGGCTGAAACAGAGCCTCACTTGTCGTCGCCACCATCCAGGGCAGCCACTGCTGCCAAGGAGATGATGCCCTTGTACAGTGTTTCTCCAAAAACAGAAATAAGAGTAACTGGTGTTTATTCAAAACGGTGGAGTTTACAAAACACTTTCATATCTCTTTTCTCATCGATTCTCACCACAACCCTGTGAGGTGGCCTTTTCCAGTTGAGGAAACTAAGACGCCAAAAGGTTAAATAACATGTTCAAGGTCAGGGAACTAGTAAGTGGTAGAGCAAGACTTGCGCCCAGGTCTGCCCCCAAAGCCCATAGCCTTACCTCTGCATCAGCTGCCCGGCAACATGTGTCACGGTGAGTTTGACCTCCTCATAGGAGAGCCCTGCTCCGAAACCTTCCTGGAGGGATCTCACCCCACCCACTCTGCTTTTGATCACTTTATGTTGTCAGTTGACCATTTATGATTATGTGCTTTTCATGTGATCGATGATAGTGTATGCTTCATGGCTTCTTGCCAAGACTTTTCCTGCACCAACCCTGTCTGCATGGGGCATTCTTCAAAGGAGAGCTGGCATCTTCCCACTCTTCTCCATCCTTCTCCCCACCTTATCCACCTAGCCAATGACATTTGCTCTTCACCCAGTGGGCTCAAGATGAACAACAGTCAGGATCCTTCCCAAATGGTTCACTGCCTTCTTCACTACCTCCCAAAGATCAGTTATGACAAATCATTGAGCCAAGTGTATTAGTTCAGCCATGGCTTAGAGCAGCCTAGCAGGTGAGAAAAACATATGAGCATCCCCCCTTCCCTCTCCCCTGCTCTCCATGATTCAGACTGAGTGCAGGACTGAGTAAAAGGCATCATGCTACCCCTGTACAGGATGCCAAAGATGCCCTCAAAGAGCCTCTACTTCAATGGAAAGATAGGATAGTCACATGAAAAAGAGAGCCTACACTACCATGCAATGTGTGCTAGAAACAGCAATTTTTGACTTTGGAGGAAAGACAGGGAGGGCCTAGAGGCTTCCTGAGATTTTGAAGAATGGACAGGGTTTAGATAGGCAAAGAAGAAAGAGGAGATGGGCATTCCAGGGAGAGGGGACCACAGAGATAAAACTGTGTGAGGTGTTTTGGGGACTCGGCAAATGAACCAGTTTGTTAGGAGTGGAGTCACCAGGGAAGACATAGGAAGGGAGGCCAGAGAAAGACAGAAGAGCCAGCTTGGGAGGACTTGAACTTGGGCACTTAGTAGTCCCGAGTCGGTCTGGGCAACAGCAGGGAGCCAAGGAAGGTGTTTTCTACGTGGATACCATACTTTGGCCCTATGCCTGGCAAAGTTAGTCAAAGTCAGTCCTCTGACACACAAGAAATGAAGCAGTACAGGGCACACCTTGCAGGAAATCTATGGCTGAATCTTAGCTGCCAATGGCCTTCACTGGGGTCCATCACAGTGGAAGATCTGGATGGTGACTGTGACTGTCTTACATGCACATTTTCAGCGAGGCAACACCAGGCTTGCTAGTAAAGAGGACCACTCTTTTGAACTTTGGGGAATCGCAACTTCTGGAAACAGACAGCATTAAAAAATGCACCTTGATCTGGCACTAATGGCTGCTTTCCCTCACGCAAGGACAAGGCAGCAGCAATGGGGAGTGCCCCTTGTCCCTAGAGCCTTTCAGTGGCTGCCATGGGGTAGAAAGCATGAGGGTCTGCAAGAGAAAAAGGAAGTGCTCTCACCTGGGGACTCCTGGGGGCCGTTAAAATTCTTCTTCAAGAGGAGAAAGATAGAAGATCTTCCTGGAAAGTAAGTGGCATTTAGGGCCATTCCACAGACTGAGAGCTGGGATAAATGTCTAGGGCTTTGTTTTTTTACTCCCCCCTCTCTTTTTTCTTCCTCCCCTTTCCCTCCCACTGGTGAGAATTGGAGCCGTGTCACTCTTCTTTGAAAACATTGCAGTTAATGACAGCATAATATGCCATTATTTGGAGTAACTGTAATTTATTTAACCCCTTAGTTGGGTACTTTCTACCCTGCTTCCTGCTCTCCTGCCCCATTTCCATCTCAGAATCCTTAGCTCTTTCTTGTACAGTAAGCATGGGTGAGAAGGCAGGAGAGATACTTCCAGGCTCCTCAGAAAGATCATGTGGAATTTCCCTGAAAGGTGACCGCCAGGCAGCAAACCTCTTGCCACAAAACACCCACAGACTTCACCTTGTAATGGATAACTCAGCCCTGGCCACCTCCACCCTCAGCCCTGCTTCTTTACCAAAATAAAATGGGAGCCTCGAGTCTTGACCTTCAGAGTAAAGTACTTGCCAAGTCTTACTTAACGTTCTCATGAGTCTCCCCAGATCAGGGACAAGAGGGTTTGATTGAAAAATAAATTCTAAATATCTAGGGGATGTGGAAGAGTGGGGAAAGCATGGGTGTCAGAAAGTTCTGCTTCCTAGCAGAATGATGCTAGTTACTCAACCTCCCTGAGATTCCATTTTTTCATCTGTGAAATGGGGAGAATAATACCCATTTTGCGGAATAATCACAAAATTACCCGTTGCGTATGCAAAGAATCTAGCATTGTGCCATATAGCAGGTGGTTAATAATTAATAATAATGATAGCTGCTCCTCTTTATTATTTTTGTCATGGAAAACAAATGGAAATTGCTATCATTATGCTATTCATGACCCTTCTGGTATGAGGTCTTCTAACGTAAATTTGGACTTGATTTAGCAAAGCTAGATCCCCACTTTTATTCCTTTGCCAGACTTTGGAAGGAGCCTGAAAACTCCCCTTCCTGTCCTTTAATCCCATAATGCCTACCAGCAGAGCAACCCCATAATGAGGATGGTATGCGTATGGTCTGGCTAGAGTCAAGGGACCAGTGGGGTGACCTTTCTAGGGGCCCCATAGTGCAGAGGGCAGGTGTGCCCCCAGTGCCCACAGCTTGGAGCCTCAGAGCCCTGCTAAGTTGCAGAAATTCTTTCTGCCCCAGGGGTGAGGTAGTCATGGCAAGGCTGGGCTGCGCCATCCCCTAGAGGGGGTTGAAGAGGGCAGAGCCCACGGAAGGAGGAGGGGGGAGGGGTGGCGGGCCGGCAGCTGCTTGAAATTGATTGCTCTTGTAGTTTAGTTTATACCATGGGACCTCTCCGCACTGCCCGGGTGGCGACCTTTAGATAATAAAGGGAATTCTGGGAGATTTCTGACAGGCCCGTGACATATGGGGCAGGTCTGCAGGGTCAGGCGCTGTATCTCCCTGCTCCCGGCCCCAGGGTAATGAATCTTGTTTTGACTTGGCCAAGCCAACCCAGCCAGCACCCCAGAAAGGAGCCCAGCCCCTCCCCTCTGCAACCCTTCAAATAAGCGCCTGCCTTTGGAACCCTTCATAATTCAGGGAGACAACTCCAAACTTTTATAGCCTGTGAGAGGAGAGGACAAACACTGGATGTTTTGCTAAGGCCCTGGGAGGGCTGGTGTGGTTTCCAGGGCTTGAGCAGAGCCCACTGGGAGACCTGGGGAAAAAAAACCACCAGAAAACCCTCCCTGACGTGAAGAGGCAGTGGTCCCTGGACAGGCCAGAGAAGGAGCTGGGGTGGGAATGGAGGGTGATGGCTCCCTGGGAGTCACAAAATACCCCCTGTGTCCTTGGGGTCTGGCAGGTGACACGTGGACTCTTCTGGGCAGGAGGAGGAGGGGGCAGGGAGGCAAAATAGATAGGAAGTCTCTGCAGGACAAGCACGAGAGGTGAGAGACTGGCAAAGCCCAGTTCTAATCCCACCGGGGCCAGAGCTGGGAGAGGCAGAACAAGTGCATCCTCGGGGCCACTGTGTTTAGCTGGATGAAAGGGGAAGCATGTTTTGCTGCCTTCGGTTCTCAAAGAGATGTTGGGAGATCTACATCTCGAAGTGTGTTGGCCCTGTGATGGCTTCTACCCAACCCCTCGCCACAAACATCCCTTTCTTTCAAGGAACGATTCCCAAGCCAAGACGGTGGAAGACATCACTGCTCCCAGCTACATTAGTTTGCTAGGGCTGCTGTCACTAAGTACCACCAACTGGGTGGCTTAAACACCAGGAGTTAATTGCCTCACAGTCTGGAGGCCAGAAATCCAGGTGTGGTTCCTTCTCATGGTTGTGAGGGAAAGGTCTGTCCCAGGCCTCTCTCCTTGGCTTGCAGATGGCCATCTTCTCCTTGTGTCTCTTCACATGTCTTCCTTCCATGCCTATCTGTCTCTGAGTCCAAATGTCCCCTTCTTACAAAGACACTGGTACATTTGGATTAGGGCCCACCCTAATTATCTCATATTAATTTAATTACCTCTATAAAGACCCTGTCTGCAAATACAGCCATGCTCTGAGGTTGCGGGGCTTAACGCTTCAACATATGAATTTGGAGGGTGCATGAGAGCAGGGTTACACCTGTGATCCTGCCTTTCGTGCCAGGACTCAACCTCTGACTTCCCCTTCCCCTGCCCCCTGCCTTGCCCACTGTGCCATCTGAGACGCAGAGACCCCATCTCTGTCATGCACTCATGTGGGATGCAAGGGCCTTGCTCCCACCATCTGCCTGAGCAGAAAGCCACACACAGTGGCTCGGTCAACAGCCCTCTCACCACCTGGAATATGGGTTCTTCCCTTACTGCTGATCAATGTTAGGGCCTCCCCAAATTTCCTTCACTTAGTCCTTGGTTATTGGAGATTGGATCTGATTTATCCACCTGTGGGAAGAAAAATTGCATGGAAGGACAAGCAGGGGATCTCCCTTCTCATAGTGAGGGAAGTGACTGTGTAGATGTTGTTACCAAAAGTTGCCTGGACATACCGCAGGGTGATGCGGGAGGGGCGGGGAGCACCGTATCGTCTATTTCACTTTCTCAGAAAAGATGCCAAGAGGCCATGTAGGCAGAGGCCCATTTTCCTCCTCTGTCGCCCCTCACCTCCCTTCTCTCTCGCTCTGGGGCGAGGTGTAGCCACTTAGCTTCACATAACAGCACAGAGTCTGGGGAAAAAAATGACATTCGATTAATGAAACAAACGCAGCTGGTATAGCAGTGACATCTAAATTGTTCCTTTGGTCCCTTTATTTTCTGTAGGAAATTCTCCCTCTGCCCACCCCTCCTCCCCTTTTCCCTTTAAATCGCGTGCATAAAATACGCTAATAACAATCTTGGTGTCTGTGCCTGAGTGACAGCTGAAATAAGAAAAAGACTAATCGTACCTCCTGCAGCCCTGTCACATGGAGATTAAATGAGTCTCTCTCCCACCCTCTCCCTCCCCACCACCACCTCTCTCCCCCAGTCTCTCCCCTCTCTTGTGGTCTCCTCTCAGTGAGCATCATGGGCATTTGAATAATATATTATAGACGCCATCAGGGTGACAGTGGAGGAAAAAATCAGCTCAAACCCATGATTACTCCTTCCATCTAATAATTATTTAAATACCAGATAACTCCTTTCACTCTAATTGAGGCCTTCCAGCTGTCGGTGTTACCCTCGGCCTCTGTGCTTGCCCCGGCACTCACCTTGTGCTACCCAACGTGCCTGGACTACCTCTGAGGTCGCTGTTCGACAGAGTGACGCTTGGAATGTTTGCATGTACAACCCCAAAGATGACACTAGGACGGGTCCTTCAAGATCTTTCCATCCACAGGGGATGAGATGGGGCCCCAGCATTGTACATTTAGACATTTTATCCTCATAGACTTTAATTCATAGAAATCCTATACCAAAGGCAGCCTCCTTGGGTCATAGGGACCAATCCCCTGCCTCTCAGTAAACATATTCCTCAACAGCTGTCAGGAAAATTCAATGTCAGAGAATTCCATAATCTCCTTGGCAGGATGCCCCAGGGATCCTCTCTAGATAGGATGTCCCCCTGGATATCTCACTCTAGTCCCTTCTGCTGCATTTCTAACTCTTTGAGAAAAAGAAGCTGCCTGTGCTTGGATAACATCTAACCTGTCTATAGGGTTGTCTACAACCCAGAGGCATATGGTACAGGACATCTTAGCCCCCAAGTCACAGTATAGGTGCCATTCTTGTGTGTGACAACTGCCTGGACCTGCCTGGCCTGGAGGAGGTCATCCCCCCAACACAGAAGGGAGCCATTCTAGTGTCCCTTTCACTCCCCTGCCCCTTAATCCATGCATCCTTGAGTCTGCCCTGCACACCACCTCCCTGTCCAGGCCCAGTGCCAGGCTCACTTCTGCCCATCAGGGGGCCGCCACGATCAAAAGTCACCTTCTTTCCCCAAAACAGGGCAGCCTCGAGGCAGAACATAACTGACTCCCTGGACTCTTTCGCCTACAGCAGAGGAAGCAATGGACCTTTGGTCACAAGGTCTAGGTTCTGATGGAAGCCTGTCCCTGAGTCATGTTGGGTCACCTTGGACAATCTGTTTTCTTTCCATGGGCCTCAGTTTCTTCATTTAAAAAAAAAGAAGTGGACTGGAGTAATCTTACAGTCTGCTTCAGCACCGGCCTTGAATTCCTGCTTTAAAGGTGCCACTGATTAGAAGGGAGACCTGGGGGAGAAGATGGACCTTTCCCTGCCCTGGGAGAGGGAAGAGGTTGGGGTGAAGCCCAGGAACAGGTGCTAACTCCTCTGACTTCACAGCCCTCATTTTTTGTTTGTTTGTTTTATTGAAGTATAGTTGATTTACAATATTGTGTTAGTTTCAGGTGTACAGCAAAGAGATTCAGTTATATATATATAATTTTTCAGATTCCTTTCCATTATAGGTTATTACAAGATATTGAATATTGTTCCCTGTGTTTTACAGTAAATCCTATTTTATATATATATTAGTAGTGTGTATCTGTTAATCCCATACTCCTAATTTGTCCTTCTCCCCCTCCCTTTTCCCTTTAGTAACCACAAATATGTTTTCTGTGTCTGTGAGTGTGTGTATGTTTTGTATATGGATTGATTTATTTTTTAGATTCCACCTATAAGTGATATCACGTACTATTTGTCTTTCTCTGTCTGACCTACTTCACTTAGTGTGATATTCCCTAGGTCCACCCACATTGCTGCAAGTGGCAATATTTCATTCTTCTTTATGGCTGAGTAATATTTCATTGTATATATGCACCATATCTTCTTTATTCATTCATCTGTTGATGGACACTTTGGTTGCTTCCATGTCTTGGCTATTGTAAATAGTGCACAGCCGTCATTCTCATACTTACCATGTGGATCCTGGCTCCTCAGGATCCTGGCTATGTGAGCCACCTAGCAGGTGCAGTTGTATTAATAGGCATGTTTTACTGTTATTGTTATGAAAACTGTCACAGCCAAGATGGTGCTGGTGATGACGGTGCAGGTGGTGGTGATAATGATGGTGACAGTGATGATATGATGACGGAGGATACTGATGATGGAAGAGCTACAGATGCGTCCAAGAGTGGGAGCTCCACCATCATGAACTTTTACTCAGTTTAGCAAAATTGTATCCTGATCCTAACTCCCCTTCTTACCTCCTCCTCCTTTCTTTTGCAATAAGGGAGGCCAAGTAAGCATAGAGGCATATTCCCCCAGATCTCCTAAAAAAAGGCAACAGAGCGGGTCACAGGAAGGAAAGACTCCTGCACTGAGCTGAGCTGGAAATACCTAATTGTCGTTTCTTCCCTGCTCTGCCCCTGATGCCTGCAGCAACTGATCAGGAAGGTATTAGATGCCTTCGCTAGCTGTCACCAACACCTGCCTCCTGAATCCTTATCGGGGAGATGGTGTCACCAGGCCCTCCAAATAAAATATTTAGTGACACTTGCTTCCCAAAGAGGAAAGCGTGGCCTCTGCTTGGCATCAGGAATGCTCTGCGTGCTTCGCTGATGGGGCAAGCATCCCGGGGCAGCACGTCCTGGTTTGAGACTTGGGGTGGGGGAGGGGGAAACTGGTAGGAGGACAGCCACTTGGCAAGTTTGGCTCTTCAGAATGCATGTGACACAGTGACTTCATGAACTAGACGGAGAGAGGAGAAGGGACAGGAAGGAGGCATCTTTGAGAAAACCCCTGAGGTTGACACTAGCAGAAAATTGGGGTTAGGAGGAAATGCTAGTTCTACAAAGTCATAGGCATGTGTTCACTGGCTTCTACCAAGGTCATTCTAAGACAGACCACGGAATGGATGGATATCAAGAGCTGGGAATATTGACAAATAAATTATTACTAATAAAGGCTAATGTATCTTGAACACTTATAACAAGCCAGGCATTGTTCTAAGTGCTTTATATGTATTAAATGACTTCATCATAATAATCCTATGAGGTAGATGCTAGTGCTAATCTCATTATATATAAATAGTGAGATAGCATCAGAGAATGGCTAAGTACCTTGACCAACTTTACACAGCTACTATTGCCTCTGAATCCAAGCATCTAAGTTTAGAGCTCATGAGTCTAACCATTACGCCACACTGCCTCTCGTCAGAGGTACAGAAGTGGGTGCCCTTCCCCCTTACTCTAAAATCAGACAGGAGGCTTGATCCTTGCCAGCTGGGCCCTGCTTTGGAATAGCTACCTGATAGCATCAGCCTTGGCATGGAAAGACAGGGGCTCTCAACTCGCTGTTGAAGTCAGTTGTCTTTGTGAATTCCAAGGTGGAATGCAAGCCTCCCCTGACACCCCTGCACTGCAAGAGACCATGTCTCCTCTTGACCCTGATGCACTAGTGCCTACTGCTCCCAAGTGGGCGATCTTTGAGTGCCACGGAATGAATCTGCGTGGCTGGTCACCAGGAGCAGTCTGTCCCAGAGTAGATGCTGATTGAGGGGTGAGAGGAAAATAGCCCAATTATTGGTCTGTTGAGAACTCTGAACTTAACCAGCCTTACCCAGTGGGACAAAAGAACCTCAGCTGCCATTGCAGTCATAGACTCTAGAAGCTGAAGCAGGCAAGTCTCAAGGTATCATTTTGTCTGAATGAAGAAATCTTAGGAACTGGTTAATTCTAACATCCTTTATTTTAAGATCAAGAAATAGGCTCAGGTTGATGCTAGAGCGGTCTAAAGCTATACTACTCATGGGTGACACAGGCAGGATTTGAATCTGGGGCTCCCCGAGTCCCTCACTCTTCCTCCTGCCCCATGACTCCATGCCTTCTAGCCACCAGGCCAATTTTGCCATTCATACTTCAACTCTCAGGATCCTGTACCTCCGCCGGGCTCCCTGCAGGCTGCAGAGAGGCTGTGTTGGGACTTGTGCAGTAGTGTGCTAGAGACGATCACCTTGGATCTACTCCCCTTCCTCTGACGCATGCTTCCCAGTTTGTGCCCCTTCACTGGGCCAGGGAGGGGATCAAAGGTCTGCCCACAGTGTTCATTCCCACGGAAAGGAAGAATACAAGCAAAAAGAGAAGTCAGGAGGTCTGGCGGGATTCCTGAAGTGCAGTCTCCTGGGGAGCCTTCAGTGATAATAATAACTCCATAAGTTAAGCATTCACTGAGTGCCAGCTCCCATGCTAAGAGGTTTCCCCGCGTTATCTCATTTACTCTGATGACAACCCGAGGGGTTGGTGCTGTAATTATCGCATCCTACCAGAAAGGGGGATGAGACTGGACTTGCCCAAGGTCCCAAATTTCTTCCCCAATTCTGCCTAACAACAAAAGCCACTCACTATTTATTCAAACTGTGTCTCTGGAGGATATCGGGCAGGGAGGTGAGATAGTTGATCTTAACCTCACAATCGTGTCCTTTGGTGTCACCTCTTCTACCAGGACCTTTTCCCTCCAGCCATGGGCTGAGCATGTACGTGCATGTACGTTCTGGGGGAGGCGGGGTGCACTGCCCACAGACTCGATGCCAGTGTCTCACAGAGCACTGTCTAAAAGGCACAGCCCAAGCGCATCGTGGTGATGAGTATAATCCTCACGGCTCCTCGGGGACACACAGCCCTCCACCTGTAGGCAAAGGAGCTCTCCTACCCAGAGACAGGGGCACGCACAGCCCGGCCTCCTGCCGTTCCCTGTCCAGCTGGAGAATGTGAGGATTCTGTTATTTCCTTTCCAGAGCTCCTCTTGAGGAATTCACGTCCTGCTGCTGGCCCCAGGACATAGCTAAAAATAACCTCCGATTTTCAAACCGAAAGCTCTGTCTGTCGGGAGGCTTTGCCGGTGAGCACGTGGGGCCGGAAGGGCTGTGTCAGAGTCGCTGAGGTCAGCCTGGGCCTCATGCCGCTGTCGCCTCCCTCTTTCCAAGGAAGCCCGGGGCCTGATGAGTCACACCAGAACAACAGCCCGGTGGAGGCCGGTTGGAGGAGAGCCGTCAGGTGGGGCCTCCCTCGGGCACCATGGTGGCTGTCAGGCGTGGGAGGCACAGTTGAGGAGGACGAGGGAGAGTTTCTTAAGACACAGAGCAAAAGCCATGTGGATCCTGCAGGTGGCATCTGTTTTAACTCCAACCCAGTCTAGCCAGGTTGGGGGCGAAGGGACACAGGACTCTCCTAAGCCGCCTTGGAGCACATTCTTAATCCTTGGCTTCAGTGTTTCCACCCCTGCTGCCTCATCGCCCAGAGTTCTGTCTGGACTTGTCTGAGGAAGTTGCCAGACACTCCATCCAGCTGGAGGAAAGATCTCTCTGCTAGACAGCCTGCTGCTCCCCGCTGCCGCCACTGCCACCGCTGTCCCTCCCTCTCCATAAAAGTCAGGAGCGGCGCTGGCAGAGTGATGGGACAGGCTCCACTCTCTACCCTCTGCCTAGGAGTCTAGAGAAGCTCTCGCAGGAACCCCACCTTGCCCCTCTGGGCAGCTTCCTTGGAATAAGGAGGAAAAGCTGTGGAGCCTGGGGATTGCGAGGGCAGAGAGGGAGGAAAGAAGTCGGGGCAGGGGACTGATCAGGCGGGGGCAGGCAGCCTGAGGTTGACCACACGGAGCCTTAAACAATCACAGGGCCCCAGCAGTGGCTACAATGAGCCTGACCTTCAACTTGCCTCCCTTTGCTCCTCTCCACATCTCCCAAACCCAGAACCCTTGCCCAGGTGGCTGAGACTGGACTCAGCCAGCCAGTGCCCATGAATAAGGAGGCCGACTCCCCCCTGTGCTCCACCTGCAGAGAAGCAGAAGTGGAAGCAATTTCCCCAGGACCTGGCACCCCACTTACTGGGGAGGCAGTGGCTGACGCCCTCCTGTCCCAAAGAGGAGGGGTGGGGGGTTGTCCGCCCTTCTCCCTCGGACTCTTCAGGCTCCTGAATAGCACCTGTGGGGATCCCAGTCCTACCTCACACTCCGAACAAATTTTAACCGCTAATGATCAGGAATTCTTCTTTCTAGAGAGGACGAGGCCGAGGGGCAGCGAGAGGCACTGTGATTCAGGATGACCAGCTCTCCTCCTTCCCTACAGGGGACAGAGCATGAAAGAGTAAGGAAGCCAGCAGTGTGAGGGGCTGGAAGTCTGAAATAAGAAGGAATTTTATTTGTGATATCAGACTTGGAATAGCTGCCTGGGGGAGCCTGGGAGAGGGCCTTGCTAACCAGCTTTCACAAGACAGGAGAGATTTCCACTGGACTGGGAGAGAGCAGGAGGACAGACCCAGCGACTGGGTGGGGAAGTCTGGATTTAGTTCCGACACCAGGATCAACTGGCTGGGTGAACTCAGCCGTTTAACCTCTCTGAGAGATAAAAACGATATGTGAAGAGGACAGAAATAGAGATGCTTTGTAAAGTTATAAAAAAAAAAATGCATTTTACAGCGTAAAGGCTGGAGACCAAAATAGATAATAGGATTCCCTGAACATCCCGAAGAGGGAGAAAGTATGTTAAAAATAGAAAAACTGAAATACAGAAGAAAGAGGCTCACAGAGCTAGTCGGCACTGGGACCTGGGTCAAGCAATCCTGTTCACTCCTCCAGGGATTTATTTTCCATCTGATCCCTCTGCCTTGTGTTTTCCAGAACCATGTAAGGGCCGAGCCAGGAAGGCGGAGTACGCGAGCGCTCAGAGGCTCTGTCTCCTGGTCCCCGCCCGGCTCAGAATGGAACAGAGGAGGCCCTGGCCGCGGGCTGCAGAGGTGGACGGCTGGCCTGTGGTCCTGCTCTCCGCCATCTGCGTGCTGCTGGCACCCCCGGCGGCTGGCATGCCCCAGTTCAGCACCTTCCACTCCGAGAACCGGGACTGGACCTTCAACCATTTGACGGTGCACCGCGGGACGGGGGCAGTGTACGTGGGGGCCATCAACCGCGTGTACAAGCTGACGGGCAACCTGACCGTCCAGGTGGCTCACAAGACGGGGCCGGAGGAGGACAACAAGTCCTGCTACCCGCCGCTCATCGTTCAGCCCTGCAGCGAGGTGCTCACGGTCACCAACAACGTCAACAAGCTGCTCATCATCGACTACTCCGAGAACCGGCTGCTGGCCTGCGGCAGCCTCTACCAAGGGGTCTGCAAGCTGCTGCGGCTGGACGACCTCTTCATCCTGGTGGAGCCGTCCCACAAGAAGGAGCACTACCTGTCCAGCGTCAACAAGACGGGGACGATGTACGGGGTGATCGTGCGCTCCGAGGGCGAGGACGGCAAGCTCTTCATCGGCACTGCCGTGGACGGCAAGCAGGACTACTTTCCCACGTTGTCCAGCCGCAAGCTGCCCCGCGACCCCGAGTCCTCCGCCATGCTCGACTACGAGCTCCACAGCGACTTCGTCTCCTCACTCATCAAGATCCCTTCCGACACCCTGGCCCTGGTCGCCCACTTTGACATCTTCTACATCTACGGCTTCGCCAGCGGGGGCTTCGTCTACTTCCTCACCGTCCAGCCTGAGACCCCCGAGGGCGTGGCCATCAACTCGGCCGGAGACCTCTTCTACACCTCGCGCATCGTGAGGCTCTGCAAGGACGACCCCAAGTTCCACTCCTACGTGTCCCTGCCCTTCGGCTGCACGCGGGCCGGGGTCGAATATCGCCTCCTGCAGGCTGCTTACCTCGCCAAGCCCGGGGACTCGCTGGCCCAGGCCTTCAACATCAGCAGCCAGGATGACGTGCTCTTCGCCATCTTCTCCAAAGGGCAGAAGCAGTATCACCACCCGCCGGATGACTCCGCCCTCTGTGCCTTCCCCATCCGGGCCATCAACTTGCAGATCAAAGAGCGCTTGCAGTCCTGCTACCAGGGCGAGGGCAACCTGGAGCTCAACTGGCTGCTGGGGAAGGACGTGCAGTGCACCAAGGCGGTAAGAAGGGCCCACCCGCTCTACCCCTGAGGCGGCATCTGGCATTGCACACCCCTTTGCACACCCTGCCCGCAGACCACCGCGGCCTGAAATGAGAGAGGAGCTCAGGCTCACGTTACCAGGTGGTCCCCATAATACAGAGTCTGATGATACCACATACTTGAGGCGTGTTTGTTGATCCGCGGAGTCATTCCCAGTGTATCATCAAGGGCCTCTACACCACCAGCCACTGTTGTAAGCACCGCGGGCTTCAGAGGTGAACCATACAACACAGCTACTTGCCCTCATGGAGCTTTCATTAGTGAGGCAAGACAAATTCATACCTAAAGTATGTAGTCTCTCAAATGGTGACGATTGCTATAGGGAAAAATAAAGCACAGAAATGGGGAGAGGCAGTACCCACGAGGATTGGTTCATTGAGAAAGCAGCATTTGAGCAAAGAATGAGGAAAGTAAGCTATGCAGGTGTCTGGGAAAGCATTCCAGAGAGAGGGAGGGAGTAGCTCTTGCCGAGAATGCAGGGCATGCCTGGAGTGTGTGAAGAAGAGCGAGGAGGCCACTGCAGCCGGACCAGAGCATGTGGCTGAAAGAGTGTTTGGAGATGAGCCCGTCAGAGACAACACAGGCCAGATCCTGTACATACAGGGCCCTGTAGGCCACTGGACAGCCAAGTGAACGGGTAAAGTAGGCAGGTAGATATGTAAGCTGGAGGAGAGAGAAGGGAGTTGAGCTTGACTGATAATTTGAAAACTGGGGGAAAATAATTGGGCAGAGGGGAAAAAGGAGAAGAAAGGGAGCTTGGGGTCCAGACCTGAGGATGGCAGAGACAAGAAAGTCAGTGGCAAGCACTGTCCTGTCAGAGGGTCAAGATGCTGCCATCCAGGTGGTTACCATGATCCACCCATTCGTCCATCCATCCATCTACCCATCCCTCTATCCATCCATTCATCCCTCCCTCCAGCCATCCACTTAACAAGAAGGTATTGAAGATCTCCCAAGAGCCCAGCTGGGGATGCAAACATAAAAAGACATGATCACAACTTTCAGATATCTCATAATCTAATGGGAGAAAAAGTGAAAGAGAAAATAGCTGGCAGTGTAATATAGTGCCAAAGAGTTTGGGATTCAGGGTTCAGATTCTATCTGTGCTATTTCCTGGCTTCAGGAGTAACTTAATATCTCTCCATTATCATCTGTGAAATGGGAATCATAATGCCTACCGCATGGGATGATCAGATACTATGTGGCAAGATTAACACCATGCCTGGCGTGTTAGGTTGAGCATTATTAGTTAACTGTTATGCATGTGACAAGTGCTAAGATAGATTTCTGTGCAGAGTGCTGTGGACACTGGGCCGGCAGCCTGGGAAACAATCTGAGACCAAGTGACCCATACGGCTGCCTTCTGAGCACCCTAAATGGAGGGTGTCTGCTACTGGGACCGAAAACCTCTTCTTAAAGCAAAAAACAAATCATGCCTAGCGTATGCTTCTGTTCCTACCGTCAGTCGTCAGTCGCTTGGTACAATAGGATAGTAGTTAAGGCCATAGGCTTGGAATTCCAACAGATTTGTATTTAAAAATCAGTCCTACCACTTAAAACTGTGTGACCTTAGGCAAGTTATGTACCTGATCTGAGCTGTATTTTTTTCATTTTTAAAATAGAAATAATAGTAGTCTCTTTTTTTTTTTTTTAAATGGCAGTGGGGCCTAAGGATCTGTTTTTTGTTTTTTGTTTTTTTAAATTTTTATTTATTTATTTATTTATTTATTATTTTTTATGGCTGTGTTGGGTCTTCGTTTCTGTGTGAGGGCTTTCTCTAGTTGTGGCAAGCGGGGGCCACTCTTCATCGCGGTGTGCGGGCCCCTCACTATCGCGGCCTCTCTTGTTGCGGAGCATAGGCTCCAGACGTGCAGGCTCAGTAATTGTGGCTCACGGGCCCAGTTGTTCCGCGGCATGTGGGATCTTCCCAGACCAGGGCTCGAACCCGTGTCCCCTGTATTGGCAGGCAGATTCTCAACCACTGCACCACCAGGGAAGACCAGTAGTCTCTTTTTATGGTTATTATGAGGATCAGATGGAACAAGTATGTATGAGCACAATACCTGGCCCATAATAAACATGTAATAAATGACAGCTATAATTATTAATATTAATTATTAAAGAACCAGTTATTTGCTGTTATTTTACCTTTATAAAATGAGGAGGTTGAGATAGATATTCTCCAAAGTTCTTTACAGTCCTGAAATTCTATAACCTACGGCCCCAACCAATCAAGAGAAGTGGAGAGGAAATGCAAGGGTTAACTCCTTGCAGAGTCCAGCCTGGTTCCCACTGCCCAGAGGGGGCCTTGTCAGAAGGAAACTGCTGATTCCTGCCTGCTTCTGAGCCAGAGGGAAGAGGAAGAGCCGACACCCTTGTGGGGCTCCATTGGCTTGCAGAGAGACAAGCCCGGGCTAGTAACCAAAGAGCAGCAAAGTCACTGGGAGAGAGGTGACAGCGGGTGGGATCAGGACCCCAGGGGGAACAGCCCCTCACTCACCACCCCTCCCTCAATCATCACTCTTCTGCTGCGGCCTTGAGAGTGGAGGTGGAGGTGGGGCTGCAACAGGAGGGGCCCCTTAAAATCCTTATAATCTAAGGAGTCCCAGACCTGGGGACCCAGAGACGTTTTGGTGGCCTCAGAGGGGGTTAAGTAGGAGTGAGAGTAGCTGACGTCCCGGAGCTTAATTTTAACGTGATCTCTGGACTAACATGGAACTCTCAGATAAAGGATTTGAGCTCTGTTACAAGAAAAGAAATGAGGAAGGGGACCATCACTCATTGAATCACAGCTATGTCCTAAAGGCTGTGCTGGGCAGTTTAAGGGTTATCTCACTATCTCAGTTTAAGGGTTATCCTCAATATGACCCTATAAAGCAAGGATTATCATCCCCCATTTGACAGATGGAAAAACAAAGACTCACAAAAACTAAGTAAATTGGTTACACCCATACAACCATAAATGACACAGCAGGGATTTGAATTCAGTTTAGCCCATATGACCTCTGAGTCCAAACTCGTTGCATTTAGCCGTGTTGCCTCTAAGGAAAGCCATACACCAGGCTCTTCCTTTCGGAGCAAGAGTAAAGGGGCAGCAGGTGTTTGGGAATAGCTGACGATTTAGAGACGAGAGAAGGAAATGCCAGCCAATCCCAGGGGCTTAGGCTCAGAACAAACCGTTTCCGTCACAGTCTGGCGATTCTAGAGTCAGGAGGGATGTAGAGAAATTCAAAATCACTGGCAAATTTTTGACTTCTGTCATCATTTCTCAGAAGCTGGCTTGGTTTATGCCTGAGCCCAGGCTCTGCAACCTTACCGGTCCCTGGAGACAGTGGGAAAGAAACTGAAGAACTTTCAGAGCTGAAAGGCAGCTTGACGATTACCTGGTCTAATCCTTTCCCTTTACAGATGAGAGCATTCAGACTCAAAGAGGGTATGTGGTATATCAAGATAACAGAGCTGGCTAGTGGTAGAGACAGGACTACAATCTAGATTTCTTGATTCTTTTCAGGACACTTGTGCCTCTGGTATAGGGATGAGAAAGAGAAGTAGAAAATGTAGAAAGTGGTAGCTGATTCCTCTGACCTACCTTTCTAGGGAGCCTGAAATTTCCATCATTTGCTCCAGGGATGTGCTGGTGAATCTTAAATGGATGGCTATATGCAAGCAATGGTAGTAGTAGGGAAGGGATTGGGATGGGAGGATCTTGATTAAAAACATTTGCCAATTTCCGTGGTGTAAATACTCCCACCATGGATAATTTCAAGGCACCAGTGTGATGTCACTGAAAGCAGAGATAGATGTACAGGCATTCCTCATAAGCTGGCTCTAGTATGCCATTGCTTCACTCCCTTCCTGGGAAGCTTATCCCTTCTGCCGTGTGGAGCGCCATATAATCCAGAGTTCAAGGTCATCCTTAACCCAAAAGTTAGTTTTCTTTCCTAAAGAATAAACACACACACACACACACACACACACAAGGGTAGCACCACCACTCAGTTGTAGGAGCAGTAGCTCTTTACAAAACACCAAGGAATCACAAGACATGAGCCTCTGTTCTCTTTGGATTTGAACAGGGAATGGAAGAAAAGTCCCTGGTTTACCCAAAAAATCACATTTAGCTTATAAATCAGTTCTTCCAAGGAAATGAAGCTGTCAGGGAACGACACATCAGCCTGCTCTTTCCTGGTGTGGATGAGAGGAGAAGGGTGATGGGAACAGGTCTCTCCATGATGCTTTCTGTGCTTCCCACGACCGTCACTTCCTTCCTCCTCGAGGATGCCTTTCCAGACCCAGGAGGAACAGCTGCCACAGGGCTCAGGGCTCTTTCTGGCCCAGAGTCTGCAACCTTTGCCCACAGGATTCCCTGTTGTGCAATCAGCTGGGATGTTTCGGAGGATCCGTCATAGCCCAGCCCCAGGCTAGACAGTGTGCAGAGAATGCAGCCCCCTCGCAGCCCCTGTCCTCAGGAAGCATGCAGTCTTTTTTTTTTTAACTGAATGAGATCTTAGAAATCATCAATTTAACAGCCCAAAGAGGCTGTTACTGATCACATAGCCACATAGAAGAAGAGCAGAGACTGGAATTCTTTCTGTCCAGCTATTTTTCCACTTGCTCAAGGTGATGTCCTTTCAAGGTGCCCTAGTCTCTTCTGACAGAGAAGAGACTTTAATTTTTTTTTTTAATTTTTATTCAATGACAGATATTCTTTATACAAGCATACCCCCACTCCCTGCAAAAGGCTGCTAACAAGAAGGACATCTCCCCCAGAATCTACCCGAACGTCATTGAAGACCTCTAACGGACAATGATGAAAATTGTGCAACTTAACGATCTCTTTGCATGTGTTATTTCCTTTTCTCCCCAGTGATTCTCTCACAAAGGTGGGCAGGTAGTATGACACCTGAAGAAACTGAGATTCATGTAGATGAAGTAACTTTTCCAAAGTATAAGGCACTGTTCAGTATTAAGATAACCCTTTTTAATCTATCCCCAGTATGGGATGTGGTGAATAATGGAATGACTGAAAATGCCTTATGCCCAAAGGCAGGCCTTTGCAGTCCAGGAAACAAATAAGGAATGCCACCAGGCTGGTAGGAATCCTGTGATGTTGCCTCTAGACTGAATCTCCACTGTCTAAATAGAAAGACCACCACAAATGGCATGGTCCACAGGGACATGTAAATGACCAGGAAATGAGTTTGAGCAATCAGCTTTGCAAACTGTCCCTGGTTGTCTTGGCAGAAAAGTGAGTGGGTGATAGCAGGTAAGGGAGAAGAAAGCTGCTGGTTCCTCTGTCTGGTTTCACAGGAGTCAGTGTGGGGTTCATGGGTCAGCCGTGAGATATTTGTGTGTGCAGTATGTGTTAGGCCCCTGAACTCCATGCCTGAACTTCTCTGAGGCCTGGTGTCCTGGGGCTGGTGGCCACGGTGGGTGGGCTGGTGTGGATCAACTCGGCCCTGCCTCCGCTGCTACTCACCCCAGGTCCCTCCCCTTCTCTCCAGCCGGTGCCCATCGATGACAACTTCTGTGGACTGGACATCAACCAGCCGCTTGGAGGCTCAATTCCAGTAGAGGGCCTGACCCTGTACACCACCAGCCGGGACCGCATGACCTCGGTGGCGTCCTACGTTTACAATGGCTACAGCGTGGTGTTTGTGGGCACAAAGAGCGGCAAGCTGAAAAAGGTAAGAGTCCATGAGCCTGGACGCCCCGATGCTGTTCAGCTCCCCGGCTGAGAGCCTCTTCTGGAAGGTTACTGTTGATGGAGATTTAACTAGAGGCAACTCAGTTTTCTTGGGGCAGGAACAGTTAGAGTGGGGAGAGTTGGTAGGGGTTAATTTGTGGCTTATCTTCTAGCTGCTTCCTCTACCCATTGGTCAGTGAGTGTCTTGGTAATGTAAACATATTTCAATATTGACCAAACTCCAAGGAATTAGGAAGGTGCATCTGTCTAAAGGAGACAAAAAAACCAAACACTATCTCCAAATCAAGTAGAACTGATTTTTTGATTATCTATATTATGAATCACCCACATCACAAATCCCTCCCCATAGTCTATAGAGGTGATTGTACTGATCAAAAGTCTTTGTTGAGTCCAGAGCAGCTGCTTGAAGCACATTATGGGTCTCACTTCTCAGCCGATGGTGGTGCCTCTCTGGGATGGTATATGGTGCCTGGATAAGGGGCCGTTCTCCTGTCTTTCCTCTTCCTGCAATCGCAGTCTCTTCCCTGCCCCTCCTCCCTCACCCCCAAGACCTGAGCTGACAGGAGGAAGTAGGCATCTTATCCTGTGCCTGCTCTGAGCACCTCTGCCCATGGGAGGGCACGGGCCGTCTGGGGCTGGAAGCACGGGAAGCCTCCTGCACGGCGGGCTGAAGCCGGCAGCTTGTACCTGCTTGTCTAGCACTTAAGGTGTAGAGACGGAGCACAGTCTGGTTTATTACGTGGGATTACAGCAGCCACGTTCTTTCCAGTCCCTGCTAATCCCTTTTTCCCAAGCTCACCCTCCTGCCACCTTTCCCCAGTCCTGGCACCTGTGGATCAAGGCACAGGCCAGACCTTACCACATCTCACCCTTTGATGTTGACATCAGCCCTGTGGCTCTTTCCTCCTAATCCAGTTAGAGCCTCAGGAGAGATGTTGTTTGGAAATGTAGAAGGAGGGTGGCAGGGAGGGAGCCTGAGGAAGAATTTCCGTGTTCTGCTTGTTCTGAGTTGCTGCCAAAGGAGGTGAGAAAAACTGGTCTGGGTTGATGTGGAGACGCCTTCTTTCTTATAATACCAAAGCCCTTTAACCCTTTCCTCACTCTGTGGAGAGGTGCCTACCTGTACCTGTCCTGTGCCCTCCACTTGGCCTGGGACTGTGGGCCCTGGCTTGGTTTCAGGTACGGGAGAGTGAGGATGAGTGTGGTCCCGACGTTTGCTTTCCCAGAAGTGGAGAGGGAAGGAGTTGGCCTTCTGAGATTCCACTAAGATTTAAAAGTGGTGTACTCTAGAAAAGAGTCTGAAATAGGATATATATATATATATATATATATATATATATATATATTTAAAACTGAATCACTTTGCTGTACACCTGAAACTGATACAACATTGTAAATCGACTCTACTTCAATTTTTAAAAAGTGGTATATTCTATCAAGACAGGGTTCAACTTGGACCCCTGAGGCTGGCTTCTTTCCTGCAGGGTTATCTATACAGCTGGGTAGATTGTGACTTGCCCAGGGACTTTGGGCCAAGGGGCCTATGGGATTTGAAATCCAACCTGAACTCTCCTTGTCAAGCTATATGCCCTAGGGTATAAACATACCCCGAGAGGAGCTCCTCGAGCTGACTCATCTGCCCATAAATACCACCTGTTTCTCAATTGCACAAAGGTTCTGTAGGGCCAGCAGGAGCCACAACTAAACTGGTGCTCAGCATTTTCTCCTGTCCTTCCTGCACCTTCAGTCACTGTTCTGGATCATTCCTGTGATTCTGTCTCCTTTATTCTCTTGAAAGTTCTGTTAAAGGCAGGGATCATGCCTTGTTCATATTTATTTCCTTCTTTCTGCCTCATCCTTTCACCAAGTGTTCCCACCTGGGATGGGCCTCAAAACTGTCTTGAAAAATAAAACCATTCTCTAAGGAACCTTAGAGACCATCTAGCCCAATACTAGTGTTATTTGGCAGGAAAATTGAGGCCCAGAGAAGAAAAGTGACTCGTCCAAGCTTAGAGATGAGGACAAGTTGCCTCTTGTCCTGACATCCAAGTTGACACCTGTTTTACTTAAAGAAGCAGCCACGGAACCCCGGGGGTGGAGGCTGAGAACAGTCTTCAGGTTCAGGCTTGCTGCGGGGTTCAGCCAGGGGCTAGGGCCTCCATTCTCTTCAGCCCTGGATCTGAGTTAGGGAATTAATGTTTGCCAAATGGATGGACGAGGACTGAATAAAGGAAGAACCACCCAGCCAGGCTCAAAGGGCCCTGGGCTGACCTTCCCATGTCTCTCTGCGTCTTGTGCACACAACACAGTGGGTTGCTTGGGGCATCTTTTCAAGCCACACACTCAAGGTAGCCAAGTTCTCTTAGCCCTGTTGGAACCCCAGCAGACAAGTTGCTAGGGAGGCAAGTCAGAGGGTTCAAGGGCAAGGCTGGGGGCATGGCTGCCCACAGCTGGTTCCAACCTGCAGTTGTCTTCTCCTTCTCACTCTTCACTTCGATATTCTTTAGTTGTTTCTATGAGCTCATAATACCCCTCCTTCTCCTCTGGACGACTCACCCTTCCTTTCCACCCACACGCCTTTGAGGCACCTGATACTAAAGCCGGGCTCCCACTGGCCTCCCATTTACCCAGAGAAACGGCCCATGAGGAATTTATGGAATGTCCCCAGGAAACCCTGCCATGGTCCAGGCCGCATAGCTCTTTCAACACAGGAAGGGAAAAAAAAAAACAAAAAAACAACTAGCCAAGAGTTTGGAGAGGGGAGGGAAGCAGGGTGCGTCAGGACCACTCACTTCTTCCCTGCCTAACCAGGCGTCTGTCAGACTGTGCAGCCTCCATCCATGGCAGCCCATAGGACAGGATGTCCCCGAGTGGGGACGATTAGAGGAAGCAGAGACTCCCTAGAAGTGGCAGGACCATGAGGTGTTGTTCTGTGCTGTGTCACATACTTGCTCATACCTGCCCTCTGCTCGCCAGGCAGAGAACAGTGCAGACGAGGCCACCGCCTTCTGAGCCACAAACATGCAGAGGGAACAGGCAGAATAAGGACGAGACCTTAGAACCAAGAGGTGTAACACTTGCCTAGACTAAGGACCAGTGCATCAGAGGTGATAAGAAGACAGGCCAGGATTCACCACAGGGATGGAACAATTCCAGAGAAATCAGCTGCCACAGTGTGATTAACCTGGAGGGCTTCATGGAGGAGGAAGCTTACTAGGATTTGCTCTGAGACTGAATGAGACAAAGTGATGAGTTGGGGATGGGAGAGAAGGGCCCTCTAGACCTTGGGTGCCACATTGAGAAGATGCAAAGCACGTGCCAGGAAGGTCTACAGGGCGCGGAGGGGCTTGGAGGACTTGGCGAAGTGGAAGCCAAGGCGTAGAGTACTGTGAGGCTCAAGCCCTAGAGGATCAAGTGAAAAGGATCTTGGGATTTTCACTGACCTTGTGAGCCAACTGTGTGATCCACTGATAGCAAAGTTAATTAGTCTTCACCACACTAACAGAAGGTCATGAGAAGTGGAGGCTCCACTTCCCACGGGAGATAACATTGTAAGAGGGCTTAAGCCAACCAAAGAGCCAGGTCAACAAGGGCTGCAAGGATGCGGGAGCCATGCTGTATGGAGAATACTTTTAAAAGGATGTTAACCCAAGGGAAGAAGAGGAAAGGAGGAGATGAATCTTCACAGCCTGTGATTTACTGAGCACTTATTATGTGTCAGGTGATATTCTAAGAACTTTATATCTACTAACTAATCTTTATACAACTCGATGGGGTAGGTGCTATTATCACCTCCATTTTACTGATGAGGAAATAGAGGCCAGAAAAGGTAAAGAAATGCGTCCAAGAGCCACATGGCAAGTAAATGGCAGAGCCAGGGTCTGAACCTTGATCGTCTGGTTTCACAATCATGCTTCTCCACTAAGCTGTGCAAGATGAATTAAACTTATTCAGTGTGGCCCCAGAGGGCAGAAGAAGGCCAACAGATAGGAGTTCCTGTAAAATAGTTTTCCGCTTAATAGGAGGAAGAAGCTTCTTGCAGCCAAACTGTCCCATAATGGAAAGAGTTGACTCAAGAGGGAATGAGCTCCCAGTCAGTGGAAATACTGAAGCAGAGACTGGGTGGTCACCGATCAGGGAAGCTGTGGAGAGGCACCTGCACCAAGCACATGACCTTCCCACTTATGCCGCCCCTATTTCTCTGACTCCCTCAGTAGGGGTGGGAGATAAGGGAGGGCAGAGAAGGGGAGCAGAGCGGGGGAGGCCAAGGCACCCTGGGGTGGGCTTTGAAGTCATGGCTGGGTTCACGCTGGCCCTGGGTGTGTAGCAGAAAGCCCCTGAGGGTCAGCGGGGAGGTGCTTGGCCCAGACGGGGCAAGGCAGGACCCAGAGGATGAGGGCAGGCAGGCCTGGGGCAAGAGGCAGGGGAGGGAAAGCAGGGCCTTCTGGGGCTGGGCACGGATGACTGTGCCGACATCCCTCCTGGCCAAGGGCAGGCGGCGGGAGTCCACGTAGGAGATGCCCGGAGCTAATACCAAAGCACACAAGGAAGAGTAGTGGCGACAGGGACTACAGACTCATTTAACACGACTTCCCAGGTTGAAGGGAGAGGTCCAGGAGGCAGGTCATGGGGCATGGGAAGGGGCCGAGCTGAGAGGGCAGAAGACCCTGGGGCCAGGAAGCAGGACTCTCTAGGGTTTGGGACAGAGTCGCATTGGCTCCTTCCCTCCATCTGCAGCGCCTCAGCCCTGGCTTCCCATTTCTTCAGGCCTCCTCTGGCACCTCGACCCCAGGGCCTCACAGCAGCAGGAGGTGCTGGCTCTCTGTTCTCTCCCGCAGCCCTGCCACCGGAAGCCTCTCCCGCTGCTCAAGGCCTGGTGACATGTCCCTCACCTTGCCCCTTCCAGCACTGTGAGTAGCGCCCTCCTCAGACCCCCTGCCGCTTTGCTCCAGTAGCATCTGGTGCGGGAGCAGCTGCTGAATAACGTGTCCACTTCTCTTGAGATCCACAGGTCCTGGAGGACAGGGGCCCTCTTTTCCATATATGTCACCCATGCCCACAGCCAGATTCAGTGTCTCTCACACATCAGTTGCTCATGAAATTTATCTCAAATGTACCTCCTCCAGGCCAGAGACCTACGTGCACGCATTGGAAGAGAACCAGACACCAAGAGTGACTCCTGTTGACGTGGCTGGTTTGCAAAGGAAGGAAGTTAGGATGTGGTGGATAGGTCTGCGGGGGAGGGGGAGGGTTGGAGGGTGGCCGTGGGATGAGGAGTCTAGGAAACAAGAGAACTGCTGTGACAGGAAAAGAGCCTGTTTTCTGGTTAACAGTGTTTGGAAGAGGGTGGGGTGCTGCTCTCACCAATGCCGACCAAGCTGGGAGAAGGGAGCCGCGTTTACACTGTTGCCCACAGATCCCAGGAGAGCGTGGCCAGCTATCTGCCTCACCTGCATCAGAGGCAGTTTTGCCTTCAGCAGAGAGGCAGGTACAGAAGCCCAGGCCACCCCTCCCCTGCCACCCCCACCAGCCCTCTGTTTATCGGACTCCTGGACATTTTTGCAAATCCACAGAGACTTAGCCTTTTCAAGGTCTGGGGAGCACCGGGGCCTCTTTTGCCAACACCTTCTTTCCCATTAGCTAAGGCAGCCACCAAAATGCCTGTGAAATTCTTGAGGAAAATCCTTTCTGCCTTTCCCTATGGGACATACCAACCCAAGGTCTCCAGTGCGCAGCTCACAGGAAATGCTGCCCGATGTCCCTTCCCATTCTTATTCTTCTCTTTGTAAGCTCACAAACGATTTACTGAGCCAGGCCAGGAAAACTGTGAGCTTCTTGCAGTAGCAGCTTAGGCACTGGAAAGAATCCATTGGGAGCACCAAAGGATTAACTCTCCCAGGCCCTGGGGTTATTGCTCAGTTACTTGATAACACTGATTATTTATGAGATATCTTTCCACGGTCCTTTCCATCCTCCACAAATACTTCAGCTAAGTATGGCGATGGTTCCCTGCATCTCCACTCCATTTTACAGATGTGGAAAACTGAGCCACCGGGATGTTAAATTAAATATCTTGCCCAAGGTTACATGGCCAATCCATTGGCAAAATTGACATTGGCATTTATACTTCCTCCCAAAACATGCACGGAAGTTCCTAACCTGCTACTTGGCTCCCTTGTGGGGTGGAGTTGTCTTGGCGGACGGAAAGCCAAGTTGGATGCAAAGCTGAGAAACATACCTTTCTCGCCGTGCCAACACCGCCAAACAATAGCCACTCATTCCTCGGAGTGGAAATGATTCACTCGTCTCTCATTGTGAACCCTGGATTGAGTAAACAGCCAGGGCTGCGGGTCTCATTCTAGGAGACCTAGCGGCTTTCTTGGGACCTGTGGCCGCTGAGCTAATGCTCTGAGTCCCTGACGCATCTCAGCAGCTCCGGGGGCTGGGGTAGTGGGCCGCAGATGCCCTCTCCCCCTGCCCCAGGGCCTGTGCAGAGGAGGTGGGCTGGTGGCTCAGAACTCACCACCACATCCCTAGTAATGACTTTGGCTCCCTGCCCAGGCTCCTGCCGCCAAACTCGCTGTTTGTTTTGTTGTTTTATAGGCCTCTTGGGTCCCAAGAACTGGTCTTCTGGAAGCTGGGAAAGGCAGCATTTGGTTGGCACAGGGAAGGGGGCATATTTACAGAATCCTTCCAAACCCCCTCCCCTGACCACCACATCCCCCTGCTTGACCATGACAGGTGGAGAGAGAGGGTGTGGATTTCTATCCAGAGCCCCAGCTGACCCCAGGGAAGAGCCCCTGGTCTCCCAGAGTCATTTTGAAAGGGAGAAACTAAAGATGCATTTACGTTTTGCACCTTTTGTGCGGCTCCTGTGTGCTTCAGTCTTGGATAGTCCCTGTGTGAGGAGTCAGGCTGTGTGCTCAGCATGGTGCTTTGCACTCCAAGAGGGAGCCCTTTGGAGCTCAGGGCTTTGTCTCAGGGCAGGTGAAGCACGAGCGTAATGATTCAAGCTCACAGAATCCAGGTGACCCAGATAGGCTCTGTAGAATGTTTAAGAGGCCAAGGTGCTAATGTTTACAGAGCGGTCATCTTTAGGAAAATACAGACCACATAGATGCACATCCTTTTAGGTCATTGAGTCTTGCCTGCTTGTGGATACAGAGCATGGACATATATCTCGAGGTTGGACAGGACCTCCAAAGACCAGCTGGTGCTGTCCTCTTGTCTTCAGGTGGGAACCTATTTGCATAACAAAGAGCATATGAGCTTACAGGATGCAGTCCTGACACCAGTCTATTCGCTGTGTGACCTCTGAGCTTCAGTTTCCTCATGTGTAAAATGAAGACAGTTATAATACCTGCCGCATGAGATTGTAATGAGGATTAAATGAAATCATTCATTCTTGAACGAAAATGTATTGAATACCTACTATGCGCCATTTGCTCGGTATACAGTAGTAAACAAAACTGTCAACATCGCCTGCCCTAGTGAAGATTATACCTTAATGTGGGGAGAAAATAATGAGAACGCACAACATACAGTATATTTAGAAGATAATAAGCGCTAATGAAAAAAATAGAGCATAATGAAATAATTTATGTAAAGTGGAGTGCTGAGCTTATATGCATTTAAATATCACTATTATTGTTACTTAACTTGTGAGCCTCAATGTTTTTCTTCTGTGGAGTGGGTAGTAATAAACACTTTGCATAGTTGTTGGAAGGACTAAGTGAAATCATGTATGAAAAGTTCTTACTATGGTGCTTGGCAACAAAAGTGCTTTCCATTATTATTACCAGCATCTTTGAGGCTTCCCCCGAAGCCCACTTCTTCTCTGGCTCCCTGGGGGAGTGGAGCTGTCAGATCAGCCTCTTTTTTAGTGACATGTTTGCAAGGTCAGATGGAGGAAGAGAATCCTGCCCCTTGCCCCCAGCCCTGTGTCATGGGAAAAAAAATACTTAGAAGACTAGACCAGCTGCGCCGAACTAATCTAATCCTGCTGGACACCGGCATCCAGCTGCATTAGTCACCAGTGAGAGCTTTCCGAGTCCCATATCACCAAACAATAGGTACTGACCCCTCCTCAGGGCCGGGCTGGGGGAAGTGGTGGTTTGGCTCTTACAGCTTTGCAGAATTAACTAAAATGGGGCCATTCTCTGCCCTTTGCATGTTCCCAAGCCAACCATGATATCCTAGGGCTACACAACTCCACCTTCAGTGAACTGTGTGATCTTGGGCAGACCTTAGTGTCATCAACTGGTCCACTGACGCTACCTTGCAAGATTGCTATGCATGTCAGACTTGGGGGATATGAAGTACCTAATATAGAGCCCAGTGTGTAGCAGATGCTTAATAAATGGCAGCCATTGCTGCTATTACCATTATTACTGTAAGTGTGACTCTACTAGTGTTATTGCTACCACTCCTATACCATTACCATCCTTTTCTAAGGACCCAGATTCCCTTGGTTTCCATTAGCTCACTAATCCCATAGCATTTTAGGATAAACAGGAAGGATTGAGATATTTCTCTGCTCCGTGGCAGATGGTGATACTGAAATTCACAGAGATTATGGATTATTATGGATTGCTTAGGATCACAGGGTAAATCAAGGGAAGATTGGAATCAGAGCTACAAATATTTCAGGTGGAGATGGTGCAGCACACACCTCAGTCACCTGTATAGTCCAACAATGATGAAGCTAAAAGCTTGCAGCTACTTGAACTTCTCTTTCCTTCCTGTTATCATGTGTCCTTCTGTCCAGAGAAGCAGGAGATATATGGAGATGCAAGGTGCTGAAGGTCACCCTGAGGTTCTGTCCTTTAAGTTTCTTCCTGGGATTCTGTCCCTCTCCTGGCCTCAGCCTCCAGAAAGGTTTCTAGGCTTCAAGATAGGGCACAAGTTTAGGAGCTGGTGCCTCTGGGATTGTCCCAATCAGCCATCACTCTCCAAAACCTCATTGGATTTCAAAGGCTACTGACACCAGCTGGGCGTCCCCACCTAACCTGGAAGGGGCAATAGTATCAGCAGCCTTTAGTAGCAAATCAGGAATTCTCACACTTCTGTGTTCAGGGGTGGATGAGAGTGCAGCCAAGGAAGGAGGAGAGGCCATGGAGTCTGGACCCTACAAAGGGGTCAGCCCCACCCCCCAGGGGGAAGATAGACTCCATCACACAAGGTCAGGAATGTTCCCCTGATTTTAATAACTGGAAAGGCCCTCAGAAAACTAGTCCAGCCAACAGACTTTGAGCAGGTGAGATGTTTATTGTTCTATTTTGTGGATAAGACAGCTGAGGCCTAGAAAGGTTAAGTGATCTGCACAAAATCACCCAGGTCCTTAGCAACAGAAGCAAGATAAAATCCAGGTTTTTAGACTTTACTTTTGGGGCCCTTCTCTCCGTGTCATATGGAAGAACGTTCCCTCTGCACAAAACCTCAGGCTGACCTCTGCCTTTCCCTAGCATGCAAGCATTCCCTAAGCAGAACCTAAAATTGGTCTGGGGATCGTTCTCTCCAGGGCAAAAGTCTAGCTGAGCTTCCTATCCCAGGCCTGGCCATGCACCCTTGGTCTGGGGTGCCCAGCATCCCTGAGCCCTCACTGTATGTGACTTGAGGATCTTTCTAGAGCCTGGCCAGCAAGGAGGCCTGCTTACCCACAAAATGCTTGCCTTGGGGCTAAGAAGTTCTGACAAGTCAGAAGAACACTGACTTGGGAACCTCAAGTTTTACATATGAGTCCTTTTTCTAGGCATGCTGCTTTATTTATTTATTTATTTATTTTGCAGGGAGTGGGCCTATTATAACTTAGACACTCACTATGTGCTAAGCCCTGAGCTACGTATTTTTTTAGTTAAGCCTCACAATACTCTTGTAAGGTAAGGATTAATATTACGTCCATTTTCCATATGAGCAAACTGAGGCTCAACAAAGTTAGGTAACTTGCCGAGTCACATTGCTACTAATTGGACAGCTGGGATTGAAATCTAGATCTCTTTGACTCCAGTCCTGGGCTTTGTGAACCACTAACTTTGAGCACTCTATCTTCCTTCTCTAAGATTCTGTTGGTCCCTCTGTAACCCACCACCTGCCCTACAGAGAGCTGCAAAAAGATGCAGGAGAGAAGAGTGGTAGGCCTAACTTTGCACTCTTTCCAGTCAAAATCCCCTGGAAAACCGGGACGTGGCAGCTGTCACCTCGGCACACGCTGCCTTGTGTCACTCCCCTCAGGCCTCCTCCTCCCCTTCCCACCCATCTCAGCCCAGGCCACAATGGATGGGGTGGCAGCCTTTGTGCCACACACAGTCCCCAGCTGACTCCCCTTTATCCAGGCATCATTGTTTGCTGTGAGCTTTCTGAAGGGGAGACAAAGGAGTGTTACTGACAAGGCCAAGAGCTGCCGTGTAAAGCGTGGGGCCTGGGCCCATCACCCGTGCATCCCTTGGAGGCCCCGGGCTTTCCTTCAAAGACACTGTCTGGGATCTTTTGTGTGCCAGTCATACCCATTCAGAGCTGGCCGGGCAAAGGTTTCGGGTGGGGGAGGAGGACACTGAGAAATGGACTCATTCTGATCTGGTAAAATTGGAAGAGACATTTAATGTAATAGTTAACAGCAAACCACTGCTGGGGGGATGGGCCCGAATGCTTGTTCTCTGTTTATGGAGCTTATGCAATTCCATCAATATTGATGCTGATGCCTTTGATTCTGACACTAATCATTGCTATGAATTAAATTTGCAGCCATATAATTAGGATCGCTATTAATAGGGCCCTTAGCTAAGGGCCCTACGATGCGGCATATCTTTTTCTTGATAGAAAATGGCATCCTTGGAACTCTGCTAATGGGGCGCACCTGGGATTTGCCAAGAATGATGTGAAAATTATACATTCTATATTTGTATTGGGCCTTTACTAAAATATCAGCAAGCAAAGGTGAGGCTGGAGGGAAGGTTGCCCCTTGCCCAGAGCTGTGGGCAGCAATTAGGTATCTCTCCCTCTCTTTGAAATCTTTAGGAAAGGATATTCCAGAGCCAATTTGGTTGCTTATGGTCCAGGGTCAGACAGCTCAGAGTCAGGAAGGTCTTCTTTAAGTCTAACCTTAACCGTAGGCTAAAAGACTAGGTACTCTGGTGATTTCTTTCTCAGACTTTCAGGTGGCTATGAGCCAACTGAGGGAAGAGGAACGTCTTGGTATGCCCCAAGCTTGGTTGGAAGGGGCTGAGCCAAACCCCTACTGATAGGCCCAACTGGCCTCATTTTTAGGTAGATGATTGGGCAAGACCCCCACTCACAACTGATTCCAAGGGTTTCCATCCAGAGAGCGCCGGTTAACCTCACACATAAAAGAGCCCACTGCTACACCTGGTGGGAGAGGATGAGCTCTCTCTCATGAGGAGGTGCTTTCCCAGGCAAATCTGCAGCGTATTTATTTACTGGGGAGCCCAGGCATTTATTATCATCAGGCACCCAGGTCAGCGCTGGAGACTCAATGCCCCACTCACCCTCTGAGTAATCACACGTCATCGTGCACACAAGGGTCCTCTAGTCCTTTTCTAACAATAGCACACGTGGTGACACCCCCCCCCTTATCACTGGGAATAATATGCACCACTTGGCATAAGAGATGCACTTGTCCCTGCTCTTTTGACTGTCAGACTGAAAATAATTTTTCCTCCAAATCATCATTTATTGATTTTTTTTCCTTTTGTATTTTTAAGTCATTGTGAGAAGACAGTGGTTTGAGTTCAAGTCCTAACCCTACTATGTATTAAGTTTGTGATCTTAGCTAAGTTATGTAACCTCTTGGAAACTCAGATTTGAGGGCTCTCATCTTTAAAACAGGAATAATAATATCTACTTCATAAGGATTATAATGAGGTTAAAGAAGTATCTCAATTGCTTATCATGGGCCTTCCACACCCAATGAGATTCCTCACTTCCCTTCCTCTTTCTCCTCTCACATACAACCCAGATGCAGAGGACGAAAGGCTCTAGCTCTCGGTACCCACGGCGTTCGGAAGACTGCCGCTTTATTTCCCACCTCTTCTCGGGGACAGCACATGGAAAATTAACTCTTCCAAACAAATGGTGAACTGCAACATGAATTCCAAACACCTTCGGTCTTTTTCTCGCACACAGTAAAAGGCTGAGCTGGGCCTCCTCACCCCACCATAGGCACCACAATTTCTGCTGTTTGTCTTTATTCTCAAGTAGCCCAGGGTTCTAGGTGGACTGAAT
Organism: Balaenoptera borealis; assembly: GCF_965194805.1. NCBI lineage: Eukaryota > Metazoa > Chordata > Mammalia > Artiodactyla > Balaenopteridae > Balaenoptera > Balaenoptera borealis. The sequence goes on along the minus strand of NC_138860.1, from coordinate 37,177,493 downwards.
CCATCCTTGAGTTCAGGGCCCAGAGCTCGAGCACCACTCCTAGGCGCTGAGGGCTTCAAGGTACGAAGAAAAGGGCAAGGGCACCATAGCCTCACCTGGAATGGAGGCCCTTTTTATACAGGATTCCTACTCGCTTCTGCCTTCTGCCCATACCTCCACTGTACATTTACCCTTTCTGTGTATGGGCATACTTCAAGGCAAATGTGTGGATAGATAGCAGTGGGCCAATGGCCAACATTAGCCAGAGAATGTAGAAAGCCCTCGAAAACAGTGTGCTTGGGTCAGTCCTGAAGTACCTGAATTTGCCACTAGTTAACAAACAGCTATTGTACTCTTTATGCCTGAAGTTAAGAGGGGATGGAGATTCGTGTTGGGTTATTTCTGGGGTTGCTGTTTTGGTTCCCACCAAGCAGAGGACATAAATCAGTCCCTTTAACGTTCAAAATTTGCCTGATGTTGGGCAGGTACCTAGTTACTAATACATGCATTCAAGCATACATCCAGCACGGTTACACTCACCCCATTCTGATCTCTTGTCACTTGCAAGATCTTGGATGATGCCAACAAAACCCCCAAGTGGACTGACCCTGTGAGGCAATGTGATGCACCCACAAATGCTTCTGCACCTCCAGTCTTTCCAAGAGTCTAACTGCTCTAGAAGCCATAAAACACTGAGTAGCTTCAATCTCAAACAGATTGGTGGTCTCGCCGGAGGAATGGCCACAGTCAGAGAAATAGAAGAAAAATTATGCCCAACCTCTCCCCATCAAATCAAAGAAATAAAAAATCTGTCTCCTTGGTGCCTCCCCAATATTTATGTCTGAACCCAGCAGACACCCCTGGGCTGCAGCCAGTCTGTGTATTAGCATTAGTCCATTACGCTTTTTATGATGCATGTCACCCCCACCCCACCTCCTCCCCCGCATGCCACATTTTATGACTGTCCTTTTCATTTCTGGAAAGAGCTTCACAGAATGGCAGGTGCCTGCATTTTCCCACTCTTTGGGGACCTATTTGTAGGCAGCCTGTCCCAGGCCATAAACAACGGGAGATAAACCACAGCCACTGGCAGTAAATGCATCCAAGGCCAAGGAGGCACAAAAAGTAGGGGGGCTTGGGTAAGCTTGGTGGTGTCTGTAGAAGCCCAGTTGCCAGTGGGTCTGGAGTAGGTGCTACCCACAGAAGGAGAATCAAGGGGTTGGTACAGAAGTGGATGCCACCCTCCCAGATTTCTGCAAGAGCTAGAGGGGAATCCTGCCACTGTCCCTCATTCCCACTGAAGCCCCTTGTCCCTGAACTGTGACCAGAGCCAGTAAACTTTCCAGTAAGAAGAGGATGGTTCCCTTTGGCATCGTTTTCTGCTGCTAGCTCATGCGGCTACATAGATTACTCTGTGCCACTCATGTCCCGTTGATGCTTCTAGATCTTGGAGCCACTGCCTGCAAGTGTCTCTGCCTTCTCCCACCCTCTCTCCCTGTGACGCCCCCCCCCCCACAACCTCTTCCTTCTTCCCTCTCCAACCCTCTTCCCCTCCCTCATGCCCAAGACCAAGTCTTACCAATCAATCACCACTAACTTCTGCCTCATTAGAACTTCAGCCAGGATTCTCGTGGTCATGGCGGTGACATTTATTTCTTTCAGCTTTGAGCTGCATCCACAAGCAAGTCACTTGTGACTCTGCAGGAGCCAGCACCTGGAGCCAGCACCTGGAGCCAGCTTTGCTCCATAAAAGGCACCCCTGGGAGAAGAAAACCAAATTCTGAATGAATAATTAGTCTAGTGGAGATTTCAGATTCTTTCTGCACACCCAAACAGGAACCGCAAGCAAAGAATCGAGCAGAGATGGAAGGAGGTGGGTGGTGGGGAAGGACAGCCAGCAAATCCCTGAATAATTAGTGTGTTGAAGAGTTTTCTTTCTCATCAACCCCATCTTAGTGGCAGGACACGGACAGAGGGTGGAGGTGATGTTCTTCTTCTCTTCCTTCTTTGGTTTTGGACCCCGCACCAAATGGAAGCAAGTAGATGAAAGTGACGTGCATTTAGAATGTCCGTACACATCAGGCTGCTGGAGATAGTAGCTATTATACTGCGTGTCTGTATTTTTGCAGTAAGCTGCTAAATTATTTATTGGGCACTGGGCTTTAATCTCATAAACCTGCCTGTGGGCCCCAGGCACCGGCAGCCTGAGCGCCACATAAAACACATACATCGGGGCCGGCTGCAAGGAGCACTCCAGTGACTCTGGGTAGCGACTGTTCATTTTCACTCAGTCTTTTCCCCCAGATCAGCTCATTAACAGCAGGCAGACTCAATGAAGAACCTTCTCATTTTTCCCTCACGGTGAACTTGGAAGTGGATTTGCATCTCGTAGTAGACTAGAGCCCCAACCTGAGCACAAAGGACCAGGGGAGCTGTAGCAAGAGGCTGTTCTAGAGTCTCTTTCCTGGGCTGAGGGATGGGAGCCTTGAAAGAGGGAGCAGATGACTCCAGGACCCCTGGATGTTGCTGGGATTGTCCGGAGCTAAGTGCCCTAAGCTGTGAGCTCCCCCCACTACCCCAGGACTTATCGAGAGATGACCCTGGACAAATCATTTTGTATCTTGGGCCTCAATTTGCTCCTTTTAAGTAAAAGTGATCTCCATTCTCCTCCCTGGTTCCCAGTCCGGAAGAAGACAACTCTCTTGGTATAAATCTCCCAGTCATTCTCTGAATGCCAAGATACTAAGAACCTCCTTAAACTTACTTAATGGTTTGAGGTATGTAAAGAGCTTTCATGTAGATAGCGCCCATTTTGAGCTCATCTAGTTATCCTAACAACCCCATGGGCTGTGATCTTATGGATGAGGAAACTGGCCCAGAGGAGTCAAGAGATTTGCCCAGCATCACCCAGCAATGACACTATGGTCGGACCCTGGATGCCCATCCTTTGTCCATTCTAGATAGAGGAGCTCACGGGCTTTAAGCTAGTGTGGAAACTGAGGCAACAATCATCTCTGACACCCAAGCTACCTAGGGCTGGCCATGTAGGAGCAATGTCAACAGCCATGCCTTTGTCATAGGAATTTGAGTATGAGAAGGCTGTGCTTTCCAAATCCTGGGCCTCTCTCCTCCTTGAGCAAACGAAGCAATGGCAGGACTTGTCTGGGTTTCATCATTCCCTGTGCTGCAGCTGCCAACCTCTTATAATTCTCCCCCGCAAAGTCAGAGGGGCAGGGAGACCCATTGGAGGATGTGGCAGAAGTTGAATGCACAGGACTTTTAACCAGTGTTCCTGGATTCAGGGGGGCTCATGATCTACCCCCAAAAATGTTATGCAAACATTTGTATGTCTATAATTTTTGTGTAGAGGGCCCATTGCTTTCATCAGATTCTCAAAGCAGTCTATGACCCTAAAATGTTGAGTCTGTCTAATGGTTTTTAGACAGTGTGCCTTTGAGCTCTAAGGTGACCACTCCAATCCCCCAGTTTCATCCTCCTTCAATCAAAGCATCTTGCTCTCATCTATTTTATATGTATCAGATTTAAATGACAGAAGATGAAATGTTGGGCCTACCTGACCATCGAGTGGTGTGTACCCCTTGTAACAGGCATGCATACACCATACTCACCACCTACTGTGCACACACACGTACGTACACATGCACGTATTAGACACACGCACGGGTACACATATGCACGCACATACACAAGTACAAGTACACATTCACATGTACACATACACACACACACACACAAACTCCCACTCCCAAACCTGGTGTAAGTGGCAGCAGAACAAGGTGAGACAGAAAGGACCCAGATCAAGACCAAGAGGTGAGTGAGGGCTGAAGCATGGAGACTAGATCAGGCCTAAGGGAGGAGTGGCTCGTTGAAGACCTCACAGGCAGGAGACAGAGTATCAGCCCCGGTCTTGGTTGTAAAGCCAAATCAGACAGCACAGTCTAGGACAGGAGGCCAAATGGGTGGCTCCGAGTGAGTGTCCAGAGAACCAGCCCAGGCCAGAGGCAGGAGTCCTGATAGCTGAGTTCACGGCTCTAACCCAGCCATGAGGTCAGGGGTGGCGGTGCTCACAGGGAGGCTAAGACTTGCTTTTAGAACGTTGACGCATCTCCATGGCCTTCTCACCTCGGGACTTTGCGCGTGTTGTCCTACCCACCTAACACCTTGTCATCTTCAAGGTACTATGGCATCACCTCCTCCAGGAAGGCCCCCCTTTGTGTGCTTCATAGCACCCCATCACATGGCTATCAGAGCAGGGAGCATAGCGGTTAAGAAGAGTCCAGGCCCAAGGTGTCCTGGATTCCACTCCTGACTGCCCCTTAGTACCTGGGTGGCATAGTAAGAATCACCTCGCCTCTCTGTGCCTGTTTCCTCATCTGCAAACTAGAAATAATAATAGTTTCTGCCTCACAGGCTTGTTGTGGAGCTACATGTAAATGAGCCAATACAGGTAAAGCACAGAGAGCAGTGTCCAAAATAGGATAAGTGTCCAAAATAGGATAAGGGCTCAGTAAATGTTACCTATTATCATTGTAGGTATTGTCATCACCCTTTTTCTTTTCTCTGCCCTCAGTACACTCAGCAGTTTTGGGTTAGGGGCTGCGCTTATCATCTCTGTGTCTGTAGGACCAACTAATGTAGCAGAGATTCAATACATGTTTAAAAAGAAAGAAAGGAGAGGGGGAAAGTGGGGAAGGGGGAGGAGGGAATAACTCCTAGGACAGGAGTCATCTTTCTGCCCCAGTAGTAAGACATCTTCTTGATGGGAGTCAAAAAGGGGCTTGCAGCTGTGTCCTCCAGGTAAGGTAGGACTTCAGAAGTTCCTAGCAATGTCTACGGCTGGCCATGGGCAGAGGATGAGATTCTTCGGAGAGTGCACATGATTCAAGCAATCACATCTCATACACAGAAATTCAAGCCATCAGTTGCTGCAGACAGATCCCTTTGGGACTGCCCTTTCCCAGGGGGAAAAATTCCTTCAGCTTCACTTAGCTCTCAGCCTCACCCACCTGTCAGTGCTCCATCTGCAAATCCCAGTAGGTACCAGGTCGATGCCAAAAGAGAGCTGTCAGCGGAGACACCAAGGTGGTCCGGGTGGTGCCCTGCCCAGCCCCCTCTGTGATTCCATCAACCTTTCGGAGTCCAGAACTCAGTAGACTGTACACCTCCTGCCACCAAGGGTTTGAAGATGCAGAACTACACCCATGATTACTTAGCGTGTTCATTCATACACTCGCTCATTCAAAAAAATGAATATTACTATCACTGCCTACTATGTGCTTTCAAATATATTACTTGTTGCTAATAACATCATTAATTACATTAAGCCAGTATCTCTCAACTGGGGTGATTCTATGGACATTTGGTGAAATCTGGAGACATTTTTGATTGTTATGTCTGGGGGCAGGAGGTGCTACTGGCATCTAGTGGATAAAGGCCAGGGATGCTGATAAACATCCTATAATGCACAGAACAGCCCCCACAAGAAAGAATGATCCTGCCCCTAATGTCTTAGTGCTGAGGTTGAGAAACTGAGCAAAGCAACAAACATTTATTGGTCATCACATCATTTATTGTGCCAGCCACTGTGCTAAGCACTTTGCTTTATTTAATCCTCCCAACAGCCCTGCAACACAGGGACTAGAACTATGTATCTTTCCAGATGAGAAAACCAAGGCTCAGGGAGGTGAAATTATTTCCCCATTCATTCATGTCATATGTATTTATTGGACAACTCAGTAGGTGGTGGATTTGGAGAGCAAACCCACCCAAAGTCTGCTCATCCACTAAACCCTGCTCCAGAGCAGGAAAGAGAAAACAGGAAATAAGTAAGTGGGGGAGAAGTGTAAGTTTGGGGAGGAAAGCAGAGTTGATAAATGCCACTGGGTATGACAAAGATACTGCTTTTCCTTACCTGCCTCCTCCTGCCCTTCTTCCCCACACCTACTCACATGCTCCCAGACACACACATAAGCAATTAAACAAAATCCTTGAGGCCCCGGTTTGCCTTCAAGTTTATTTTGGTGTGGGCAGTGATTTTAGCTTGAGATTACACCCTCCCTCCTCTCCCCTCAAAATGTGTCTCATCTTATAAACACAGCCAGTTCTTTGGCTGGGAGAAGGGTGGAAATATTTCTTCTGCTCCTGAAGTGTCTTGATAAAGATCTGCTCTCTGCCAGCCTCCAGCTTCTCCTTGTGCTGATTTAGTGCATGCTGTAGGAGGTGTGGTATTTTATGTGTAGCTCCTGACTGGTGGGCTGTTTGGATGGGGCCAGCATGTGCCGTGGGAAGAATGTGGACTTTGGAATCAGATCATCTTGGTTCAAATCTTTACCACCTACTAGGTAGGCGATATAGGGAAAATTAGCCTTACTGAGCTCTGGTTTCTTCATCTGCGAAATGAGAATGATGATACCTACCTTGAAGGGTGCTTTCAAAATTAAATGATATCAGGCATGTTCAGCTTTTCGCCCGGTGCTTGGCAAAGAGTGAGTCCTCGGGAAATGCAAGCCAGTATTCACATCTTCCACCTCCGCCCCAGGTTGGCTTTTCCCAGGGGCTCAGACAGATGGGGAGGTGTAGTCACAGCACCCTCCCACCCTCCTGTCGGGCCTCCCTACCTGCTCTGGGTCTTCTCTGTGGCCCACGTGTATAGGTCAGCCCAGGCCCCCAAATCGACCACAAGACCGCCATCTTGCCCTGCCCCCGCGGTGAGCCGGGCGACTTAGACCACACCCACCACCCCCTCCCAGGCACAACACGTGAGTGAGAGTCGTCCGTGTTTCCTATTTACCCCTCAACTCAGCGGAGGCGCAAAGAATGGCACGGAAGAGTAAGCAGTGGTGCCAGCTGACCCTATTTAAAGATGTATTCTGACGTCATTTCAGACCCCGAGGCTAGGAGGGATCCTCAAGGCACCTTGACCTAATGATGGTCCTCACCACCATCCTTTTGTCCTTCTCCTCCAGCTTCTCACTATGGAGGATTTACTAGCATGGGCAGCTACGGAAGGGAAACCCATTCACTGAGCGTCTACCATGCACTAGACCGTTTGCCACCTGAACGTAGCCCACCCTCCCCTCCTGGGCGCACTATACCCAACCCACCTGGAGCAGGAGGGCATGGGCACTGCTCTAAAGACCCTCAGAAGATGACCTTCCTTATCTCTCTGCTGTCTTATCTTTGGTGACCTCCTGAACCTCAGGGTCAGGAAGACCCAACGTTAGGAATTACAGCATGCACTGTACTTTCTCATTTCCCACCTCATTTAGTTCTGCTAGCACCTCGAGAGGTGGATATTCTTATCTCCACGTGGAAGATGGGGTAAACAGGTCCCGATAGATTATTCAGTCAGTGAGCCCTGGAGCCTTGACATAAGTCCTACTTTTGTGGTTCGAAGCTCACAACCCCCAAGATGCCTCAGTTCTCTTGCTGGATTCTTCCTTATATCTTACCTAAAGCAACCATTTAAAAATTGTTCTGGGAACACTGTAGGCTATGGGCCATGGGAGATGTAAAGGACAACACAACCACGGGCCTTTCCTCAGGTACCTACAGTCTATTTGAAGGCATGGGATGTCTTTGCTGGCTTCTCACTTCCCCTGAAGACAGGATACTGTGCGCCCTCTCACAGAGGTTCTGGCGGTGCGGCTCAGGCATGGGGTGGTGTGGAGCTGGAGGAAAGGAGCCCAGATATCAAGTAGCCTGGGCTCCAGCCCTGGCTCTATAGCCATTGACCTTGGGGAAGTTACCCTGTTCCCTTATATCTAAAATGGAGACATTGATGATTCTGGTTCCTAGTTCGAAGGACTAAGGAGGAGATTTAATGAAATAATATGTGTGAAAGCATTTGGAAAGCAAATGTTAGGATCAGTGCTCTCATTCTTCCCCCTCCCCATCCCCTACATCTTATTAGCCGCCTCAGACACTCTGAGACATTTCTACTGCTAGTCACCCTTGTAGCCTGACCATATGTCTTGTGACCAGGGCAATTACCGTTGCGTGTTTCAACTGCTACCCCAAAGCCATGCCCTCCTCCCCATTAAAAAACAGAATATGGAATGAGCTAGGCCCTAGAGAGAGAAGCTGATCTCTGCAGATTATAGCCCAGGAATACGTGGCCTGGTAATGTCCTGCGGGTGGAGAACAAAAATGCCAGAAACTTTCACCAGATCTTGGTCACTGTCCCAGCAGGAAGGGGAGCAACCGTTCAGGGGGGACCAAGACCCTGAGGATATCTTTCCACAGCTCTGGCTGTTGTGGTCTCTCCAAGGAAGATTTGTGACTGGAGAGGTTTTCAGGTTTGCCTTCACGAGGTCGGTTGTAGGGAGCTAAGCTTGAGCACAGAGCAGGAAGGAATTTCAGATTTCGAGTGTTCACGAGGAATGCATTTGCTGTGAAGGCTGCTGCCCAATCCCTTCCCCATCCAGCCTCCCACAGTCTCTCTGGCTCATTGCAGAACTGAGATCAGCTAGGTAACAGAAACATCTTTCTCTTGCTGGTCTGTGACACGCCTCTGCCAGGATGGGAGCCATTACCTTTTCCAGATGTGGAATAATTGCAGGGCTCATCACCCCGGGAGGGGGAGGGCGCTGCTGGGATCCCTCTCCAAGGGACTCCAGGTCCTTTTATTTAATCCTCAGGAGAGTCAGTAACTATAAAGAAAGGGGGAGATGCGGAGGAGAGGAGCTAAAGTATTTGCCCAAAGACACCTAAAATTCTTAGGTCCGCAAAACACTGAAATGTGTCTCTTGTCCCTCCCCCTTCCTTCCTACAGGAAGAACTTTGTACAAAATAACATTGCAATTCCCAGAGCAGCCCTCCATTGCTTAGCTACCTCTCCGCAGATGTGGGGCCTCCTTCTCCTTCCCCCATCCCATTTTCTCTATCACTGCCTCCTGCCTCCAAGCTTACCTTCCTGAAAGACATTCTTGACACTGTCATTAAACAGCTGCCAGCAACACCTGCTGGCATTCTCTGGTGCAACGATAACAACCCAACTTTAAAAAGAAAGAATACTAAACAAGAAAGGTTATAGGAGGTGTAGTCGTGGGTTCGTGGGTTTTGCCAGATTACCTTTCCTGCATTTCTCTGTTGATTCTCTTATTCTGTAAATGAAGTTTTTTTTTTTAACATCTTTATTGGAGTATAATTGCTTTACAATGGTGTGTTAGTTTGTGCTTTATAACAAAGTGAATCAGCTATACATATATATATATCCCCATATCCTCTCCCTCTTGCATCTCCCTCCCACCCTCCCTATCACAGGGGCTACCTCCACCCAGCAAAGCCTTTAACAGTGGAGGGGAAAAAAAAGATGGAAGAGCCAGCTGTTCCCTCCTCCCCCCCACCACTCCCTCCCACCTCCTTCCAGCAAATGCTGATGCAGGGTGATGAAGATAGGGTTCTCAGATTCTTGCCTAATGATAACTCCCTCGAAAGTCATTACCTGGGTGGCTTTTCCTGCCCTGGAGTTTCTCCTGTTTATCCAAGGAGCCTCATAGGGAGACCCCTCACAGCTTTGCTCACTGCCCCAGTGGTTGTTAAGCCTGGGTAGATGCCTACTCAGTGGCTCCCAGCATCCTGCCCACAGAGGTCTAGCCCACTCGGAAACCACCAGCAACCCATTCTTAACCACAGTGTCCCTAAGTGCCGTGGGATCCTGCTGCCTGGCTCATTTCCTCCTGCTGCCAGCTGCAGCTCAGATACAAAGCCTATTATTTTTTTTTAAGATGATAGGTCAAAAGCAATGGATTTTTATTTTTGCTTTCAGACAGAGGCCAACGAGGAAGAAAATGGCAGCTTCAGAAAACTGAGTTGTATCTTGTGGTTGCCAGGGGTTTGGGGGCTGGTGAGGGCTGGAGGGGTTGAGTTACTGGAATCAGGGTCCAAGAGAGCTTTGCAGAGGTCAACCCGAAGCTGTATTTGTGGGAACAATCAAACTGATGACTCTGGTGGTTTTCTATTGTGTCATGGAAAAGGCTTCTAGGGAATTCTTGCCAAGTCTTTAGAAGAAAAGATATATATAGCTAAAGATGAGTGTATTTATAGAGAGATATATGGATATATTTATGCCAGTCATGCCAGTTAGCTCTGCAGGCAGGAGGAGGTGCCCTGGCAAAAGAGGAGAACACGAGGATCTTCCTACAGCTCTTCTGGACCCTGGGAGAAGGAAACATGAGCATCATGGGAGGTACTGGGATCTTTGGGCTTAATCCCCAGGGACCCACCTCCTAGACCAAGAGAGGCTTCCTAATGGAGGCCAAGCCTCTGAGCCCAGAGTTTTCCTTTGAACTATTCAGGCAGGTCCCTGCCATCTAGAGGACCTCTTGGAAGGAGATCCTTCTGGGCTCTGTGATCCCTGAGTAACCTAATCTTCAGAGCAGAGTGTGAGAGGCAAGGAGGCCATATGGGAAAATGCAGCAGTGCAGGGTGGGGTGGGGGGCTGAGGGCTGATGCCCCAAAGAAGGGATGGAATGCTCTGAATTCATTTGCTTTTCACCTGTGGGAACAAAGCTTAATTGGACTGTCGGCCTTGGAGGGGCCGAGACCCTGATTTTAGAGGCATTGGGAAGCTTGCCTGCTTGGCTGGGACCATCTGCTGGCCCCCTTGGAGCCTGGAGGAACGGCTGAGGCTTACTGAGAAGTTGGGCTAAAGATTCTTTCCAGAATCTCCCTGGAACTACACGATGTATGTATGTGTGGTATGTGTGTGTGTACGTGTGTGTTTGTGCGTGTACATGTGTTTATGTGTGTGTGGTGTGAATATGTGTTTATGAGTGTGTGTGCATATGTGGTGTGTGTGGTTTGTGCATATGTGTGCGTGTGAGCATGCATGCCTGTGTGGTGTGGGAGGGTGTATGTGGTATGTGTGCATGTATGTGTCTGCGCATGTGTGGTGGTGGGAGATGTGTGGTGTGTGTGTGTGTGTGTGTGTGTGTGTGTGTGTGTGCATGCACTCTTCCTGACCCCTCTCCATCAAGGGACCTCCCAGAGCGGGTGAGGCAGCCAGGGCCGTGAGTGAATTGGGTGGGAGGACTAGCTGGGTGGCCCAGTATCTGCTTCTGCATCTCTCATCCCATCTCCATCATGTCAACAACTTTCAAAATTGACTGAAGCATGACCACTTGCCTCATCCCCAGCCTGTGTCCCCCGTCCCTATCTCTGCCCATACCCGCCCCATTGGAGGCCCGGGGGTATGATGAGTAAGTCAGGCTAATGACACTGCACCCACCTTATCCAGCATTGCCCTCAGTATACCTTCCTCAGATATATTTCTGAAGCAGCGGGTGGGGATGGGAGGCAGGATATTATTGCAAAACCTGTTTGGCTGTAGCTGCCACCTGAATTCCTTCTCCACAGCAGACACCCAGCGCAGCTCCTCCCCAGGCAAATTGAGTAGCTTAGTACTAGCAAAGAGACTCAAGGTCTAAAGAAGGCATACAGGTTGGCGAAAAGAACAAAATAGTTGTGACACTCTTACACTTCCCTTTCCTCCTCCGTGTCTCACCCTACCCAACACCCACCCTCAAGGCCAGTCAGTCTGCATTCCTAAGGAGCAGGACAGCATGTGAACATCTGGAGAAACCACAAATGAAAGTTAGACTCAAGTCAGAGACTTTCTAGAATAGCATTGTCCAAAAGAACTTTCTGTGATAAGGGAAATTTTTATATCTCTGTCGTCCAGTACAGTAGCCACTAGCCACAAGTGTCTATTGAGAGATTGAAATGCATTAGTGCACCTGAAAAACTGAATTTCTGGTTTTCCTGAATTTTAATTAATTTCAATTGAAATAGCTCCATGTGGCTAGTGGCTATTCTACCAGATGGCACAGTTTTAGAATATGAAGTAGAAACAACTCAAAAGTCTGGGATACCTTTCAAGCCTAAAAGAGAGTCCTCCATCTCTCAGTCCCAATAAAAAGACGGCAGTTTTTTAAGACGCCACAGTGCAGTTTATTTTCCATCAGCCCCAGAGTGAGCCACATTTTCAGCCTAAAGCACTAGATACACTTCTTTCTATGATCTGTTCCCCAGGCAAAAGAAACGGAGGGATGGAATAAGCAGGATGGGCACAGCCCTCCCCCCCCCGCCCCCCCCCCTCCGAGAACCACCCTGGCCCTCCACTGCACCTGGCCCGGCCCCCCATCCACAGCGTGGGACCCTCGGAGGCCGGGGGGCTGGGGGCACCATGCAGAGCGATGCCGCAGCTGCAGACATCTGCTTGCCCTCCATCTCTGCCCCTTCATTTCTTTTCTGTCAGCAGCAGCTCTTGGCCGCTGATGGTCAGCAGAGTCAAAGACGCCCTGCAGACCTGTTTTCCGGCATCCTCTGGTCCCCATCCCCTGCTGAGGAAGGTTAAGAGGGAAAGAGGAAAAAAGGAGACAGGAAGGCAGAGTGTGGGTGAAATGAAATGTTAGTGACATTCAAGAAAGTGACTTCATAGGCCGCTCACTGCCCTCCCTCTGGATTCAGGATGAACCTTGTCTGGTTTATAAGCCATCGGCAACTTCTCTCCTGTCCGAGTCGTCAAATTCTGGTGCCCCCATCCCCTCCCTCCCTCCCACACATACAAGAACACATGTGGCTGGTCCATCTGTGACCTTTATTCTTCTGACCTCACCCCTGGAAGGGGAGGAAGCCCCAGAAGAGCTTTCACTCCCCATCGCAGACTGAATAAATTCCACCATCCTCCCTGCCTTCAACCTTCCCCCTTCCTCCGGGTACACAACAGGAAGAGGGGGAAAGCCCTCTTTCTGGGCCAGGAGGTTGGCAGCCCCAGCTGGATCCCACGTGTGGAGAAAGCCCGGCGGGTGGGAAGCCTTCCTTCTTCTGATCCCAGCCTCTGCTGGCTCTCCCAGCCAGAGAGCTGACCATCCTGTGAAGCTGCTTTCATTCATCGCCCAGCAGTGGATTCTCCTTGGAGAGAGGCAGCCCAGGGTGGGTGGCAACCCAGGAGTCCAAGACGCAGACCCCCGCACAGCTCGGCTCAGCTGGAAGGCAGCTGTGCGAGCCCCTTCCCTTTCTTGCACCTGAAGAGGACAGCAGAAGAGCCCTCGTTTTGCTGCAACCAGCAGAACAATGGCCGATACCGCTCCATTTCTTTCTCTGCAAAATAAGGAGATTGCATGGGAAGGCCTTTCTTGAGCTAACCTTCCATGAATGTCATTTCCCAAAAACTCCACTCCTGTGGGCCAAGCAAGGGGCTTTTAGTAGCTACGGAAGTGCAATAACATTCTCTTGCAGCTCTTTTGGTGGCTCTGATTTCTCAAGGAAGAGAGATAAGCCAGCTCTTCCTCTGAGTCCTTTGTGTCACTCACTGCCTCTCCAGTTCTGTGCTTTGGAGCTGAGCTGAGCGCTGAGCTAGACTGAACAGGCCTTGGTGGGGGGGGGGGGGGGAGAGAGGACAGATATTAGTAAATTCACTTTTGTTTGTGTAGCAGCTAGAGCAGGGAGGAGATGGAGTGAGGTAATAGAACTTCCTAAATCAGTGCGTTCTCCGGGGAGTGTAGCATTTCCTTTCCTAGCTAAGTTTCCAAATAAGAAAGTTCAAGTTTACATCTTGAAAGTTGTTTTTCAGGACATGATTTAAAAGTACACATTCTCTTCCTATCTATTGATACACTACCACCTCCCATGCCCAGACCCTGTCCCTTCCTGCCCGGGTCCATGGGGGCTGGTCTGCAGATGAGGGTAGCGGGTGGTTCTAGGAGAAGGGGGTCTGGCCAGAGAGCAGGGGTGAAATTCCCCTCCCAGCCTCTCACTGACTTCTGACCTCTGCACCTTTCTTGCTAGTGATCCCTAAATTACTGAGCTGTCTAACCCTCCCCAGAGAGGAGGGAGGCAAACAGGGCTGATGGGAGGTAGAGCAGAGAAAGTATGAGGGGGAGGTCAGGGGTCGTTTCACAGTATGTTTTGGCAAAGGAGGCCTGTGGAGCAACCAGTGGGATCGGACTTTCATCCTTCCAGAACTTCCCTCGCAAGGAAAACAAAAGCTGTCACTTGAGTGGTGGTTTGAAGCACGTGCTCTGGGGAACTGGGACTCACCCCTCAGGGCCCAGCTACCTGGGGTAAGGATTAGATAACAGTCACGGCCTTCCCCTGCACCCCTCCTGCCCCCACTCTCCTCAGCCTGGGGAGGTGACAAAAGTGCCTGGGAAGGCCACAGCCTCTCTGTGAAGGGGCTGCTAGGGATGAGAAAGGCTGAGTCAAGCGGGTCGGTGGGGGGATCCTCAGAGCCCCAGCCGGGACACCGCTTCTGCGATGCTCCTGGTAACTTTCAACATCGCCGTGTCACTCCAGACAACCACCCTGCAAATCTGTCTCCTGTGCGGACAAAATAAGGTCTGAAAGGAAGGAAGAGGTGGCAGGCTCAGGGCCTGGAGGCCAGAGTTTTCCTGCCGAGTGAGTGCTGGGGGGACTTGGAAGGCTGGGGGTTTGGGAGGCCAGAGGAGTCAGCCCCTAGCAGCCCTCCTCAAACCTGGGCAGAAGGGAGACGCCAAAAACTTGACCTGACCATGGCCATAGCCATTACGATTCTTTCCCCTAGCTTCAATGTCTTCTACCCCCAATTCCCCTCGGCTGCTTCAGAATTCAGGGCAGTGGCAGCAAATGCTCCTGAGGAGCAAGAACTCCCTACCACGAGCTGGTCTTAACTGGAGCCAAGTCTCCAAAGACTGGGCCATGGTGTCGCGTGACCTGTGTCTTCATTGCTTTGTCCACCACTGGCTAACTGTGTGACTGGGTCAGTGTCGGCTCTTCTGGTTCTGTCCTGTCTCCTAGCTGTCTTCCTTGTGGGTAGCTCTTTGACACATACATGGTGACCGTCCACTCCCAGGCAGCCACGGCCACTGCCGTAGCCAAGGCATGGACCGGGCAATGACCCCTCTTCCCCAGGTGCAGAGGTGCCCACTCAGACCCCCTAACCAAGCCCCTCTCCCCCTCCCTGAAGCAGAGGCGTTTCCTCTGCTGACAGCCTGAAGACAGGTCATTTTTCTTCTCTTCCCATATAATGGCCTTTACTCCCCTACCCACCACCCCTTTTCAAACCTTAATGACTTTAACATACACACAATTCTAAAAAAAAAAAAAAAATACAAGCCCCCTGTGAGCTGCCCCGGACCCCTTGTAGTGGAGGAGAAATAACCCGAGCACATGTTCACAAGTCACTGCTTGCGTTGACAGGGGTCCTCGTGCTAATTTCCTCCTGTGTTTGAAGCCTGAGCATGGGGGTGGGGCGGCAGGCAGCAAGAGGGAAGAGATGGAGGGCTTGGGCATTTGGTTGTTCCCTTTGATCCTCCTAGAAACGGTGTAGCATTTAGGGAAATATTTCATCCTGAGAGATCTTGAAGAATAAGAAAGATGGGTTGGGCGGGTGTCGGAGACTATGATGGAAGGAGATTGCTACCAGATGACCTTTTCTCTCCTTGAGATTCTGAATCTCTGCTGTCTTGTTTCTCTGGGCCAGGGAGGGAGGGGACAGCCTCTAAGGGGACACTCTAGCTCAGAGTAGTTATGGATTTGCTGAAGCCTCCTACCCCAACCAGCATGCATGGTTTCTGCTTCTAGTTTCTCTGTCGTTTGCCTGGCCTCTCCGTGGGCCAGCAGAGCCCAGGGCCCTCATCTTCCCAATGCAGGCAGCATTCAGGGTGAGCCTCTCCCGCTGCCATCCTCAGGGCTGTCCCCTGACCTCCAGCATTGACATCTTCTCTGTGAATGATACCCAGGGGATGGTCTGCTGGAGATGGAAGGCAGGTACCACCTGCCTCTTGGTCGTGTCCCCAGCCCCACACCTACCCACACAGGGCCAGACTCCTGTACCAGGAGCAGGAGTTGACTGGCAGGAGGGAGGATCCAGCAGAAGGGAGAGAAGAGACAGGGCTAGGAGCTCCACTGCACCCCCTGGCATGGAAATGGGGCTGGCTGGAATCCAGGTTTTCCTCTAAATCAGAAGCAAATGCACCAACACTGCAACCTTACCCCTTGACCGAAGACGGGAAAGTGCCTGTCTGACCTCACGTTATTGGTGCTATTATCATCATTATTGGTAATATCACCATCATCATCCTGTAATTTACCAATTTCAATGGCAGGGAGGCTTAGGCCTCCTCTGGGCTTTTATGTTAAGAGAAAATGAGTTGTGGCAGCCTCCCCGCCTCTCTCCTCCCTCCTTACCACCCACAGGGCCTCTCTCCTGTCCTGTCACCTGAGACTCTGCCTGGCCCCGGTCCAGTGCGCCTTCATCCTTGTGGGGACACTGCATGGCAGGGTTAGCTGCCAGGGCAAGGGGGAGATCCCTGGGCGCTGGGGTGGCATATGTCTCTCTCCTTCCAAACGAGAACAAGATTCAATCCAGGCCCTAAACCAGTGATTCTCAGACTTGAACATGCATCAGTATCACCTGGAGAGCTGATAGGAATACAGATTGCTAAGCCCCATCCCCAGAGTTTCAGATTTCATGGATAGGAGGTGGGGCCTTAGAACGTGCATTTCCCAGATGCTGATTTTGCCAAGTTCCCAGATGATGCTGATGCTCTCATGGGGACCACACTTCGCAAACCACGGCCTTAAATCATCCTAAATTGGGTATATTTAAGGGGTGAGTCACTTGAACTCTTTTCTCTTCCCATCCTCATGGAGACAGGTGTTTACATTGTGCCTCATCCAGTACCCTCAAAATTGGGTTCCCAGCCAGGGGGCCAAGGGCCCAGGTGCAGTGCGAGGTAAGGGAACACTGCTAGCTCTCACGCATAAGGACCACTTAGAGAAAAGGCAGAGGCAGGCAACACCCCCGTCCCCACCCACTGAAGATTTATTCCTTCATTTGGCATTTCGGGCTTTCCTCCGAGGGAGGCCGGGGCCAGCCTGACTCACTGTGTAAAACTTTGTTGGAAACGCTGGGCCTCAGCCAAGCTGTCCTCCCTCATTCTTTCCCACCTGTTCCTCTAGCTGAGCTTCAGGCTCAGCAGAGAGTGACTGGGTCCCTGTGCCCACTGTCCCCACACCCATGAGAAACAGGCACCCAGGGTGCCCACCGTCGGCACACATCCTCGAAGCAAGGCTCCCGCAATTCTGTGCCGTAGCTTTCCCCTCCCCTCCACTACAGAGCTCAGGGATTCTCCAGAAGCTGTGTCCTGGGAGCGGGACTGTTTCTCTTTCACCCCTTTAGGACCACTTCTCTGTAGGAAAAGGAGGAAAGAGGGTGGGAGTTGACACTGGGTGGGCTTCCCCTGCCGGGCAGAGACCAGGCTGGATTCATTTCACGTGGTCTCCCATCAGCAGGAGGGTCTGCTCCCTGATATTTGCTCTGGTCCTCAGGATAAGGTCCCAAACTTGTTTTGCAACAGCAGGTTTGAAATCTCAGGGCACACAGTATACCTGGATCGTAAGAGGTGGGCAAAGTCTAACCCAGTTGTCCTCAGACTCGAGCAGGCATCAGAATCCCCACTGCTGCATCCCACCCCCAGGGTCTCTGATTCAGAATCTCTGGGCCGGGTTGGGGCCTGAGAATCTACATTTCTAACAAGTTCCAGGTGGGGCTGATGCCACTGGTGTGGGGACCGCACTTTGAGTACCACTGGCCCAGTTCTGCAGCCCATTGATTAGGCTTTTGCTGATTGCAATTCCATGTTTCACTTCATCAGAACTTTATTTCTACCACTACATTAGATTAAGATAAGTTCTTCTGTCACTAAGGAAAAATGTGACCAGCTTGCTAATTCCATGCTGTTTCTTCATTCATTCAAAAGATAATAATCATTATAGCAAACGCTTACACAGTGCTTACTAAGCGTGTCTTAGAGCTTTGCATATTTTAACTCTTTTAATCCTCGTAATGGTCCTATGAGGTATCTGTAAGTATTAGCCCCATTTTACAAATGAGTAACTGAGGCACAGAGAAGTTAAGGTTATGAGTTGCATTAAAGTTCATCAGAGACAGAGCAGGGATTCAAACCAGGCAGTATGTGTCTGGAATCTGTACTCCTAACCAATCTTCAACTCCTGACTATCTATCTGTTATGAGGTAGGCACCATGATGAATTCTGAATGGGTTAGGTAGGGAGAATACAAAGATGAGTGCCACATTTTGTCTTGTATCACCAGATGGAAGGGATGGCATAGGATAGTATTTACCAAGACAGAAATATGTACCAAGTGCTGAGTACCTGAAGCAGAGAGAATGAATGGCTTGGCCTGGGAAAGGCATCAAAGAAGAGTGGGCATTCGAGCTCAACTTACAAATATAAGCAGGAGTTTTGAGCTGGAGAAAAGGCTAAAGACCACTCCCTGGCAGCAACCAGAACAGTCCAGGGACTATGAGTGGCTCGGTGCTCTAGGGGCTCAAGGAAGAAGGGGGAAGAAGGAGAGGGCGAGCCACTATAGAAGCAGGCTGAGGCCAGGTGGTGCGCCATCTTGAATGGCACGCTCAGGGGTGGGACTCTGGTAATGAAGGGGGAACCATATAAGGTCTTTGAGCAAGTCAGGGACATAATCAGATGTATTATTGTGAAAGATAACTCCAGGTTTCAGCCTTGGATCCACCGTGGGCTACATTCCAGACACAGAAAGAGCTAACCTCCCCCTGCTTCCTCGGTGACTTACATTTCCCTGAACAGAATCACTTGCCCTAGCACTTTCTATCTACCTGGACAACAATCTTTGTCTATTTAGTGCTTTGGGGGTTTTTCTAGTTGATCTTTCCCATTCTTCTCAAGGCTTTTCCAGCTGGTTTCAACCTAATTCTGACCTTGTCACCAGTCATCGGTGGGTGTTATTCTCCATGACCCCAAGTCATGCCCTTGTAGATCCTCAAAGCCTATGCTTAGGTTGACCGAGGCTCCTGCTCGGGCAGGTAAGGGTACCCTTGGATACATACATAATTCAAGGACTATAGGTGTCACAGCCCTTCCTCCTACTCACACCCATGGAAATAGATGGGCCCCAGAGTTAACTGCAAGCCATTTGGACTCCCTCTGCAGTGCTCACCACCACTGCATTTAAGAGGCTTTGTGAGGTCTATCTAAACTGCCTCTTATCATCTGATTGGAAATGCTGATGGGAACTAATACCAGAGGCAACATCCTTCGACCTCCATTTTCTCATCTGTGAAATGGCAATAATTCCTTATGCATTTATTCAACAGAGTTGTTGTGACCTGAAATCCAACCTGACTTTGGAAGCATTTCGTAAACTGGAAAGCACCAGAAAAATATGAGATAGAAGGAGGGTACATAAGGCTGGTTGCTTCAGACAGGAATAGAATTGAGCCATCCATCAATTCACTTCAAACAACACCCGGAGATACCACACAATGGGAGGCCAACCCGTGTCCAACCCTATAACTGTCCCACTGAGTCCCTAGGTACCTTTTAACTATCTTTTGAACCGTAGGGTCCTCTGTCTCGGGCTGTCAGGTTTTCTTAGGCTCTTTCTTAGGAAGACTGCCTTTCTCCAGCCTGACCTCTGCTCCCCAGGGCTTCAAGTTGTAGCTCCCATCCCCCACTAGGACTGTGGATAACCTTTCCAGATTTTCAGCCCATTTCCCAGGAGAGCAGTGACCACTGGGGTGGAGCCAGCTGGCCTAAGACCTCCCAGCAGAGAACAGACTCAAGCAGGAGGATATAGTCCTTACCAGGCTGCCTAGAATTTTAAGGGACACAAGCAAAGTTAGGCCTTGTCCACCCTGATAGGATCTTTCAGAGATAATCTTATCTCTTTCTCTTCCTTCAGGCCAGGTGGCCTCTATCCTTTCCTACTTGGATGCTGGAGCCTTTGAATCTCCCATTCAGAGAACGCTGTGGTGGCAGACACACCAGCCCTGGGGCATCCAATGGGAAAAGAAGGAGGCACTTTCCGGGAGAAGGAATGGCTCTACTTGCCCAGTAACTGGCCATATTCCACAGCTGAGTCCGTGTTCACCGTCAGCTGCTGCTCTGGGATGAGTGGACCTGGGTGGAAGACCCACATCTGTTCGTCACCTAGCACATCCCTGTCCCCCCACCACGGTCTTCCCTTAGCCTTCTTTCCCATCATCCCTCAGTCTAGTTTCTGAGTCCTCTTCCAGTCCTCTACACCTGAAGGAAATCCCAAAGATTTCTGCAGGATCAGCCAGGCTGCTCACTGCTGGAGGGCTGGTGGATATGCTATTGAATTCTGTTTTCTAAGGGGTCTGGGAGCTCCCACAGAGTTGCCAGTATGCAAAGTTCCAACCACAGCTGGCTCCCAGCTGACCCAGCTCCCCGCAGAACAGCAATTGGCCAGGCCAGAGTTCCCAGCATCAGGAAGGTGTCAGATCAACAGGGGCCAAATCCAGTTTTTCTTGCATCCCAGGGACGTTGAAGGAGACCAGGAAACACCAACTCATTTCCTTGAGGGGATTTCTCCTGGGTGCACCGCTGCAGTCTTGGCAATGTCGTCACTTTGCAGCAGTGAACTTGAGGGTGTAAAAAAGGAGAGGAGGCATAGAGGCTAGTGCAGAGTAAGGGGTGTACTGTGGGGTTTGAGTCATCCTGGAAACTTAAAGCAGAGGAAGCAGGCAGAGCCTTCAGCTGGAGTGCCTGGCAGTCAGTGCGGTCCTGACATACTAACCAGCTTAGCAGGAGGCATGGCAACACCCCTACTTCTCACCCTTATGGCATCGCTGGGCGGGCCGATCTAGGTGTGCTGCCTTCTTTACCTGCCTCCTCTACCCTTCTCAGCCACCTCCCCGCCCCGCATTTTGTCCTCTTCTCCTCGCCCTCCCGCCTCCAGCCCATCTCCTCCATATGGTCTCCACATCTGGCTGATGACCAACCAGAGAGTCTGACAGTCCCTTCTTCCCGCCCTCAGCAACCCTTACCTCCTCCCACCCCCACCCGCTGGGTCTCCTTATGACTCTACCTTCTGTATTCCTCCCTGCCTCCCCCAGCTGCCCTGCAAGAATAGAACAAGAATACGGGCTCTCTGAAGCGTTAGCCCTTCTTTCCCCACCCCCCAGCCCCCCACACACACCCCTAGGCCACCAGGCCTTATCAAGTCCCCACTCCCCTCCTTCCTCCATTTGGAAGCCCCTCTCACTCACAGGAGCTGAGTCCAGTCCGTGGGCAGGGCCCCTCCATTACCAGGCAAACCCTGGATACATTTGCAGAGACGAATCTCATCATGACTCCGAGACTCTGGCCTCTGATCCCAATATCTCCCTCAGAGAGGGTTTGACATAAGCCAATATTCCACTAACTTCTCTTCTCTCCAAGGATTTGCCTCCTCGGGCTCCTAACTCTGTCCCTGGTGTGAGTGTGTGCCTGCGTGTGTGTGTCCGTACACACATCACATCTTGGCATCCCGGTGCAATCCTGTGTAGCATCCCCAGGCGGGACAGAGGAAATGAAAGTCAAGATTATAGCAGCAGATGTCGCTGAGAGTTCTTCTTCCTGGCTCAGTGCTGCCCATCCCTCTGCAGGTCAGGTCTGTAATGAGAGGATTAATTTTAGTTCCCCTCAATCTCAGCCCCAGTATGGCTGGCTAATGCTGCTTCAGCTGATAACACTTTCATTGGCACTTCCCCTACCCACCCTTGAGATGGGCTCAGCATACACACTTAGGCCCCAAACTGGATCTGCCTGGAACCAGAGCCCTGGCCTCAAATCTTGGCCAGATGTGACAGCTTGATAGCAAAGGATAGATCCTTTGTCCCACTGCAGGTAGAGTGGAAAGAGGACTTGGTGGGGCCACAAGTGAATTCTGGCTCTGCCATGTGCTAGCTGTGTGGCCTTGAGAATTTCGCTTAAGTTCTCTGAGCTTTGGTTTCCTCACTTCTTTTGTTTTAATAAATTTATTTATTTTATTTATTTATATTTTGGCTGCATTGGGTCTTCGTTGCTGGGCGCGGGCTTTCTCTAGTTGCGGCAAGCAGGGGCTACTCTCTGTTGCGGTGCACGGGCTTCTCATTGCGGTGGCTTCTCTTGTTGCGGAGCACGGGCTCTAGGCACGCGGGCTTCAGTAGTTGTGGCACGTGGGCTCAGTAGTTGTGGCTCACGGGCTCAGTAGTTGTGGCTCGCGGGCTCTAGAACGCAGGCTCAGTAGTTGTGGCGCATGGGCTTAGTTGCTCCGCGGCATGTGGGATCTTCCCAGACCAGGGCTCGAACCCGTGTCCCCTGCATTGGCAGGCGGATTCCCAACCACTGCGCCACCAAGGAAGCCCTGGTTTCCTCATTTCTTAATGAGCATAATAACACGGGACTCAGAGGACTTGCTGTGAGGATTAAGTACGATAATATATTCGCATGTAGTAAACGCTCAGCAAATGCTAGTTAAGTCTGAATCTAAATGGTGCACACAGTGCAGGGAAAGAGAACCACAGACTTTTTAGAGCCCTTGAAAAGGCTCACTCATCCAGCAGCCTCAGTGCAGTAGTAGGACGGCAGCAGTCCTAGTAAACACCTCTCGTGTTTCCTGTACCAGGTCGTGTTCTGAGTGCTGTGTATGCATTAATTCATAATCCTGCACCAACCCCTTTTGCAAATGAGGAAATTCACCTCAATTGAGTTAAGTACCTTGCCCCAGGTCATGGAGCCTCTTCGTGGTACAGACTGGAGTCAAACCGAGTGAGAAGGGCTCCAGGCTTCGCTCTCCACCACTGCCCTCCACCGCCCTCGGATGTGCCCTGGGAGGCAGCTGCAGCCCAGAGAGGGCAGGGACTTGCTCAGGGCCACCCAGCTGTTAATCTTCTCCCTCCTAGGCCTGAGCTCCTTCCATGGCCTCAAGCTAATTGTCCACATTTTTTAGAAGGTGCTGGAGGGACCCATCTTCTACAGCCAGACAGCCCCAGAGCAACTCAGTTACCACTTCTTCCTCTGCTACTGGAGAAAGTGTCTCCTGAACACAGAGAGCAGCTTTGTGCAGGGCCTAAGGGGACTCCAGGGAACCCACCCAGTCCTCCCTTCTGCACAAAGAGGCAGTGGACTCAGTACTCCTCAAGGACAAGATGAGATCAGCGCCCTCTGCCCACCAGGATCTTTTAGAAAGACAAGGCAGCTTCCTTGGGATAGTTGCCACCCAAGAACTCAGAACCCCAGCTCCCCAGCGGTGAGATAAGTGTCAGGGCATGTGCTCTGCTCAGCCTGCCCAGGCTGAGATCAGACCCTTGTGAGCCCCGGGTGTCACCTGCAGATGCGGGCAGTGCTGTGGGCATCTAGCAGGCAGAGGCATCAGAAATGGAAAAACAGGGGCAGCCCTAAGTTGCAAGTACTTAGGAGGTTTTTTCAAGCTGGTAGCAAAGTAGAGAGCTAGAAATAGAGGGAAGAACAGAGCATACCCTTTCACAAAGGCATCCCAGGCCTTTCATAATATGATCCCTCCTACCTTTCCAATTACAACTTCCTCCAGCTAAAAAATACTACTCTGTGAGTTAACAGAGGCCCAAAACAGTGGCTCCCACATAGGTCTGTGAACATAATGTGCATCTCTCGCTCAGAGCCATGATCACGATGCTAATGCTGATACTGACTGAGTACCTACTCTGTGCCAGGTACTGTGCTAAGTGCTTCCCATGCATTTTCTTATTTAGTCCTCACAACATAATTCTATTAGGTGGGAACTATTATTATCGTCATTTAATTTAAGACATTAAAGTTTAGAGAGCAGATTAGTTAACTTAGGCAAGTTCCTTAAATACTCAGTGCCTCAGTTTTCTCACCTCTAAAAGGGGGAACTACCTTCTAATTTTATTTTGAAGAGTAAAGGAGATAGTGCATACAAAGCATTTAAAATAGTGTTTGGCTGTAGTAAGCATTTGATAAAAGTGAGCTATGATTATGATTATGATTACTGTGAAGTCTAACTGAAAGCAGCCCACCCCATTCCCAGCATCCTAATTCTTAATAGTCCTTTAGGGTCAAACGGTGGCAATGCCAGTGCATGGCAGCCTCCCTGCTTCCACCACCATCACCACTCTTTTTTGATACGGACAATATGCCTCTTTCCAAGTTTGTCAAGTGCGAAGCAAATTTACCTAGTTTCCTTTAATCTGTGTCCCTTTGTTCCACCTTGCAGCCAGATTGCACCCCATACTGAGATAGTAGCACCCATTACAGTGCCCCTGGGAATGACACCCCCTCCAGGAAACCTTCCCTCCTCAGCCCTAACTGATCTCTGAGCTCCTGGCACGATTATCGTCAGTATCAGGCATTTGCTCACTGGCATTGCTCCTTGTTATTTTTCTTTCCCTGTCTTGTCCTCTTCATTAGATCCTGGGATTTTTGAGAGCAAGGACTATATTTTATTTAGCTTCATACTGCAGGATATTTATCACTCAGGAGGGGCTTAAAGAACTTGTTGGTTGGAGGATCACCAATCATGGTTAATTGTTCATTAAAAACAGTAAAAATTGTAGGCAATTTTCGGCAGTATCTAGGCCTATTACAAAGGCCAAAATAATTTGGGGGTCATGGAATCATATCATGAAGCTTATTTGACTTTGGCTGCACCAGAATCATTCCATCTTCTTGTTCTTGGCTCAGCTAGCCCCGTTATAAGCACCCTCACGGATAGCTGTTGCCTACTAGCCAGCCGCTTACCCCCAGCTGGCAGGCATCCAACCCCACAAGCCTCCTGCTTATCTGCCTCTGTGGGCGGCTGTGAGCCTCCTCCTGGAGGCAGTTCAGATCCCACCCACCCCCGCTTCCCCTCAGCCTGTCAATCACCACTCTCTGGAGATGGTCCCCAAGGCCCACCCTCCTTCTCCCCAGCCTCCAGTCACAAATGACTGCTCCAAGGCAGGCTGGTCTTTGTTTAACATTCCTTTCATTTGACTTTGGACTAAAGAGGAAGATAAATGACACTCTGTCTCTTTACGATAAAAAAGAGGCATTTTAAAAAGACCTTATATATATATATATATATATATATTTTTTTTTTTTTTTTTTTTTTGCCTTTTAGTAGGAAAAAAAATCCTCTAAGTTATTAGGGGAAAGAAAATCATTTGACTTAAGCAGCCTCTGGCAGTCTGGTGATGCTGAGACAATATACCTGTCAGCATCTATCAGGTTTGGAAAACAAAGCCATCTGCATATGGGGAAATGAAGGGGGGCTGGGGAGTGAGAAGAGGTGGTGAATAGCTAATAAGGGATGCACGAGGCACCCCACACCCAGCTGGAGAAGTCCTTGCACATCCTGGTTTCTGTGATTGGCTGTGACCAGAAAAATCCAGACATGTGGGGAGGGAGTAATAAGTCTGGAATTTTAGAATTTTTTTAAGTAATAAAGATTTTAGAGTTCATCCAGCCTAGCCCTTCATTTTGGGGGGTAAAGAAACTCAAGTCTGTAAAAGGAAGGTGACTTAGTCAAAGCAAGTGCCAAAACCAAGGCTAGAATCCAGTTTTTGTGGCATTGTGGGTTTCAGTCCCTCCTCTGCTGACCTAAGTCCCCTTTCTCACCTGTTGAACATGCCCTTTCTGTTCTTCTTCCTCGCCCATCACCCAGATTCTGCCCCTCCAATGTTTTACCTCCAAGTCCAAGTCGCTCTGACTCCTTGTTGCCCCAAGCCCCTGCTCCCTTGCCCACAAGTTGGGGGTCGCTCTAGAGCAAATTGTCTAGGAGAGGGGCTCTGGCTTATTTCCAGACAGGGCCAGATGCACCCAAAATATCCTTTTGGATGGAGCACCAATCTGCCCCCCATGGTACTGGGGCCATGCAATATCCAGTCCCCTGTAAGTGACAGAGAAATATTCATGATGAGTTTCAGCTTTATCAGCACACAAGGCTGATGGTCTAAGATTTTGCTGATCATATATAACCCATCTGAACTCTCCCTGTGTCTTGTCGTCACTCCATTAATCTGCACTTGTTTATCGGTTTTTTAGTATGTGTCATGTCTGGATCTGGAGCGTGTGGCCTGTCACCCCCTTCTGCCTGTGACTCCCAAAGGTCAGCCTCTTCATTCCTCCGACTCTCTCTACAGCACACAGGGGAGTGCAATGCAGGGAGGGGCCTGCCTCTACCCAGCCCAGCTGTTCCATGTCTAATAACTTGGCCTGAGTGAGGACAATCAGGACCCTCTTCAGGGAGTTTGATCTAAGGAATGCAAGATGGGCTGAGGATCAGTTTAGCCTAATCGAAAACTGCTGAAGAGGCTTAGTATCTTTTAGAACGAATATGGGGGTGGGGTCTAGAGTCCATAATCCTGGAGGGGTCCAGCCTCTGCTTCACAGACATCCCGCCTCTTGCGCCTGCCCAGAGGTCCCCTTTCCCTGGCCCCAGTCCTGGTTGGAACTGGGACTTACTCGGATGCCAAAACCTGGCCACAGATGGCCAATTAAGAACTGCGCTGGGGCCCATTAGCCTCTCAGGAGCAGTGCCTGTCATTCTTTAAAACCACACACACTTAATCTTCTTTCTGTCTTTATTTTCCCTTTTCCATAAAATAGAAACTCCCCAAGCATTTAGAGCCTGCTGAAAGCACCAGAAAGAGCTCTTGAATCAGACACTCGAGGTTTTTTTCCTAGGCTAGCTGTTGTGCCTTGGACAAGGCATTCAACCTCTCTGAGGTTGAATTTATTTATTTAACAACACCTCACATGGGGTTGTTACGAGGATTAAATAAGAGAAAGTGTATCATTCATTTATTTATCAAGTATTTCCTGAACACACCTACTGTATGTTGGTCACTGTTCTACGGGTTGGGGATACATTAGTGAACAAAAGAGTGAAGGGCCTGTTGGATTCTAGTGACCTGTTTTAAAATCGAAAGTCTGAGTGTAAGGCATCTCTCCATCCATGTGGTCCATTCCTCTCCTCTGGACAGATGCCGCCACAGCCCATCCAGGCACGGCTACGTATGAAGAGGCGAAAGGAGAGAAAGAGAAGCACTGACATTTCTTATAAATTATACCTTTTAATCCTCACCTGCAATGTAGGTGTCACTGTGCCCACTTTCCAGTTAAAAAAACCAAGGCTCCAAAGGTTTAGGTCACTTGCTCAAGGATAGCAATACCAGGATATGAACCCAGGCCTTCTGTCTCTAAAGCCCTGCCCTGTTGGTTCCACCAAGCTGCATCCATATAGCAAGTTCACTCTGTCCCCCGAATAAGTACTAATTACACTGGGTCCCCAAAGCCAGAGAGTAATTCTGCTATGGATTGAGGGGGGCAAGTGGAGGCCAGGGTGACATGCAGGTGCTGGTGTTTGTATCTGCCGAGTCTGTGTATGTGTGTGGAGCGTCAACAACGGGGATCTCAGCAGGGAATCGGTATTTGGGATGCTAAATAACCGCAGTTTGTATTAAGCAAACACATAGTCATTATGTACCACGTGCGGGCTGCCTGGGCTGCCTCACAGTGGAGAAGCGGGAAACATGGTGCTTTGGCCTGTGGTCTGGCGAGAATTTTCCACCAGGGGTCCTGAGATGCCCTTCTGGGGGCAAGATGTGGGGAGCAGTTGGGGGGAAGCGAGCAGAGAGGGGGATGGGGGCGTATGCCCCTCAGCTCCAGAGGACATGTGCCTCACCCCTTCCTACCTCTATGGGCTCCTCATCAGTAGGGCCATCCCAGTTCTCATTAACACAAGTAAATATGCATCCCAGCGCTGGGCAGGGGACACATGTGTTGATATTTAATTATATAGTGTGCTGAGTATATTATGGCTCCTCCAGGGAATGGCAGCTGCAGACAATGAGGTGCAATGGAGTACATTCAAAACTACTTAGTTAATTAATGCATTAGCTGCTCACCTTGCTGTGTGTGGGGGAGAAGCCAGGGGAGAGGACACCAGCTATTTTCCCGGTGCCTTTCCTGCTTCCTCTCCCTTCTTGTTCCTTTCTTCCTCTGAGCCCTTTTCTTCCAGAAGCTCTAGAACATTCTCAACAGTTAGGGCAGCCTCCATCAAGAGCTCTGGTCAAAGAGTTAGAGAGCAAAGAAGGTTAAAACTGGACATGGACAGAAGTTAGTGAAGCTTGGAAATTACGTGTGGATTTCCTTTGTCTAGTTGATGCCAGTCCCCAGTGACCTAGAGACTCAGGGAACCAGCGAACTGACATTCCAACGTAGCCCCAAGCTCTGCTCTCTATTTTGGGAACTCCCTCTCCCGTTCTGTAGCCCCAGGTGCAGACTCACTCAGGTGATGAGTTGCACAGAATCCCATCGAGCTGGGAATTGAGTAGCTTGGGGGCGAGGAGGAGGAGCTCTGGGAATAAGCCAGGTAAGGTGTGAGGAACTGAAGCCAGAGGTTAGGAATCCAGCCACTTAGAAACTGAAAGAGCAAAGACCCTTTCTCCTAAGTTCCTGCCAACGTGTATCCTTCACCCTCCTCCAAATCTGTGCTTCCTCCTACCTTTGGTGAATTATTATGTCAGTGCATGAAATCCTTATTTTGTGTTCTTTGAAAATTTCATTATTGTACCATTTTGCATGTTTGTCGATTTCACTTTCCTTGCCCCCTACCCTATGGACTTTACTTCTCATTCTTTTGAACTTCTGGAACATTTTCCAAAGCACTCCACCTGCATTTGTCATTAAGCTTCAAAGTTATCTGTATGTCTCCCTCCCAGTGCAAGCTGCTGGGGGCAAAGCCCAAATCACAGTCAGCTTTCTGTGCCTAGCACTGTGCTTTTCATAGCAGGCATTCGAGCAATACTTGAATTGATGCATTCTGTCCTCATCAGATCTTCAGGAAGTCCCAGCAGGTCTGTGAGCCTGTCTCCTTTGTCTTTGGAGTCCCTGCTCCCATCTCAGTGGACAGAGCCTGGTGACCAGCTGGTGGCTTTACGTCCAGCCAACCTAGTATCAGCTCTTAGCGTAGCTACCCAAGCCAAAGGCCTCACCCAGAGAAGGTGCGACTGGGGTGGCACTCAGGTGACCTGCTGCTGGTGTTTCCATGGGAGTTCCCAATCAGTTGAGATTTCTTTTTTCTCTCTCTTGAAAAATCTTGCTATTTGGGGTTGATTTCTTTCTGCACCATGTGTTAAATGTGAGAAATGTCATCTGCCCTTCCCTGGGGTGGTGGAGATGGGGTACCTTTTCATAGTCCTGTCTCCTTGGACCACTGGAGGTGAGCCCTGCCCTCTTGTGGGAAGTGACCCTCGGTTTATCTGTACAGCATAAATAGCCCTCAGCTGTAGCAGGAAGTGAGTCCTTAGGGGGGAAGTTTCTGAGCAGGAGGGAGGAGTGCAGTAAGCACTGAATCAGTTCGCCAATGGAAGCTGTAGAACATTTGTTCTCTTTGGTCAAAAAATGAGACCCAGGTGCCGTGGCCCATGTAGAGGATGAAGTCTCACCTGGAAGCTTGGGGCTCTACGTATTGCTGGGACGCTGCAGTCCTGAGATGAAGGAGGGATGCCCCAGCCACAAGCTTGCCTCTGGGTCCCACAGGAGTGAGACAAATCCCTCGAGACCAGCCTAGCGCTGGAACGGCCTTTAACCTAGTAGAAGCGCCCAGGCCTGTGGGCTTTTTAGACAAATGAAATTAAATGAGGGTTTGCCCTGGTCTGATGGGGAGAGCCCAGTGGGTTCTTCCCTGATAGGAGGATTATGGGAGCAAAAGAGTTGAGAGAATAAAGGATGCAAAATGAGCCCAGGACTGGAAATCAGAAAACCCTCATTCAAGTGCACGCTCTGCCACTTTCTAGATACGTAACCTTGGGCGAGTCTCAGAAACTCACAGAGCTTTGTTTCCCCATATATAAAATCGGGATAATAATTCTCACCTCGCAGGCCTGTTGTGAGGCTGCCGTGAGGTACTGTATATGGAAATACTTCATAAGCAATAAAAGCATTCTATACATGTACGGTATTATTATGCTCTCCCATCCAGGACTTGGTTCCTTCTCCTGGGTAAGAGACTGTGCACTATAAAATGAATCAGAGCCTGGGCACCCATCACCTCGAGCAGAGAGGGCCAGGTGACTGCAATAGACTCACCAATACCTGGCTGTCCAGACCTCATAAAAGAGGCAAAAGGAATCCCTCCATCTCCACACTCCTTTGTAAATTCAAACTGGAGGCAAAAGAGAGGCTGAGGTCCAGCACGTTTGGTTCCATTCCTGACTTCCTGTCCCCGAGACCTCTCATGACTGTAATTCCCATGGCTGGCCCCCACCTAAGCCTCTTTGCTAACAGAGTATTTTTAACCTGCCACCTCCTTCCGCTTTGCCGATCTGCAGACAAGGGTCCCAGCGAGATAACAGAATCCATTAGTGCCGCTAGCATCAGGCAGTGCCTGCTAAGTATGTCCTGAGGAGCGCCCTCCCCAGCCACCCTTGCCAGATGATGGACACCCTGAGGGCGAGGCAGGCTGGCTCCAGGCCCAGGCGAAGGAAGCTCCAGCGGGGCCCCAGAAGGAGTTTGTGTTCCCCCTTCTTAGGAGTTTTCAGGGATGGTCCCTTTCCATGTGTATAGAGGAGCCAAACTATCCCACTTCTAAGAGTGGATCAGATGCCCTTGTCTTCCCTTTCCTCTCGAAATCCCATAGGGATTTGGGAAGAAAGCATTTCTTAGAAGATGTCTGGGACTGGCCCTCAAAGGAAGACACCACCAAGAGGTAACTGGTGTTAAACCCCTGGGACGGAGGCGGGGGAGGAAGAGCCACTTACTCCTTACCTTTGGTTGGGGCAGGGGAATGAGGAACCAACTCCAGAGTCCGGAAAAGGATTCAGGGGAAGGGAGGGCAGAACTCTTGGTTCCTCCCTCGACCCTTCTCAGGTAGAAGTTGGTAGTGATGGAGCAGAGGAGTTTGGGGGCGCACAGAAGGGGCAGAGGCGGATTGGCTGGGAGGGGCTGGCCGGAGAAGGGAAGATCTCTTCAGTGAGGCTGAAGGTGTCCCTTAGCCAACTGCTCTCTAACCATTCACACACACATCAGCCCCTCCTGCTAAGGCCCATTTCCATGCTAAACTGTTCATTATGGCCACCCAGCAACACTCTATGGAGGTGTCAGAGCCCATCAGTGCAGGGAGAGTGAACGGGTGAACACGTGAATACGTCCCCCGCCCTGCGCTCTGCGGGAGGCTCAGACCCTGGGGAAATGGTGATGAGAAGCCGCGATGCCGACGTCCAAGGCTGGGAGAAGGGCATCCAGCCCAGAGGCGGAACTCAATTCACTGAGCTAGTATTTACTGAGCATCGCCAGTCGTGGGGCTGTGTTTGGCACAGGACTGAACAAAGCACAGTCGATGGGGAAAAGGATACCAGCAAGTAACTGCAGGAGTTACTGCTTGTTACGGTGGTGACCCGTGTTAAAGGGATGCATGAGGTCCCATAAGCAGGTGAGAACCTGTAACTAGGGAACCAGGGTTATTGGGGGTAGGAGTGGGCATCAGAAGAGGCTTCCCTGGGGAAGCAAGATGTAAGCTGAACTGGTAATGCTTCATCAGCCTCTCTGCTTCAGCCCTGGGCGCAGTTTAGAGCTCCCCACCCCCACCACCGCCGTCCACGTTCCTCACCAGCCATTCCAGGCATAGGCGTGCTCCCTGTGCTCCCCTCAACTCCTTCCCTCCTCGCTCTCCCTTGCTGCCCACATTCAGTTAGTCCGTCTGCCTTCTCCAGGTGCCCCTCCTGCCCTCCTCTCCCCCTCCCTACCCCAGCCCAGCTGAGGCTTTTCTATCTGCTCCTGAAGTTGTGCCGGCTCCTGGACCCCCTCCCTTAAGTTAGTGGCCACATTCTTTCACCCTTTTCACAGCTCCCCACAGCTTTTAGGATGTAGCTTAGATACCTGAGCAAGGTCCTGGCATCCGGCCACCAGGAACACTTCATCTCTACGCACATCCCTTCCCCACCTCTGCCACACTCACACCCCTTGGTTCTAGTTTTGCCAGTCCCCTTGCTCTTTCCTCAGCGCCCTTCTTGGTCCACAATTCAGATTTCACCTCTGTGAAGCCTTCCCAGATTTTCCCATTCAGTCGAGTCCTTGCTATTGGTGACAACACTTAGCAAAGGCGGCTTTCTAGGTGAGTTATTTATATTTCTTTCTCTGAGGCAGTGTGCACAGTGACAGGTGTCACAGACTTTGGGATGGGACTTTTTGGGTTCAAAATGTGGTCTGTCCGCTTGCTGGTGTGATTTTGGCCAAGTAACTTAACCTCTCTGTGCCTTATTTTTCTCATCAGCAATACGGGTGAATAGTGGTACCTATCTCACTGGGGTTGTTGTGGGCATTTAATCGTTGTCATGGGTAAAGCACACAGAAAGGGGCCTGCTTGCTATTATTTTTATTTCCTCTGTTATCGTTATCTGCCCTTCTCACCTACCTGACTGTGAATTCCTGGAGGTCAAGAAGCACACAGAATTCATCTTTGTATTCCTCCAAAGAGATTCTGCTTCTCCCATAGTCTCTCGTAACTTCTCATAGAAAGAAACACAAAAGGCTCAAGCTAGGAAGGACTGCAGAGGTCATTTGGAGTAAATGCTAGTTTTCCTTATCAATAAACTGAGGCCCAGATGAACTGAAGGACCTGCTCAAATCATACGGCCAGTCAGCAGCAGCCGAAGGAACCTAGCAGTCAGGAGTGTGAGATCCGGGTCTAACTCAGGCTTTCCTGCGCCAACACAAATGCTATTTCTATCTCCTCTTTGGAGAACAGATGGTCAGTGTCATCTCCAGCCTTCTCTTGGCATATCACTGAGCCACCCTTTCAGCTGGCCCCTCAGCCTTGTACCCTCCCCGCTAATGGATCTCTGTCGTCCTAAGCCCTTTGGCCCTTCCTAATGAGGCAGGGTTTCCTGCTTTCCAGTCAGGGTGCTGCGTGCGCTTTAAATAGAGAGCGGCGAGCCAGGTTGGGGCTTGGCCTTAACGGAGACTCCAGGGGTGGAGAGGAGAGGAGAGGAGACCAGGTCAAGCGGACACAGTCCAGCCCCCAATTCCACCCCCTGCTGGCACCCACCCTGCCAGGCACCCAGGCCGCATTCAGACTCCTCCCTTCACTGTGGATTTGATACAATCTGGAAAACGCATTAAACATTACACAGAGTAGTTGACGCGTAATTAATAAAGTACAGATTTTGGCTGGAAGCCTCAACCTAAAATAGCACCATGGCTGTGGGGTGAGCAAGGGCAAGTGAGGGAGGCTTAGAAGATGGCATGTGACGAGAACCAAGGCCATTGTCTCTGCAAATAACAGGGTCACTTCTCTCTGAAATTAAGGAGGGAAGAGAAAGAGAACAATTGTAATATTTTTATTAATAAGGGTGAGACCGGACCTTGGGCAGGCAAAATGTCTTGCCCCGGGATAGTTGTGTGTCTCCCAGGATAGAGCCAGGGACTTGAGTGTAGGCCAGCGCCTTAGTAAAAGACCACCTTTTGTGTATCTTCACTGAACCACTCTCATGAGGTTGCACATTCCAGGGCTGTTTTGAATTTGAGAGATGTTTTAATGGCATTTTGAGACAGCCTGTTCCCTCGCCAGTTCTCCAGAGAGGCTGGAGGGAGCTTCGTGTCTTCTTTGAAGAAGCAAAAAAAAAAAAAAAAGGCCTTTTCTTCTGCCAGCATGTTCAGAGAGCCCTTTGCTGCAGTTAACCAGCCTTGTGGTGTGAGGGGAGAGGTGAGGAAGGGGCTTGAGGAAGTGGAGGGAAAGGGGAGAAAAGGCTTCTGTGATTAATTCAAATGCCTGGCCTCCGGGGCTTTCTCTGCTAAGCTGGAGCCCTGCTGCTTTCTGCCAGCAGATCCCAAACTGGGTTTCAGAAGCAAAATGCAAATTTCAGCCCAACTAATCAACCCTGACAGGGTAGCATCACCCCGAGCCTGCCAGTCATTAACAAACGACCCAAGGCAGACCTGAGAAATGAAGAGGGCCAGTCCCAGATGGAGGAGGTCACGATGGAAGGTTCCGGAAACTTCAAAATGATATCACCATAGAGCAGAACCTTGACACCAAAAGGGAAACTGAGGCAGACAGGAAGTCCCAATGTGATCCCCTCATGCCACTTATAATATTTCCTTCCTCTCTCTGCAAGACAGAAATGAACTTGATCTTGTTTAAACAGCAGTGGGTGGGTGAGGACGTGTGAAAGTCTATTATATTATGAGATCCTATGGGCCCTCTATGAGAATAATTAATCTATTAATTATGTGACATAAAGAAAACAGCAGCTTCTATGGCATGATCTCTGTCACACTTGTTTCTCTATCCCCGAAGCATAAGCACTATCCTTGGTATCTAGAAGGTCTTCAGAAATGTCTGTGGTCAAATCTTTGCTCCAGACCTCCCAGAGCCTCAGTATATTCGTCTGCAGGATGGAGATAAAGAGAGCTTCGCTTTCCTCCAGGCTGCTGAGTGGATTGAATGTGGAGCTGTTGTTGGTCAACCGCACCGTGATGTCTGACTGCCTCGCTCTGCCTGGTTCTGGCTTCTCCTCTCTTCCCTCCCGTGCCTGGGTTGCAGCCAGCTAGACAGAGCTGACAGTCAGAGAGACACAAGGAGCTTCTGCCCTCTACCCCCCGGCTCCCCATGCAGGCACCTTGTTCTCAAATATCCAGAATTTGAACCCAGAACCTTGTACAGCTACTTCTTCCCAGGGGGAAATAGGTCAGAGATCCAGAGCTGGGGGCCGGCCATCAGCCAAATTCCCAGCTCTAACCCTTTCTACTTCTAGGGGGTTTGTTCTAAGGAAGGAGAGAAGGGGCAGAGAAGGAAAGTGCTGTCTCTGGTGCCGAGAGAGGGCGGGGGGAGGCTGGGGGGAGAGGTAGGTTGGGTTTCACTGGCATTCCAGAGCAGGCTTTTGCTGTGTAGCTGAATCAGAGCTGAGGGAGCCACGGAGACCAGAGGAGCCTCAGAGCCGACTGTGGGCAAACCTGATAGCCCATCTGGACTCCATCCATGGCCTGCCTTCCCTCCCTCCCTCCCCCACACCCTGAGGTCATTGAAGGAGCCACCGTGGGGAAGCAGGGCCAGACGCCTTAACCAGCAGGCTGGGCAGATCCCCCAGGTGCCAGCCCACAGGCCTGTGCTGCTGCTCGCAGCTCAGAAAGCACAGGTTCCCCCTGCACCAGCCCCTGGCATGAGTTCGTGCCCCTTCCTCTCAGAATCAGAGTGAGCGAACCTCAAAACTCCCAGTAGCGCAGAGGAAAGAAGGCGCCTCAGAGTTTGGACCATACCGAGGTCGTTCCAGGAGCCTGAGAGTGCCAGCCCCATTCCACGTCAGGAAGATGTCCAGATGGGCATCCAGGTAGCACTGGGCTTTCAGAATCCTCCCAGCCCTTGGCTGTCAGAGTCCTGAATCTCCTTGGATCTCTGGTGTCCCAAATCTCTCATCACTCCAATATCCTAAATGCCCAAACTCTCCCAATGGAGGGATCCCAGAGCTGGAAGACATGGCATTAAGCACAGAGCAGGGACAACCGGCTGCCTGCAGCCTCGCACTTTATCCTCAACTCTGCTGTGGTGGTTCACTTTTGACCTTGAGGGAGTCATTTGCTTTCTGAGGGACTCAGTTTCCTCTTCTCTAATAGGACACCGACCCCTGCAAGATGATCACGAGGATCACAGAGGAAAATTTGGATGACAGAAACAAAAAACAAAATGTCATCGACCAAGCACACTCTCTGCAGAGCAGATGAGGATACAATGGCAGTTTCAGCAAAAGTGCCAGCCAGCCTCAGCTGGGAGACTCTGACCCGCAGGGCCCCTGTCCTCTGCCTCTCTGAGGCGGCCTCCCAAAGCCTGTGGAAGGGAGATTTATTCCTCCGTTTCCCTGGCATCTTCCCTACCCCCTGGGTCAGTGGGAGTCATGGCAGCCTGGTCACCCACCACGTTTGATTAACCTTTGATCACACCCGTCCAGCACGTGGGGGTGGACACCTGTGGGGCTCTCTCTCTTCTCCATGAGTAGGAAGGAATGCCCCCCACCCCCGGAATACCCTCTGCCTAGTGGGCTAGAAACAGAGCCCACCACATGGAGGATCCTGCAAGCTGAGGAAAGCTATCCTTTTGCTGGAGAACCTAATGGGGTCAGAGGCAGCTCAGACCACCTGGAGGCAACCAGACCCTTTGCCCACCACGAATCTCTTTTCACAACAAACTTTGAGAACAGCCTGTTTTCCCATTTCAGCTTCCTGCATAGTGTTTGCCTAATCCGTCTGTCCA
Source organism: Balaenoptera borealis (assembly GCF_965194805.1). Taxonomy (NCBI): domain Eukaryota; kingdom Metazoa; phylum Chordata; class Mammalia; order Artiodactyla; family Balaenopteridae; genus Balaenoptera; species Balaenoptera borealis. The sequence goes on along the minus strand of NC_138860.1, from coordinate 37,141,457 downwards.
AAATCCCTCTCCAAACACGAGGTTTCCTGCCCAGCACTGGCAATCAGAGAGCTAATTATCTGGGATTAGAAATGGGGTGGGGGGTGGGATCCCATTTAATTACAGGAAAAAATTAGCCCAACTGATGTGGGCAAAGCCACTGGGATTAGAATTGAAGTCCAGGTTTGAGAAGGCAGGTCAGTTTGGAAGGTGGGAGCACGCCGTGCTCCATCCCGGGCTCTTCTGCTCTTGGCTGTCTCTGGAGTCCGTGAGATGAGGGTAGGAGGGCTCCAAGAGATTCTCCCTTGGGGGTCGGGGAGAGAGATGCAAATGTGTGTTAGAGAGAGACAGGGAGAGAGGCAGAGAGACAGCAGAGAAAGACAAAGAGAGGTAATAGACATGCAGAGAAACTGGAACTGACAGGAGAAACACAAGGAAGAGAGGGAGAAAGAGATGGACAAGTGGGAGGTGAACAGCAGGCGTTTTGGGGACCAGCATTCTGTCCTGCAGTTGCTGTGGGCTAGCATTTCTGTCATGTTCCCTTTCAAGGGGGGAAGAACTGAAAGGCCGCACAGGCAGGCCTCCCTCCTGCCTTCCTTCTTTCCCTCTTCCCACTCCTTCTTCTGGTGCCCGGCACGCTGGCCCAGTATTGCCACACACAGCACAGGTGACGAATGTAGGGGGACAAGGGTGGGGCGGGGAGCATGGACTCCATTGGGCTCCTAGTGACCTTGAGTCTCTTCTGTGGCCTGAAGATGGGGCTTCCTGCCAGTCCTTGCTTTCTTCTCCTAGGAGAAGAAATTCCTGGCTCAGAGAAGCATTCACTCATTACCTAATTCATTCATTCTTCCGTTTTCCAAATAGGGAGCAGTATTATGGGCCAGATGCACAGTGATCTATGGGTTTTCATTAGCCCATAAGAATGCAAATTGACCTCTGGCTCTAAGTTGTGAGTGAAAATCTCCTCATTTCTTCTCCCTCTTCCAAGACCTCACGTACACTTAAACCATCCTGGGAATAGTCCAGAAACACACCCTGGCCAGCTCCTGCCCACAGAGGCAAAAGATATGAGCACACAGTGCAAAGACCTGAGAATATGTCAAGGGAACAGACAACAGAATGCAAATTTGTGCAGTACAGAGTATATGAGTGCATGAGCATAACTTCTTTCCAAGTAAGGAATTAGGTGACTTATGAAAGATTTGGCAAACATATGTAGTGAAAACCAGTATGGAACTAGAAAGCTCAAGCCATAAGAGGGGAGTGCAAATAAATATGCTAAGAATAAAGCCAATATAGGCACCAGCACCCAGCCTCAAATTTGGCCTGAGTATCCTGGCAGCCGAATCAAAAAGGGAAATGAGATGAACTAGAATTCTTAGTCTGCAATAGAAGTATACCTATTTTTTCAGGAGAAACAATTCCTGGACATTACATAAGTGATTTAATGATGTGAGCACTTGTACAGAAACCAGGACAAAATTTGACATCAAAATCAGAAGTCTCTTTTATATGGTAATTTCTTATATAAACTTCCACTAAAGTGCCAAGGCCGTGACATCCATGTAACAATTATCATTCAATGAATTACTCTCGTGGAGTAAACAACAATAAAAAGCAAGTAGATAAGGCCATTGAGGAAAGTGAAACTTGCTGGTTAAGCTTCTGTGGTCCAAGTTTGCGGCTTTCTGGAGCTCTAACTTGATTCAAGAATAGAATGCAATTTTTAAAGCAACCCCTTTGTGCTTGACACTCTGCTAAAAGTTGAATAAAATTAACTATATAGATTCAGCTTCTACATCTGGGAATTTATAATTTTTGTGGACGCTTCTCTAGAGGCTCAGATAGCAGAATAAGAGCCTTAAAATGGTAGACAGTAAGATGTTAACGTCATACACAGGCAAAGGTGAATGCATTTTGGGGAGGCATGCGGCTTAATAAAAGATTGTAGAATCAAACTGACCCAGGTTCCAAAATCTCTGTCTACCACTTACTGGCTATGTGATCTAAGGCAAGTTACCTGACCTCTCTGAGCCCCAGTTTCTTCATCAGTGAAACGGGTTTGGGGGATTAAAGTAGATATTTTGTGTAAGGTGCCTGGTGCCCCATCCAACATGTAGCATGTGCCCAATTAGTGGCAACTACACTCCATTCCAGGGTTCCTGAAGAAGGTGACATTCCTAGCGTGGGGAGAGGAGCCATGAGCAAGGGAGGAGACTCAGGCGTTCTCTGGTCCTTGCCAGGGTTGCTGGGGACCCATCGCCCCTTCTGAGAAATCCCCTCAAAGCCATCAGCTTCCTAATGGTTGGGACTGGGACTGTCCAGAGCAGTTCTGCAGATGCTCCAACCTAAGTTGTCTCCCAGGAAGCCCCAGAATTCTCTCCCTCTCTGCTCTGTTTCTATCACAACTTGACTGGGAAACCCATGACCCTCCTTTCCCTCGCCTGTTTTCGTTCCTCTTCAGAAATGCCCAGGACTTGGCCTTTCAGCAAAGGAAGGCCCATCTCTCCTTGTAAGGAAGGCCCATCCTTCCCCTTCCAGCCCTGTGGTCTCCCCATACCTCAGCCCTCAGGGGCCCCTCCTCTGCTCGTCACGGCGAGGTTCAGGTGTCACGTAGGGTGAGGGGCACCACCTCCTGCTTCTCCTTGAGGCATCCTTGTCTAGACTGGATGCCAGCCAGTCCCAGGCAGCCTCTAAGTGACAGCAAAGTGGGGGGGGGTGAATGGGAAGCCACATGATGTTCCCCCGCCCACCCCGACCACACCTCCCTGACAGCCGGGCACCCAGAGCTCCCCTGAGCCACAGAGCAGGGCAGGAAGAGAGAGGCAGATCCAGAGCACCATGGTGTTGAGCCAGGGGCCAGGCACACACCGGGCTGCTCCTTCGGACACATCCCTTTTGCCCAGCCTCTCTCCCTCTGCTTTTTTTTTTTTGCAGTTTCTCTGGTACTTTCCAGCTCACTGCCAAATTGTCAAAAGCTATGAGAGGCAAAGTGCTGTTCAGTTAATGATTCCAGTCCCTGGAGAGGTGGAGCGCTCTTTTAAGAGAAAAAAGTAGAGAGGAGTTGGGGGTGTGCGAGGGGCAGAGAGGGGGATGCTTCAGTACTTTAAACAAAAGCTAAGCTGCAGCTCCTTCTAGCTCTTTTTCAGGAACAGATTAGAAGTGGGGAGGTTTGCCCCGAGCGGCCTTCTCTCTGCGGGGAAAGGCCTGGAGCCTCCCCCTCACTTTTCTCTTTTTCACAGAGTAGAAAGGGGCTGAATCAGAACGCTGCCATCCTTTCGGGCCCAGTGGCCTCCACCCTCCGCGTCCCCAGCATAGGTCCTGTGGAGACCCCGGCAAAACCATCCCTTCGCACTCAGGGAGGCTGCCTGCAAAAGCAGCCTGCTTGCTCCCACAGTGCAAAGGGCCCCTGCTGCTCCTCCGCCCCCTCCACACCCCCTCCTCCTTCCCCAGCTGCTCCCTGGGAAAGGACTGAGAGTAGGGGGTGACCGATGGTCCCAGGGGACCCCTGAAGAATTCCCTCCCTGCCCAGTTTTCCTCCTCAGTCTGGTCCCACCCAAGTCTATGGATCAAGAGCAAACCAGCCAAAAATTCTTCACCGCTGTGCAGCCCTTTCCAGCATTCCAAGTGCTTTCACGTTCCTTATCTAATCTGTTCTCACCACAGCCTTGTCGTGTAGGCTGTACTGTTTTTTACCAGTTTTGCAGATGAAGAAAGTGAGAATTAACTCCCTTGGCTGAATGCCCCTGTGTGGCCTCCACCCCCAGTGAGTTAAGACATCAGCCCTGACTGGACAGTCAACACCTCTCAGAAGGGAAGATGGAAGTGTGGGGCTTGAAAGATCTAGAAAGGAAACCGAAAAACCTCTGTAGAGGCTGCCCTCTTCATAGAGACGAGACCTGCGTGCCCTTTAATTTCCGTCATCTCCAAGTGTGATCTGCCTTTGGGTGGGTCAGGGGGTGTTTTTTAAGTTATTTTGATTCATATTGTCCCTAGAACAGTTCCCTGCCATCTTGATACCTCTCATCTGTTCACATCCTCAGACAAAAATTCTATCAGCTGGGAAAGTGCAGCCGCACCTTGGATGCCATGGTGTGTGGCTGCCCAGAGCCCAAGAGTTCATAGCATCCTGGTAGTGGGATCCTCTCAGGGGTCGGGAGGATGGGCAGGGACCGGAAAAGAGGAGCAGGGCTGCACTTTGCTGAGCCTTGAGCCCACTGGATGTTCTGCTAATGCTCACAGAAAAGGCGGTACAAGGTTTGCTCCGTACGAGGCTTCCCTCCTTCACTACCCGTCCCCAGTGAGCTCCTGGCACCTGCTGCACTGTTGTACCCAGGCACCAGCAGGGGCTCCGTGCTGGCACTGTGCCCAGCAGCTGTGGGGCGTCAACACAGGAGGGGGCAGGCATCGAGGAGAAGCAGGGGTCCGGCCAAAGAGAAGTTGGTGACCGGGAAGGGTCTCTGAGCAGCAACGCCAGGGCGTGCAGCTAGAGTCCATGGCAGATCGAGCAGATGAGACAATCCTTGCTCACCAGCCCCACCCCATCACACCTTGATTAGAATGATCTGGCCCCAGAAGAATAGCAATGAATTAATTAGGGGTCTGTTGTCATGAAGCAGCTCATTATTAGAGTCTCTCTCCTGGGAGGGGAGATGGGGAAAGGTGTGAAGATGACAGCTATTCAAACAGAATCTTTTAAAGAGCTAGACCCTCCCTCAGCTGTCTGTTCTGCCCTTGGGCTCTGCCAGGAAGTCAGACACACCAAAGCCTACAGGGCTGTCCTGCACTGCACTGGCCACCCCAGATTTCAGGGGGTCGAGGCTTTCTGGCCTCACTTCCCTTCCCTTCTCTGACCCTGTTTCTCAGACCCCAACTCTGACCCCATCTTCATGATCTTAACTCTTGCTCTCCATCTGCCTTTGAGCCAGCAGAGCTCCAGCTTAGTGGCCCTGGAGTTCTTTTCAGAGCAGCACCTTGAGTGTTTATAGTACTTTCCTCCTAAGAGCTCTTACCAGTCCAACGAGAGCCAAAAAGATCATTTCAACAGACACTAATGCATATAGTGTGTTTGTGCTCCAGGTTCCAGAAGATTTGGTTGCAGGGGGCAGGGGGATGCATGGAACAAGATTCCCTCCTCTCCCCATTCTTTTCTAGAGATGGGAAAACAGAGGCCCAAGAGAGTTGAGTTCTGACTCCCTGCCTACCAGCTCTGTGACCTTGAGGAAGTTTCCTCACCCCTCTGTGCCTCAGGTTCTCATCTATAACATGGGATAATAGGGTTCTTGTGAGGATTAAATGAGAAGAAGTGTATAAAGCCCTTGGCATGGTATCTAACAATAATAGGGGTTAAATAAATGTGGGCTGTGACTTCTGTTCCACTCCTGCCTGGTTTCAGCAACAAGAATCCATCCATTCCATCAGCCTGTGTTACTGAGGTCCTGCTCTGTTCACAGTAGTACCCAGTACAGTGAGGCATATGGAGCTGCACAAAACATTGTGTCTGTTTTCTAGGGACTTACAATCTTAGGAAAGATAACTGCACGTGTTCACAAGTAACTGTGCCAAGAGTCACACTAGATACTGTCGGAGTTCAAAGGAAGGATCAATACAGGCTTCATGGAGGAGGTGGCATTTGGCTTGGGTCTTGAAGGATGATTAGGATCTAGCAGGTAAAATAAATTCTTAAGCAAAGGCGTAAAGACCAAGAACCTGGGGACATAATTGGAAAATGGTGAGAAGGCCGTGTTAGCTAGACCCCTGTGTGACAAATTGAGGCATGTGAATTTTTCTAAATTATCAATAGGGACAATTAAAGGTATTTTGTGTGTGTGCATGGATTCATGCAATGATTTCCTTTTTTTTCATCTTCCAAAAGTAGTGTATGTTCATCATAAAAAAAAATAAGAGACTGAGATAGCGAGAGAGAAAACTACAAACACCTGAAATTTAAGGATTTTGCATACAGAAAAGGCAGGATCAAATAAGTGTTTTAAGAAGATTAATCTGGCAGTGTTTGCTAGAAGAGATTAGAGCAGGAATATGCTGGAAGCAAGGAAATTTCTCAGGTTATCGCAGTAACGCAGATAAGAGGCAATAAAGACTCAGACCTAGCCGGTTAGCAACGGGAAGAGAAATCCAGTGACATGGATGTGCTTCTCTCAGTTACCACGCATTTTCTGCACCGTGGTAGACACAGGCCACATGCGTTTTTTTTTTTTAATAACTTTTCCTTTTAACATCTCAGGGGGTCTCCTGCATTCAGGCACAAGCCCAGTGTCAGATAGCCGTGCTCACAAACCTAGACCTCCCTTCCCATCCTTCCAGCCCGAAATGCCATCCTCAGCGTTAACGAAAGCAAGAGATTACTGTTCCAGATTATAAAGTGTGGCGCAATTTTAGGCCATTGAAAAGAATGAGTTAATTAAAGAGGGTAATAACCCTCTCCGGCGCCCCGCCCTTTGCTCTTTTTCCAGCTGCAGGTGGCCTTCTTTGTCACACGGGAGGAGACAGCTATATGATCCATTTTGTTCCCCAGGAGTTATCTCCAGGGACACCCAGCACTTTTTAGATGTAATTTTTAGTCCCCGTGCAGGCATTGTCCTCTTGTTTGACTTAGGGAAAACCGAGGCCCCAGAGGGAGGCAGAGTGAAAGAGAGGAGTACAGGCTTTGCAGTCAGGCAGCTGCAGCTTTGAGCCCTGCTCGGCTCCTTCCTGTGTGATCCTGCTCTAGATACTTTACGTTTCTTATTCTGTGAGATGGGAAGGCCTACTGCACAGAGTTTTCAAGATTAGTCATGTTTGTATCTCCAACTTTTTGCACACTGGTTGTCATGCTCAATAGATTTTCCATAAATATGTTGAACTAATTGATAAAGCGAGATAAGTGATTCAAAGCCCTCTGTATGTCCAGTTCCAGGAAGTGCTAGTTTCCTTTGCCCCACCAGTTCCCGCTGGAAATTTTCCAAGGTAGTAGTTAACCTTGGGCATATGTCAATATGCCTCGTCTTCACTGCATCCTATTCCAGGGCTTGGTGAAGGCTGCGTTGCCTCCACATGGACCCTAAAGGTTGCTTCTAAATCATTCCCAGTTCAAAAAGCCTAAGAGGTTAGATTCTATCCCGATACCGCCAGGGCATCCCCAGGCCGGTAAACTGGGTGTGATGCCTTGAATGGAGATTCCGAGAGTCCAACATTGCTAGAGTTTTGGGTAAACAGAGATTCCGATTTAGCAGGAGACACTCATTATTCTTTATGAATTCCTCCTGCTACCCTTCTGTGCTCCCCCCAACTCTATGCACTCCTGGTGAATTATTGCTTTGCCGCTGCGTGATTTGATTTCATCTGAGGCTGCTTAATGCTTCTTCCATCCCTCGCTGTGTTTATCTTATTGTTTCCCAGAACAATCAAGTGTTTCCTCTGCCCCTGGCAGCTTCATCTTGTTCCCGGAGCCTCCTGACCTGCCCAAGTCTTGACTGGGAGCAGCCTTGAAAGGTGGGGCTGATCTAGGGTCAGAGCCCTGTGCTCCAGATCTGCCCCATGTCATTCAACTCTATAAGCTCTAGTCCCTTGTCCTGGGCCTTGGGGCTCCAAGCCCTCCCTAACAGAGCGAGAACCAAGAGATTGGATTCTGGTGCTTCTGGGACTTGATGTCACTCTCCCCTGAGTCGTAAAGGGAGAGGCCCCTGGGACAGCAGCTGGTGCCCTTGTAAAGTGCAGTTTGTCCTTCACCCCAAGAAGGTGTGAAGAGAGGCTGCTCCTCGGGGTTCTGTGGGCCGCTGGATGGTGATTGCTTGGTCATCTACCCCTGGCTGATGAGAAGCAAAGAAACCATGATTTAGAAGGGAATCCCACTCCAGCCAACCTCCCCAACCTAACCCCCGAACACTTACCTTGCTCAGAGTACATGCTCAATAAATATTCACCACATCCCCGGGCCTCATAAGCCAGAATTCTCAGACTGTCCCAAGATGCAGAAGTCCAGAGACAGGTGGTTCCTCTAGGGACCCCCTCCCTCCCTTCCAGGAGAAAGCCCACCGTGGGCTGGCCTTCTGAAATCCAGGAGCCTCTAGCCCCGTGCCCTCCTCTGCTATCTCATCCACCCCCAGCTTAATATCTAGGGCAGATTCCTGACATGCACAGAAATAGAAATAATTGTACATGGAAATGTCAGTCTCCAGTGTCAAAGCCCCTGTGATTGGCCGACAACTCACTGGGGACCAGTGCTGGAAGCATCTGCATGTGTGTGGGAGGATGTGTGTGTGCACACGCACACAAAGGTGAGGGTGGCCAGAATTCTCAGAGTTTAGCGCACCTTGGTGACCTCCTTCCTTCTCATGGACAGGAGGGGTCCTGCTCCCCTCTTCCTCATCTCTCCTGGCTCCGTGCAACCCACAGGCCAAGTTTTCCAGGCTCCTGTGTTCCTCTCCAATCATCCAAGCATTTAGGGGCAGGCTCCCAGCTGTCCTCCAGGGAGCTTCGGCCCACTTGACTGTGACTCTGCATGGATAGTTAATGTTTGCCCAGCTCAGGGGCTGAGAGGGGACATGAGCCAGAGGCACCCTGGAAGTCACTGCTGCTGCTTCTGTGTGTGTGTGTGTGTGTGTGTGTGTGTGTGTGTGTGTGTGTGTGTGTCTATGGATGCATGCACGTGTAGTGTGTGCAGGATAGAGGGAGGAAGAATCTCAGAGACTGACTTTACCAAAGACTTCAATCTATAAATAATTCGGGTCATGAAACTCTACAAAAATAAACTTCAGCATGAATCCTCGCCCTCGCAGCACTCAAGGCACAGCTGCAGATACACTTGCTCGTTAGCTCATTCCCAAGTTCAGTCTGAGCAGCACCAGGCCTTCTTCACCTTTCCCCTCTTTAAAAGTCTCGAAGTGTACACACACACACACATATACATATACACATACACACACACACACACACACACACACACACAAACACTCATAAGCCCAGAATCCTGAAGCCAGAGATAAAATCAAATAATAAAGGCCTCCTCCAAAGGGAATTCTAGGACACATGGTGACGAGAACTGCTGAAATTGTTGTTGAGCCCTCAATGACTACATATCAAAAACTCACCCTCTCCAAATACTCAGGTCTGACAAACCAAGTTTCCAAGAAATCTGGGCTTGGACATAACAATAACACTTTTATATTTATATCACACTCTAAAGTTTCCAAAGAACTCACATTTCCTTCCCCTCCTGCTTTTCAGTTTAGGTATCACCTCCTCCAGGAAGCCCTCCCCTCAGTCCAGGTGAGGTGCTGCCCTGCCCTCCATGCTGGCCTCCCTGGGATCCCCATGCAAACCTCCTCTCACACGGGGTGGCCCAGGTGTGTGTGAGGACTGATTGGATTGTTTGTTTCCCCATTCCTGGGGCTTCCTAAGGGGATCCTTTCTCGAAGTGTCCCCGGCTCTTAGCACAGGCCTGGCTAATGGGAGGCATGTCCTGAATGAATATTGCACAGTACCGAAATTCAGTGAATATTGGACAGTACCGAAATTTGCAGCTACAGAAACTATCACACAAACAAGTGAAGTGACTTGCCTGAAGTCACATAGCCAGTTAATGAGAAAGCTGGGATTAGATCCCAGCCCTGCAGACGCAAACCAGTGCCTCCCTCTGTGTGGTGATGTCTCTCAAACCAATCTATTTCCTACTGAGAAGCCCAAGAAGATTCCCAATTCTATTGCTCTGCAGCAGCTCTTGCAAAAGAAAAGATACTACTACTGCTGCTACTACTACTACTACTACTACTACTAATAATAATAATAATAATAATAAAGTGATGTTAGAGTGTCAAATCCCTAGTAAAAGCTCCATAATTTAGGACTAACTAGGGAAGAAATTGATGCATAAGAAAAAGAGTTTGGAGGGGCCTGCGGATAAGCTAGTTAATTGGATATGCTGATTTAAATTGGATAGTCAAATAAAGAGGCTGTCATTAATTTCTGTACAGACCTAGCTGTGATTTAAGGGAAAGCTACTACTAATAGGATTACTATTTCATTCTCATTTCAAAGAGGCCCCTCCCACCAGGAGGACCAGACAGTAAACCTCCCCTGGTTTTCACCTCACATCCTCCTGCCCCAGAGCCAGCTCTGATAAACTGCCTTTTGGCCTCCCAGCAGGTCCCCCCAAATTAGGTTCTGAGTTTATTGTTGCCTCTAGGAAGTAGGTGTTTGTCCCACTTTGGCCACTTCCTCTTTCTTTGGGGTCTGAAAGAACTAAAGAGAGTATTTGGACTCTCATCTGCCCATCTACTCTGTTCTCGGCTGCAGTGAACGACTGTGTTCGCACATTATTATCTCTTAGGAGAGTCACAGAGTGGCTGAGAATCAGGCTTTATGTGGGAAACCCAATACTGCCACCCTTTAGCTGTGTGATCTTGGGAAAGTCACGTAACTCTCCATGCCTCCAATTTCCCATCTGTACAATGGGAATAATAATAATGTTTACCTCATGGGTTCTTGTACAGGTTAAAATGAGTTCATTTTTGTTAAGTACTTTCGACAGCACCCAGCATATTGTAAAAGCAATAGAAGTGGTAGCTATTAAATTCTTTAGGCCAACAGGGCCCTTTGAAAATCCACCAAGATCATCCTCACTACCTTCAGGCAGGGCCACTTTTAACCATGAAGCAAAAGAAGTCATCCCGTGTTCAGAACCCTCCTGAGAAAGAAGGTACAGTCTTCTGTGGTCACCCACTCTGTAGTCAGGGCGCCTCATGACAGGAATTCTTACTAGAGCTAGCCTATATCTCCTTGCACAATGGTTTAGGCACATTTTGTCTGTTGCTCATCTTCGTAGAGACTGTCACTCTCCATTGTAGCACACTGCCCTTCTTATCCCACCTTCTGAGCTTTGTCCAAGCAAATTGACACCACTAGCTCTGCATGTCCGCTGAGGTCAAGCCCTCCCAGGAGAGGAGGAGCCCAAGTAGAAATATGGGTTGAAGTGACTGGCTTTCCCCTGTCTGCATCACCCCCCTCCTCTGACCCTTCTCCATGCTCCTCCTCTGCCTGGTTGGATGCCTGGCTGGGGCCTGTGCAACTTGGTCTCATAGTGCCCTTCTCTTGGATTGGATTCATGGCCTATTTCAGTGTATTGTTGTCCTTGTGGTCATTGAAACCTGGCCCTGGAGACACAAGCTCAGAAGCTGAAGAGAACTCACTCTGTGGGACACCACAGAATAGACTCAATCTGTTGCATTTTAAAATCCCACTTTTGTTTGGGACTCTGTCACAGTCTCCACCACCACCCTGTGTCTGGCAAGTATGGAGGACAACATTGAACCTCAAAACTTCCCATCCAAGACAGAGAAAGATGGGGACTCGTGTACTTGAATTACAGTAGGGCCCACCTTTGTCCCTCCTCAGTCACAGGGCGTTCTCTTCATCAGCCATGTGCTTTCCTCTGGACCACACCGGCTGGAGCTGGTGGGAGCCCCAGGTCCACCCCTGACTAGCTATGTCCATGAATGGAAGCGCTTGGATGAGATGGGCTCCAAAGCCCTACAGCTCCAGCAGTTTTCATAAGTCTGTGATTCTCCTGTGACAGACCCTGAGAAGATTGCTCCTTCCTGTTATTCAGAGAGGAAAACTGAGCCTTGGGGAAATGAGGTAACTGACCTAAAAGTGTACCATTAGGCAGAAATCAAGCCCAGACAAGAACACAGTCAGAGCAGAAACCCAGGAACCCTGAGTCCCACTGTGGTGTGTTGCCCGGAGGGAGCAAAGGGAATTAGGGAAGGGAAAGACCTCTGCCACCCAGTTGGCCTCCCCTGCCTTCTGCCTGCCAGCCCTGCCCCCACCTCATTCCCTTTGACCCCCAGCCTCCTGGGCCCCTTCTCCATCTTCTCTGTCCTCCTGTTGGTATCTTGGAGAGCTGCACCAGCTCAAGGCAGATAGCATGGGATGAGGGAGTAAGTAGGGGTGCACAGACCTCTTAGGCAATACCGCTCTTCATTCCAGGGATTTAGACTGAATGAAATAGGATAGCTTAGTTCAGGTTCAGTACCAAGAACATTTTCTGTTCTGGGTTAGTTTCAGCTCTGATGTCTGAGAGTTATGTAGGTTTGATTCTGCCTTCAACTGCTTTATTGAAAGATTGGGATTGTAGACAGAAAAAAAACAAACAAAAAAAGTGTTTAGGTCTCTTATTCAGAAAAAAGTTAATGGCTGGGATTAGTCCTAACTGTGATGCAGCAGAGTATGTGATGATAAATTGTCTTTGGTTCAATTCAGCTCCAGCCTGGCCATGGGTACCATCTAGTCCTGGGGACCACAAAGGGCCAGACATGGCTTTCCTCCTTCTGACTTTGTGTGCCCAGGCTCTTGGGGACGGGGCTGCTTCACCTGGCAGAGGGTTAACTGGCCTCCCCAGGCGGGGAGATCCTGGGCTGGCCCTGGCGTGGGAGGCTGGTTCCTCAGTTCCTGGGGCTGAGCCAGTGCCCGGAGGAGACTTAAACATCCCTGGAGAGGAGTAGCTGTCACAAGGAGGGTCGTGAGAAGCAATGGGACATTTCCCATTTGGAGGAGGAAGCAGAGCTTGAACTCTCCCATTTTATGGAGACGGAATATTGAGGTTAAGCCAACCAGAAGTCATGACTATCACATCTCCCCCTACCTCTTGCAATAGCCCGAGAACTTTTGTGATTAAAAGCTACTATATTTCTAGAAGGATCTCATGGAAATTTTGGATTTGTCCATCTGAGAGAGAATGCTGCTCTGAAGGTTAAGGGAACTATTTTAATTGTGGGGCATTTTCCCAGACTGAGACCCTTGTTCTTCCCTCTGCTTGAATCCATCATGAGATTTGCTCCAGGGTGGAAGGCAGGAGCCTCAGCTCCACACTATCATTCCTGACCCCAGAGTCTTCCTCTGCCCTATGAGAATGAATTAAATGACCCCCTGACCCCTCCCCTGGAAGGAGAGGCTTTAGTGACAGTTGCCAAGGCAACAGCTTGGAACAGCAGGAAGCCACTAGCTAGGCAGAAAAAAGGTCGAAAGAGGAGCTTAGGGGAGAAGGAGAGTCCAACCCACAGTGGGGAGTTACTGGGGTAGGAATGGCTGAGAGCAGAGTTTCTTCAGTTCCACTGAGGTCACCTCCTCATCTTTAAGCCCAGAGCTCCCCACGTCACCCATCAAAGCAGACAAGGAGAACCTGGTACCTCTGACTCTTGGCCCTGCTCCAGTGTTCCCACCCCTGGGGTCTAGGCCCAGCGCCTCAGGCAGGAAAGTGCTGTTTCTGCCACTAGGAACTCCAGAACCACTGTGCCCAATCCCACAATGGGCTCGTGGTCTGCTTCTCACTCACTCCAATCCAGCCCAACTCTACAGACACAGACCACACCCTGGCTCAGGCCCCTCAAGTACACAGATTCTCAGGAGGGTAGAAAACTTTGAATAGAAGCACTGGTCCTACCCTCCCAACTCTGCAAGAAATAATGCTCTTGACCCTCTCTACTCAGCCAATAAAAACTGAACATGTATCCATTCATCCATCCTTGCGTGTTTATTGTGGCATCAGGCACCAAGCTTAGCCCTTGCAATGAATAAGTCATGGTCCTTGCTCTCAGGAGCTCTCGGTGGGGTGGGAGAAATGGGCAGAGGGAAGAAGATGGTTAGAAGTCCAAGAGAGAAATCAAAGGGAATAGGAGGGAAGGACTTCATCTTAAAATTGTCCACTGAAAATTGTCTTTTGATCTCACTTTGATTTAGCACTAAAGAGCCCACGATACTTTATCAGTTGGTTCATAGTTCATGTCCTTTCAACGAGCATTTCTCAAGCATTCCCTTTTATCCATCACCAGCTGTGTTCCCAGCTCCATTCTAGTCCTCAGAGGCTAGTCCTCAGAGAAATAGATAGCCTTCCTGCCTTCAAAATGTTGGCGGACTTACGCACATGCGAGGCAATTAGAGAACAATTTAAGTAGGTAGTCAATACGCGTTAGCTAGTACGTATACAATGAACAAGTCAATTGATTATAATCCCAGGACAAAATGTCTGGTGGATAAAAAGCCATCAGGGTGAGGAGCAATTAGTGTGGTGGAGAGATTGGGGAAGGCTTCATGGGGAAAGTGGGCTTGAGCTAGAGGGGGTTTAGTTGGACGGAGGACAAAGAAACAAGCCGGGGTTGGCAATATTGGTCAAGAGTCAGCTGCTGTGTTGGGAACAGGAAACCTAGTGGTGAGAGCACATTCAAACTATGGACTCCCTGCCATCACCTCTTTGTATGAGGTGCTGGTCCTTAGGGACCTCTCTCCGCTGAAATTCCAAATTCTGTGTAGAGCTTAGTCTAGAGGAACACTTCTCAAACCCCCAGACTAGCAGCATCCACATTAGCTGGGAATTTGTTAGAAATGAAAATTCTCAGGCCTCATTCCCACTGAATCAGAAACCCTGGGGTGGGCCCAGGGGTGCATTTTCCCAATCCATCCAGGTGGTTCTCAGGGCATGCTGGTTTGAAAACCACAGGACTACAATCAGTGCTTTTAGACCCTGGCCACTCACTAGATTCACCTGGGAAGCTTTGAAACCCAACGAAGATGCCAGGGTCCCAGGCACAGAGGTTCTGATTTATGGATCCAGCCATATTTTTTTTTAAAACTCCCCAGATGACTCTAATGTATATCCAGGGCTGAGAAGCACCAGACTAAATGACCTCCAAGTCCTTTCTGACTTCTTATCCTGGGACGGGCTCTGAGACTGATTCTCAGATTTTTGTTCTCAGGGATTCCCGCCTCACCAAAATCTCCTGGTGGATTTGCACACATTCAGGGGATATGTTTGGGGTCAGAAAGACCTTTCTGAGATCCTAAAATCTTGAATCTCTTGATGACCAGCTCTCTGTTGGTTTGTGTGCTGGTCCCATCATCCTCTCTTACTTGCCCGAGGCAAAAGCACTCTGTGCAGATGTTGATTCTCCTACCCCAAACACAAGTAAGTGTGCACAAGCACACACTCCCACACATCCTCATCATGCAGTGCTATAAATATATGTACACACACACAAGAATAACCATATAGGGATATTCAGATCACACCTAAAAATATATACGCGCACACAAATAAACCCACTATCAGAAGTCCCAGACCAGCACACTCAGACTGCTTGGAAAAGGATTCCTCTTGGTGGAAGTTGGGCTGTTTGAATTAAGAATCACCTCTGTCTTCCCTGTAACCTAGCCTGCTTCAGGGTAGCACTTGGGCGCAGGATGTAGGGATTATCTTCTATAAACTACCTGCAGGTAAACCCACAGGGGACCACTGAGTACAGATGCTGAGGATGACCTTTTTTCTTTTGCAGATTCGAGCCGATGGTCCCCCCCATGGTGGGGTCCAATATGAGATGGTCTCCGTGCTCAAAGATGGGAGCCCCATCCTCCGGGACATGGCCTTCTCCATTGATCAGCGCTACCTATACATTATGTCTGAGAGACAAGTAAGTGCTGACACACATCCCTCCTTTCCAGAGCCCAGGAGGAGCAGATAACCAGTGACCTTTGTTCAGAAGCTATTCCATCAAACAAGAGAGACCCCTGGGCCTGCTGCTCAGGGGTCCTAGGAAGCTTTTGCAGGGAGTCAGAGAGAAGCAGTTGGGGCCAACCACTTCCTGGAGCCTCTCTTTAGGCCACAGACCCTGTCTCAGCATGTGATGAACAGCCCCACAAGAACGGGCCAGACTGCACGAAGCAGCTTGGTGTGATTAGGAGGTAGATTTACTGCTCCCGGGCCCACAGAGTCTGCTGCTCAAGGGAGCCAAAGAGGTGTAAATAATCCAGGCCTCCAGGCTGGGAGAGATAGACCCAAGATAGGGCCCAGAAGGAGATAAAAATCTTGGGCTGAGTCTTAGACTGATGCAGGGTAGAAGCTGGCCAGCTCTGGGAAGCTGCAGCTCTGCCTGCAGAGCTGGGGAGGCCTGAGAAATAGAATTCTGTCCTTTTCTGGGTAACACCTGAGTGGGTTCCCCACCCTCTTGGATGAAATGTGATTCCCTCAGGTTATATTTGATCTGAATATGTGGGAGCAGAGAGAAGGCAAATGCAGGGAGAGCCATGGTGAAGGACAAGAGAAGGACAGGGGAGTCCCCAAATCAGTGGAGGTGCAGAAAACAAAGCTTAGACCTTAGGAAAGGCTGGCTCCTTCCATTCATTCAGTCAGCGGGTCAACAGTTAGTCAGCAGGACTGGTGATCTTGACATTGACCTGAACATGGTAAGTAAGATAAAGGCCAAAAAAAAGGGAAAGGACTGTGAATCTGTTTTGGTGCTGAGGACACTGACTTAGAGGCTAGACAAGGACGCGGCGCTGGAGGACCAGTGAGCTTTCTCAGGGTACCTCCCCACTCAGGTGTCATTCTCAAAATACTCTGCAAAGATTCCAGGTGTCTGTCATCAAGCTCACCCTGCCCAGAGTTCTCTTTCCCTCCTCCCTTTTTGTATGTGTGAATTCTGAATCGGGGACAAGGGATGAGTGGAAGGAGGAAGAGGTGAATGGGCACATGATGGCATAAGGGTAGAAGGGATGCAACTTTAACTTGAAAATTACTTCCTGAGAAGAGATGACACAAACCATATGCTAATTGTATGCAAATTACATCCAGATCCTCTTGAACCCACCTGTCTTTTTACCTTCTTTCATGTAGCCCCCATGGTTGAGGCATAAACAAGTCTAGATGCAAACTTGTAACCCTAAAAAAGAAATTACTGGGCATGTATTTATGGGGAACAATGTACTGGAAAAACATCAAAATGAATGGGACTTGGTCACTACCCTTAAGTTGCTTACAGTCTAACAAGGAAATCTTTATCATCAGATTGGAGCCTATAAATGCTCTGCCTTTCCTTCCTATTTTTCTTTGTTTATAAGACAAAAGGTTATTTCTTAAACAAAACTGATAGGTGGGCACCATACAAATTCAAACAATACATACAGAAAAGGAAATAACAAGTTCCCAAACCCCACACCCCCAAATGTAACACCATGTTAACTAACATTTGGTGAACACCATTCCAGATGCTTCTACAGAAATACCTACAGATAGAAGGGTGGGTGGGGAGATAGCTCCCTAGACCGGTGCATAAAAGGATGGTCACTGGGATCAAATAGACCTATGTTAACATGATATTTTCAAAAGATGTTATGTATGGCCGAGGACCAGGCTGGTAACTCTGGATAAAAATTCTTTCTTGGGTTCTCTGAACCCCATGAAGTAGAAAAGCAGAAACAGCAAATAGAAGTGACCAGTGAGACCTCAGTGGAACTGAGAAGATGCCAAGGCACATATTTGGGCTGCATATCTTTTAGTCAAGTGAGATGCTTTCTGAAATTGAATTCAAAACGTGGCCAAAGAGGAGGGCTGGAGGCTGATAAGTGGCCTTCAGGGAATACAATGACCTCTTGAAACCATATCGGATGTCATCTCTGAGAGCATCAGCTCTGGCTAAACCAAGTGTCTGCATAGCTTATTTCTAAATAATCCCTCCTTTGGTCTCATCTTCTGCATCTGCTGCTTGGTTCCTGTAAGTTGGCACCAAACAGAAGGGCTCAGTAGTAGCCAGTCATGCTGAGCAGATATAGGAAGAATTTGGGTTTAATGCCATGGGGCTCTCTTGAATCAGGTGAGATATTAGTCAAGGGAGATCCCTATGCCCGGTGGAGCCGTGATCAGCGGGCAGAGTCGGAGGCGGACTGGTGGTGGAGCTCAGAGGCCTGTTACTTGGAGAGCCGCAGGCCATGTGGCAGTAGGTAGCCTGGTGATTTCACCAGGGGCTGGGTCCAGGGATGAGGGCCAAGAACACCTCAGGAGGGCCATCTGTCTGAGGCCGAGCAGCCAAGAGTACCGGGTGTTCACAGACAGCTCGGACCTCTTAAAGGAAACCGTTGAATGTGTGGCAAGAGAACAGTCAATGGAAATAAAGTCAAATGACGTGGGTTCTAGTTCAGCTTTTGCTCTAACTGAGGTCCGAAGCTCTCAACATTTTATAACCGGGTGGCCTTAGACAAGTCACGTCACCTCAGTATGTCTCCCAGGGGTCGATGTGAGGCTTGGCTGAGACAGCAAGAGGGCAATTCCTTTCACGCCACCTCACACACCGCGAATACTCATCGTTCAGATTCCTCACGGCCTGTCCCAGCTCTCAGCCTTTGCGATCCCATTACTCAGGAGGGTGGTGACCGTGGGTGGTGACTAGGAGGAAGCTAAGTGTCGGCACACCCAGCAGGCCTCAGGCCGAGCCAGGAGGCCTATATTCTAGTCCTGGCCTACCTCTAACCAGCTGGCTGACCTAGACCCTGAACTTCTCAGGGACTCAGTTTCCTCAGCTTGAAGGGTGGAGATAATAAATCGAACTCTCTAGAGGCTCTTTCAGACCTTAAGGAGACCTGTCTAAGGTCTTGGGATCAGGACTCTTCTCCGTCTCCAGAAGACAACCCCAAAAGCGCAGGAAACAGCCTTGAGGTTAGACCAAAAGAAGTTTCTGAACGAGTTTTATGAGTCCATGCGTGCCCATATGAACTCCTTCCCCAAGGGTAAACACTGCAGTGAGGGTAGAAACGCTGGCGGCTATGGATAAGCAGATTCCTGTTTTGAGGCAGTCATTTAACAATTTGGAGTTCCCTAAAAGACCTAAGACCTTATAAGACATCGTGGGAATGGGGTTTCCCACCGCCTCACTTTCCAGTAAATCTCTGGGCAGCCTTCTCTCACCCCTGCCTTCACCATGTCCCCAGCTCTTGTCTCCCTGTTCCCCTCCCCCTCCCCCAAATCATGGCACCTGTTGTATCCTTGATGCCACAAGAGAGTAGAAGCAAGTCTCTGGCCTCCAGTTTTGCTTAGACAGGTTTTCATCTCCCCATAGAGCTAGAACAATCCAATATAGGCTCATGTGCGCTCTCTCTCTTTCTCTCTCTCTTTCTCTTAGTTAATTAAATGTAATTAAGAAATAAGACTAGTAAGAAGTGTTGGGTCGTTAGTGCCACTGCCTTACAAGTCGATGTTAATGTACTGTTAATAGAGCCAACGCCGGCCAGTCCCAGGGGAACAATTGGGAACCAATTCCCCGATCCTACTAATTGCCCAGGTGCTCCACGGATAGGATGCCTGCCTCTTCCCTAGAAAGTCCACCCCAGCTTCCTCAACAGCGAATCGACCGGCAGATGTTATGGGAGGGAATTCAAGTCGCTACCATATCCTCAGTGTCTAATGGAAGTCAGACGGTGGGACCAGGGAAAATCAGGCAACGAGCCAAGTGAAAAAGCAAGTCACAAGATGAAAAGAAACTTGATAGCCCCAGGTTCCACCCAACTTGTCAGCCTGGCCACTCTGAGAAAGGGAATCTAACTCTGTACTCAGGGTAGATGGGAAAAATGTATGCGGATGGAAGCAATTATTCTATTTTACACTTTAATTAGTTTGAATTAGCAGAGGGAATAGAGGCATAAAATGATCTAGCGAAGGGTGAAATGGAAAAAGGGAGTCACAGTGGAGAATGGCTCCATGTAGGCTGGAAAGGGCCTTGGGAACAGCAGAAAGGCTGGCGATGCGTGTGTGCGTGTGTGTGTGTTTAGGGTGGGTGAGGACATGGGTTGCTGCTGTCTATTTCGAGGCCTGGAGAGGCAAGGTAGCATAGTGGTTAAGAGTGGGAGCATGGGAGTCAGACCGCCTTGCACACAATCTGTCACCACTTATTAGGCATATGGCCTTGAGAATGTTATTTCACCTCTCTACACCTCGGTTTCTTCATCTGTATAGTGGGCCTAATAATGGTGACTGTTGTGAGGATCGAGAGACTATATATAAATTACCTAGCACTGTGTCTGACACACAGGCAGTGCTTTCAATAAGTGGTAATGATTATTGTCATTATCGTATTGTCATTCGTAGTATTATTAGAACTTCTGAGACCCCAGAGAGGGCTAGAAGCATCTCCAACATAAATCACGGCTGAGACAAAGATCCCAGTCTCAGGCAAACACCTCCAACCTGACGTTCCTGCTGCTCCCTCCCAAGGGACACCTCAGAAGCCTCTGGCCTGGCCTAATGACAGCATCCGGCTGAGTCGCTCATAATCTGCTATTTATTTTTAAAATCCAGGAATGTGCCCAGCAGACTAAACAGTCCTGGTCCCCTTGATACAGGCGAAGGCAGCCCTGGACTCATGTGTGAGGCCCAGGAGGCCAGTATTCCAGGCATCTGTGGAGAGAAGGGAGGGGGACCCTGAGCCCTGGTCATCCCCCAAGCCTCCAGGCCCCTGTCTGGCTGCATGTGTGGACACTGGGCCAGAAAGGGGCTATCCCTGGGGCTTTCCATGTCTGGCCTCACCAAGTAGGTAAGCAAGCCTCAAGCTCATTGCAGTAGATGGGGCTGCCATTCTCCAAGTTGTGGACGCTCAGACCCCACTTCTGAATGCCCATATGTATGTCAGTTATCGGCACACATTCTGGTCATTTATTGCTATGTAACAAACCACTTCAAAATTGAGGGGCATAAAACAACCACTTTCACATGCTCACAAACTATGTAAAAGTCAGGAGTTCAGACAGGGTGCACCGAAGAGGGCTTTTCTCTTCTCTGCAACGTTGGGATTGGAACCTCTGCTGGGATGACATGAATGGGCTGAGGTGACTGGAATGATTAGGGCTAGAATGATCTGGAAGCACGTCCTCTCACATGTCTGGCAGCTGGGAACTAGAAGGCTGGGATCAGCTGGGACTGTCGGCCAGGGTACCTTAGACAAGGCCTCTCCCTATGTCTTGGGCTTCCTCACAGCATGGTGGCCTCAAGATGGTCAGACATCCTGAGCATGGCAGCTCATGGCAGACATGGCCACTCAGGGCTCCAGGAGTGAGTATTCCCACAAATAAGGTACAAATGTTATTGCCTTTTTTTATGACTTAGCCTTAGAAGTCATATTCCTTCTGTCTTCTACCTGACTCTTCACCTCTCTACCGCCCATCACCCCAGGTGATTCTGATGGGTGTGGCCCATGACCATGCTTCGAGAAACAAGGCACAGGGAAGGTAAATACATGGTTTCCTGTCTCCCAAGTTATGAACCATAGAGCATCAGAGCTGGTAAGGACTTCAAAGCTCACCCATCCTGACCCCAGATGGGAAGTATGAGGCCCATAGGGCATGGAGCAGGCTAGCTGCCGTTTCAGCCTTGCACAACACCCAACACCTAAGACCACAGTCACCAGAACTGGTTTGATTTCCCTGAACTCACAGGGAAGTGCCAGTAGTAGCTTTAAAGCTTGCTGTTGATGGACTGAAGGTTGTGTTAAGTCCTAAATGAGACCCACATCAAAGGTGGCTCTGAAAGTGCTTCTGGGAAGCCTTTGAGGGAATCCATCAGGAACAGGGACACACTGCCTGGAAATTGCCCAGACGATGGCATGTGATTTTAAGGGCTGTCCCGGGCAGTCTTCCTGTGCAATGTTGCATCAGTCCACTCAGAAGATGGTCCTGCTGGATGATCCGCCGTCTCATGCAGGGCAATGGGACTTTACCCCCACGGATGACAGGAAAGTAACTTTTTAATCACCCCCATCTTAAGTAATTTCAGAGAGTTGAGGCAAGAAGAACTTTGGCCTGGAGTTATTAGCAATCAGAATTATTTGGAAAGATTATGAATCTATCCTTCTCTGAAGGTCTCAAGTGCAGGAGAAACACCCCTGCCCCCCAGCTCCTTGCACTAGTTTAAGACCCTGCATGGGGTGGGGAGAGGTCTCGAAGGACACAGACCAGATGCCTCTAGCATGCCACCCTAGCAGTGTCCAGCCAGCTTCACTAGAGAACGAATTTTGGTGTCCTTGGTTTGGGGGAGGGCCTGTCAACTATAAACCTGGACCTAGGGCCAAAAATAAGAAGCATTTTCAAAGGGCCTATTGTGACGTAAGGGCAGTAAGTCTCTCACCTGTGACCAAAGCCACTGAACTGCCAAGCCCCTAGGCATCTAAAGACTTGGGGAAGGGGAAGAAAAAACTCTGGGGAGCCATACTTCCAGATGTCCCCTGCTCATTTATTTTGACATCTCAGACTATTATTTTGATTGTGCACATTTGTTTAGTCCTGGTGATAAGGCTTCCCAGGGTGCAGGCAGAGCGTGCCAAGGTGTATTTTTACAAGGCGGTCGAAGTCTCAGTAACAGGAGCTCTCCCTTCTGCCTGAGCTGGGAGGCCTGGGCTGAGCCACAGGGGGGAGAGAATTTGAGGAGGCAGGGGCTGGAGCAGAGCCTGAGGGACTTTGGGGAGAATTACAGAGTTTGCGGATTAGGAAAGTGAGGATAAGCGAATTTCTGCTGTACTTTTGTTTTCAAATGTGTCACTTTCAATCCAAGGCTTTGATGCACATGTGTTTCTGGTTAAGGACCTCAGTGTGGCCCAGGAGCTGAGTGCGCATCTCAGTGTCTTTCCCAAAGGAGGAGGGGAGTCCTGCCTCATGGAGGAGGGGGTTCAGGGACTGGTGACCCCCACCCCAAGCCTGGATTTGATTTTTTCCCTCTTTCTTTCCCCCCATTTCAAATATCAGGGAACAAAGAAGCTGACACGGAGCTGATTCCCTGGCTATTAATATTCTCATTGGAGCATTTTTTATAAATATTTTCATATGAGGGAAAGGAAATGCAAACCCACCCTATTAATCAGACGCTTGGCTTGTTGTATTTAAGAGAGAAAACTCCAGCCTCTTATTTTAAAATCCTTTGGTTTGGAAAGAAATGATTGAACACAATGCCCAGGCTGGGAGAACTGGTGCCTAAAAAACTCATTTCTCTACATGGGCAGGCGGGCTGGAGACTCTTTCTCTAATCCTTGGCAAGGGATGCGATTTCTCTTTCTAGGTAGGATCGCTGAATGCTGACACTCTGATTGCCCAGAATGACATGCCTAGGACCAAAAGATGGGAAATCACTATACCTCAGTACTGGAAGGAAACCCCACTTATTTTAAAGATGAGGAAAATGATGCCCAGAGAGGGGAGTCACTTCCTAGATCATGTTCTGAATTACCAGAAGAGCCAGAATTAATCCTAATTAACCTAGCCCAGCCCAGCATTCTTCTCCCAACTTGACAACAGCTTCACTCAGCACAGGCAAGATACAAAACTGGTTGTGTTAAAAGATTTTCAATTAAAAAACATTAGAACAACCTGAGCCCAAGGGAGTCCCTGAAGGTGTTCCCAAGGGTCAAATTAAAATAGGGAAAGATTTGCATCTCATTTGCATACACAGACTCATTTATTCAACAGACCATCAAGTGTCTACCATGTATAATGCATAGAGCTGTCCACTGACAGGTTATTTGCATATGCAGATATAGACAGGGCAGTCTTTCTAAGTAATATTCCAGCAAAAGATCTTATAAATAGGGTTGCCCTGAAGATAGGTACTGTCTTGATTTCTTTCTGATCTTTACAATGCAACAACAGCACTGTTAAATGTGCTTTTATAGAGAGATAAATAAAATATAATCCCTGCCCTCAGGGAGGCCACATTCCGGTGGGGAAGAACGATGTATAGATAAATTACAATATAGAGTGAGCAGTGCTATAGCAGAGATATACAATGTGCTCTGTGACAGAAGTAACTCATACTAATCATGAAGAGCCCTGTCCTTGTCCCTCCATACTTGGGGTCACTCAGAGAATGCACCCTCTCTCTGACACATCAATCCAGAGCTGGTAGAGCTTCAGAGACTGTCTAGTGAAAGGCAGTCCTTCCTTTTATAGATGAGGACAGGAGACCTGAGGGGGGAGTAACTCTTGAGACCTTGAGATGGGAGTATCTACCAAGCCAGAGTGTGAAGAAGAAGATAGTGGTTGATGATGGGCAGTTTCCTGGCCACCATGACGAGCATGGGCTCTAGAGCCTGCCTGCCAGCCTGCCTAGGTTCAAGTCCTGTTTCCACCACTTACTGCTGTGTGACCTTAGGCAAGTTGCTTCACCTCTCTGTGCTTCACTTTCCTCACCTATAAAATGGGAATAATTATGACATCTGCTTGAGGATTAAATTAAATGAATTAATACGGTAAAAAGCACTCTGAAAAGTTACCTGGCACATATTACCTGCTTAATAAATGTTAGTAGTAGTAATTATATTTTTATGGTTGTGCCCCCATGCATAATCTCCAGGCCAAGCCCTGCAAATCATGCTCCACGTATAGCCACACCTAGAAGAGAAACTTAACCACCCTGCCTTGCCTCTCAGCTCTACCTAATGTAAGATGTGTTGAAATCTAACTAACATTTAGGTCGTGTTTTTTTCTTCTTTTAGTTTGCAAACATGACCTCAGCTAATACAACAATCTCCTGGGATAAGTAGTATTGTCCTTGCCTTTCCTTTTTACAGATAATAAAACTGAAATTCAATCTGGCTAAGTAATTTGCCCGGGGCCACCAGGCTGGCCAGCAGCAGGGCTAGGATTCCCCCCAACTTCTGAAGCCCAAGCCTTGTTACACGCCTTCCTGAGACGGCGCCCCCTGGCTGCCGCGTGAGTGCAGAAGGCCCGCCCCTCCTGCTCCCCTCTCCACCTGCAGCTCTCAAGGCTCCAGACCAGTTCAGACTCACATCTCACTTCACACCCTCAAGCACACTGGAGCAGTGCACTGTTTTGTTTAGCAAATCAATAAAGGCAAGTGAGCCCTGCCCCGGGCCTGACATGTCCAGTCACAGGACATGTCTCTGATGGTCAGAGTGGAGGCCGAGAGGGCACCCGCCCCAGGAAGCTGCGGTTTGTCCTGTGCCACAGGTCAGGCCCCTCGCAAGCATGATCTCAGCTCCTTATGGCAACCTTGAAAGACAGGTATTATCACCCTTGTGTGACACGAGAGGAAGTCAAGGGTGGCAAGGTTTAGCGACCAGAGCAAGGCTGGTCACAGCCTAGGAGGCAGAGCCAGAGCAGAGGTGCAGGTCCCTGTGCTTGCAAAGCTCCTGCCCCGCCTGCCATCCCCACGCCCCCCAACCAAGGAGGCCCGTTCAAGGCGCCCAGTGGGTGATGTCAGGACTTCCCTGCACTCTCTACCACCGTCCGCAGCTCGGCCTGTCTGGCAGAGGAACGCCTTTGCAAGGGGGGCAGGTGCAGGACACGTGAGAGGCATTGCACGAAGCCGATTCAGCCTCTTAAGTGCAACTTCAAGTGTGAACCAGGCAAACAGGTATAGGCTCCCTCGCTGGCCCTACCCAGAGGTTCTTGGGCTCTAGAAGGCCTTCTGTGTTGCCATCTTGAGTCTCATCCAGCCAATGCGGGGGCCCCATAGTGATGCCCCAGAATCCCGCAGCCTGCTTTTTAGCTCCTTACCAGAGCTCTCCCTCACGCTCCCCAAGTTGAGTTTCTGTAATTGAATGTGTTTTATTTAGACCGTAACATTTAGTGCCACTTTGTATTTCCAATTAGGCTTCAGTCAGACGCCGAGAGTCTGATTCGTTTTGTTGTTTTGATCAACACAAAAGATGGCAACATCAGAGGAGCCGTCGTGAAAAGTTATTTCCATCCACTGATGACTAGGACAGTTGCTGTGATGTGAAGATGCAGCTTTGGAGGTGCCAAGAGATGCACCGGCTGTTAGGGAAGGGGGAGGGAGGAGAGGGGAGTCAGCGAACCCTTGGAAAGAAGCACGATTTAAGGTTCTGAGGTTCACGGCCCATACTACAGGGTCTCCCCCAGAGAGAGGAGGGAGGTGGGTGCTGGGCGTTAGGTAACTTGAGGCTCCTTCCTGCAAGGGCGGGGCTCCTGGTGCCCATGCGAGAGCGCCTTTTCTCCAGAGCGGTTCCTTGAACACCGAGTTCCCATGACATGGGAAGCTGATCACTAGTGGATTTCTGCAGAGAAAAGTCTCTGAGCTCCTCAGCCAGAAATGACCCCCATACTGGTTTACAGAAATATTGGAGAGAGGGTTTCCTCACTGCCCGTGACTTCTGACCAGCCGCTCACACATGCTGCCTGTCAGACATGTTTTCTCTCTGGAGCTGGTCCAAGGGACAAAATTTAGAATCCAACTTTGAGCTGCCAGGGAGTCGGAGGGGGTGAAGGGGGTGGCGGGATGTCAGAGGGATGATAGGAGAGTGACAGGGGAGTGGTAAGTTCGGATCCTGCCTTCTGTTAATCATCGAAGGGTCTCACGACTGCATCTGAGTTAAGGCCAACTGGAGCCTCAGTTTCTCCATTGATAAAATGTATTTGAATGTCCCCTGCAGCCGTGACATTTGGTGCATTCTTTGTGGCCCTGAATACGGTTCAAGCAGCGTCTAAGTGCCCAGCCCTGGGAGGCTGACCTGGATATGGGGCTGTGTGTGCTTGTGAGACAGGGGTGCATGGGTATAAGTGAGTGAGAATAAGCATTGCTCTGTGTTCTGGGGTGTGGAAGGGTAACTACACTAACACGGCTCTTCCGTGCAACAGGGCAGGGCTGTGCTCGCTGCGGGAGAAGCCGGTCTGTGCTCCTTCTCCTCGGGGCTTGCTGTTTTCAGAAAATGTTTTGCATTTTTCTAGCTGGCCCTT
Organism: Balaenoptera borealis; assembly: GCF_965194805.1. Lineage (NCBI taxonomy): Eukaryota > Metazoa > Chordata > Mammalia > Artiodactyla > Balaenopteridae > Balaenoptera > Balaenoptera borealis. The sequence continues at coordinate 37,114,967 of NC_138860.1, read as the reverse complement.
TGATCTTGCCGTAGCCTGCCCAGCTCAGGAACCCAGTGTCTCAGCCACAGTCTTACTTCATAGTGTGCATGCCGCACAGTTAAATTCCTCGAGCCTCCGCCACTCTGCCTGGAGTAACCTTCCTCACTCCCGCTCCTGGTTATCCCCCCTTCCCCACCTCCGCCCGCAGGTTGGGGTTTGAAATTTGTACCAGGTGCAGGGAGAACTGGCTGTGTCATCAGCGGTTGGTGGCTTAGCAAACAGTCTGGGTTCAGTCTCCATCCCTCAAGTAATGTTTAATGATGAGAAGGGGGAGATGGTCAGAGATGAGAGTCAGGCGGAAGGAAGACTGGAAAAAGAAAAATGGACACAGCCAAGAGCGATGTCTTAGTTAGCCACTCAGCCACCAAGTAATTCATCAACAACCTTTGAGGTCCTATTGTGCATGCAGAGCTCACCCTCATAATATCACATATGTAGATACAGGACACATACACGTATACAGGATGACAGATTTACAATACAGTATGCAGAGAGCTGGGAATGTGTGAGAGGGTTACCTCTCAGGGCTACCCAACAGAGCCTGGGAGTCAAGGAAGACTTCCTGGAGGGGGTGATGCTCTAGGTGTATTATGAAAGGAGAGGGGCTCACTGAGTGGGATAAATAGCAAAAGAATCTGAAAAAGAATATATATATATATATATGTATATAACTGAATCACTTTGCTGTGTACCTGAAACTAACACAACATTATAAGTCAACTAGATTTCAATTTTTAAAAAAAAGCAAAGGAAAAGCATGGAGGCATGAAAGAGTTCAGTCTTTTCAGGGACTGTTCCCCCAAATTTGATATTGCTGGGGCTGAAGGCAAGGGTTAGGAGCATCAGTCCTCACAGAATATCCACAGCACACAGGCGAGCAGCCTTCAGGTGGATTCAGCCCACCTACCACCACCAAGATAAAAGGAGACTCAGCCCAAAGAGAAGGCACCAAAAGCTCCCCCAGCCCTGCTGCTGCACCACAGAACTTGGGAGGAAACAAGCCTGCGCCCAGCTCTCGGTGTCCCTCCTCCACCAGCAGGCCCCCTGGACAGGCTGTGGAGCTGAGCAGCACAGTCAAGAAAACAGATGGCCAGCGCTGGGCAGAGCCCATTCCAACAACATTCCTCGATGGCAGAGACCTTGCCTGTCTGGGCTGCTTCTGTCTCCCGAAGAGATATTACAGTGTTTGGCCCTTGCTAGGTACTCAGTAAACACTTGCTGAAGGCTTGGAAGAGAGGAAGGGGAAGAAGGGAGACAAGAAAAGAGAGAAAAAGGGTGTATGGAAAGGAGGCCTTGTAGGATAATATAAAGAGCTCATCTTTGGAGGCAGTTGGGCCTGTATTCTTGTCTCTGCCACTCTTCTGTAGGGCGTGGCTTATCCTCTCTAAGCCTCAGTTTTACCTTCTGAAAAGTGGGCAGAACAATAATACCTGCCTTGTAAGGTTGCTGAGAAGATTCAATGACTAATCCCTGCAAATGCTTGGGACAGAGCAAGAGCCAAACCCTGGAAACGGCCCCAGCTAGGCCCTGTTCCTACCCTCTGGTTCACGCGTGGGTGTCCTGTTTCTCTGCCACTGAGTGCCCCTCCCCCGACTCCTACAAACAGGTTGCTCATTTCTCACCCTTAAGTCATCTGCCAGTTGCATCTATTTCTAGCCTCTGTCTTATGAAACAAGAAGAAGGAAGGGAAACAGATAACTGCAGAGGCTCATTTACCAATTGTCAGCTCCTGCCGTCAGCAGAGCTCTCTCTCTGCTTCTCCCTGGGTACCTAGAAAAATCATTGTGACCTTTTATTTACTGGTGGATCTAGTCAGTTCTTGGCTCCAGGTCTCTCTGCCTCCCCGCTCCCCACCCCCACCCTGCAGCCCACCCTCAGCATCCCCATCCCCAGTGATGGCTTCCTGCCTCTCGTGCTCCATCACACTTAGGATGCGCAAGCCACGCTGGGCCCTCTGAGCCTCCCTGTCTTCATGATCAGAGTCTTAAACACCTGTGGGGCACAGGGAGGAGGAGGAACCAGAATTGTTGATGGTTCCTGCTCGGTGCTGCCACCAGAGAAGATTTCTGCTGCGGATCCTCTTCTGCAGGCCTTCTCTTCCATCCCAGTTTCACTGTGGAGCAAAACTGAGATTTCGGCTAGTAAGTGACCTGCCCCAGAGTTCTCAGTAAGTCAGCAGCACTGCCTAGAAGAACATAAGTTTCTCCCAGTTCCTCATCCCAGATTTTGCCCTTTGAGCTTTACCAGGCATCTCCTCTTTTTCATCCATTTCCCCTCAACCTCTGCCACCCCCTGCACTGGTTCCTGACCTGGCTGGATGCCATGGCCCGCAGCTCTTTTGGCTTTTCTGTCTCCTTCCTCCCTGAAGCCAGCTATGCATTCACCTAAGGCCCCTCTGAGCCAGTTGGGCTGAGGTGTGCAGCCCTAGGAATAGTAACTGGGGGCGGTGACAGCTGTAGAGGTGACAAGCAGACAGAGATGGCTAACAAGTGGGCGCTGACAAGAAGACACACCACAGAGGTCCCAGGAGGCCAGGCATGAGCCAGGCAGACCCAAACTCCCTGTGTCTTCATGGGCTGCAGGAGTTAATTGTTCATACAGCATGCCTGTGTGTGTGTGTGTGTGTGTGTGTGTGTGTGTGTGTGAGAAAGAGACAGACAGAGTGTGTGCACATGCACACTTATGTATATCATATGCAAACTGGCTTCTGGAAAAAATGATCCAAGGTAGAGTATGGCTTTCTTACTCCATCACCGTCAGACCATCTGCCTTGGACTTCCCAAAGCCTTCAATGTCCATCTCAGAATTGGCCAGCCTTACAGCTCCCTTGCATTGGGGGAAAGGAATTTTAAAAGCCTCTTGTGCAAGTCAGCGCCCTCCTTTCCAAGCTCTCTTCTTGGCCCTCACTGTCAGCATCAATTTTCTGCAGGGAGTGATTTAACCTTCATTTATTCATTAATTCCTTTTTCCCCTTAACTTCATTAGGTAAGATTTATAAAGGTGCTGAATTGGAAAGGTCACCTGTCCCTGGGCCCAGGACACAGTGTGCCTACATCTCTTCTCATGAGTTTCCTTCCGGGAGTGCTCCTCCGGTGGTAGGGAGGGGAGGGGAGTAGCAGGGGAGAGAGTGAAAGCAAAGCCTGCAGCTCCCCAAGAAGGCCAGACAGGCAAGTGGATGTCACAGCCTCTGAACCAGCTCCATGCTAGCTGCTTGCTGTTGAAAGACTGAGCAGCTTGGGGAAGGGCAGTCTCCTTGTGAAGCACATCTGGAATCCTGGCTCCACCTCTTACTATACTGACCTTCACCAAATTATCTAATCTTATTAAACCTTCAGTTTTCTCTTAGGTAAGTTGTCTGTAATGATAGACTCTACTTTATCAGGTGCTGCAGGGGTGAAACAAGGTGATGTATGTATAGCACTGAGCACAGTGCCTGGCACACAGCAGTCAAGAAACAGTAGCTTTTTAAAAAGATCTTGAATTGTCCTGGATGAATTCTGGCAGTGTTGGGCAGTCGTAAGCTTACTAATCACTAGAGACTGGTATACAGGGAGTCTGTCTGATTTCTCCAAGAAAAGGAAGCCCCTATATTTTATGATTGATTCCCATCTCCAGAACCACAGAAAAAAGCCTCAGCTCAGGGAGAAGCCAGAAGGAACCAAGCCACTGCTTGGTGTCAAGATTGCTTGCCAAGGCCCACCAGATTTCTGCAGGAAGTTGGGCTAAGCTGGCATCCTGCTGTCTGTCGTAGCCTGGCCACACGCACCGTCTCAGGCCCACCCAGCAATTACCCATAGTCAGGGGCCTTTCCCAAGTCTCAGCGGCCTGCTTGGCTTGGCCTCCAGCCATCTCATCTCAAGGAGCTGTCTCTTCCATTAACAGCCTCCCTAGAAAGAGGGGAAACAGAGTATAGACTAAAGAACCATGCAGGTGTTTTGAACTTGTAGAAAGACAAGAGTATCTGCTTGCTGCCACCTTCCTGTGTCCTTGATCCTCATGCCCCCAACGGAACTCAAGACCGTCCCAATTCACCCCACTCAGAATGAATTCAGCTCTGTGAGCTTCTCTAACTTTATGGTGAAAACCACATACCTGGGGAATATCTGTCTATTTGGTGCCTCCCACATTAGGCTCTAAGCTACTAGGGGACCCGAGGCAGGTCAGAGGTACCCCGTACCCTCCCAGGGCGATGGTAGAGCCAGAACTCAATCAGCATTGGAGAAAATTATTTTAATAGGAAAGCACGGAGGGAAGCAGGCAGGCAAGCCAAGCTGAGAATATTGGGTTTGAATATGATCACAGAGGATTACAATAATTAATTTTATTTTATCTAATAGTCTTACAGTTGGGGCTTCTGGAACCCAACATGCAAATGTGTGCTCTTAGTGCAAATTGGAGCATGCCCAGAGTAATGGAGAAAAGTCTAGTCCCCTCACTTTTTCCAGAATCCTATTTCCCTTACCTGGGATCACCTATTTGTTTGCCAAAGATGGGCTAGGGAGTAAATTCCAATAGAGGAAGGAACTCTTGGCCTGAGTAAATGTGACCAGTGCCTCCTCTATGCTAGATGGAATGAAGAGAGATGCTGGGCACTGGGTAGCAGCCCGCCAAGGAACCCGGGGCTTCTGGGCAGCAGCCGCAGGAGACCTAAAGAGTGAATCTCGCCCCAGGGCAGTCCTTACCGCCATGGAAATCACTTCACATGTATGATATTAGCTGGTACTGTCCTCAGGCTCCCAGATTTAATGAGATTCTTCAGGCATTGTTAATAAACAATGCTTGACCTTTTTAGCGTAGCAACACTGTATCATTTTATTTCATGAAATAGGCCCCTACACAACAGGCCATTTGGTATAGTTATTGTTCCATTTTCAAATGAGTGTAGTTCTAAAATAGAATTTGGTTTTGCGACTCTCACAGTATCCATTGAGGTCACCAGTGATACTGGTCACTGAATAGCCCAGATAGGAAGTGACCAGTAATTGTACCTGAACTTCTCAGCCACTCCTCATTATCTGAGTTCTTCTTCTGACTGTGGCCACTATCACAGCCACCATGTCTGGCACCTAAGGACACTGTAGTTTGTACCTCTATCTTGGCCTGGCTGTGAACGATTTCCTCTCCCTGTAACTCAAGCTAAATCAATATTGGAATTTATAGGAAAGAAAGAAGGCCTCGCATAACCCTCTTTTGTTGGGCTTTCCTGAAGGAGGGTAGATATTAGTCCATGGTATGTCTGGTTCTATTTTGCGTGTCAGTTCAATTTCTTTACCTGTGGCCCTAGACTAACATCTAGTGGCCGTGGTGTAATGATGATAGGCATCAGTACAGAGACTGAAGCTGCACACACAATTTAGTCTTTAAATATTTTCTGTCTCTGGGGTCAACTGGATACAATAGATGCCCTGTATCTCTCAGGATACACCCCTCAGGGACACATTAGTTATAGAACAAAGGTGATTGACATTTTCTGAGTCCAGTGAATAGCCTCGTCCTTTCAATCCAACTTATAAGCCCCTCCTACTTCAGGGATGCCTTTGGCCCAGAGGTGTCGCTTTCCCGCATCTTAAGGCTACAGTCTTAACGTATAAAATTACATGAAACATAAACAGTGACAGATAACCATTAGAGGAGAGTCATTCTTTTACATTGTAAAAATAGAGTTGGGAATTGTCACTTTTAAGAGGTAAGAGAAAGACATATGAACAGAATACCAAGAGTCTCTCATTTGTCTCTTAACATTAAATCTAAACCATAAAACCACAGACAAGAGACTCTTACATTTGGAGCCTCTTTTGTTTTCCTTTCTTTGTAAGAAGGGTATGGAGTGTGCAAAAAACATGCACTCAAAAAAAGGTATCATTTCACCACACTTTGGTCTCCTCAATGGTAAAAATAAAAACTCCAACTGCCTGATCTCTAAGTCTGTAACTAGTGACTAATTTTGATTCAGTGAGATTTCATGGGGCGAACATTTGGACAGTTTCCAATATGATACTTGCTTATGTGTGTATGTACGAAGCTCTGCTCTTCCATCTTCTTGGCTTTGAATTAAGAAATTCAGGAAGTTATCAAATGCTACATGCTACAATATGGACAAACCTTGAAAACATACTACTAGTGAAAGAAGCCAGCCACAAAAGGCCACATATTGTTTGCTCCCATTTATATGAAATGTCCAGAATGGTAAATCCATAGAGACAAAGAATTGATAGGTGGTTCCCTAGGGCTGGAGAGATTCAGGGGCAGGCAGAATGGAGGGTGACTGCTAATGGATATAGGGTTTCTTTCGAGGGGTAAGGAAAATGTACTAAAATTGCTTGTGGTCATGGTGGCACAACTCTGAATATACTGAAAACCATTGCCTTGTACACTTTACATGGGTGAATTTTATGGTATGTGAATTTTATCTCAATAAAGCTGTTACTTAAAGAAAAATCATAGGAAGGCTGGGCCATAATTGGTGGCCACCCCATAACCTCTCCTCCCTCTGGTCACCACCACCCAAGAAGGCGTGGACGCCCCACCATGGATGAGGCCGGTGGGTGGCATCTGCGGGGTCTGCTGTCCTTCTTTCTTTTTCTTCCTTCCCTTCTTCTCCCTGCTCTTCTCCTGCCTTGGTCTCCTGCTCTTGCCTATTCCTTCTGTTTCCCCTCTTCTTTTTCCTTCTCTTCCTACTGATCCCACCAGCCAATGGGTTTTCCTTGACCCCAGGAAACTGAAAGGGAGGAAACAAGAGATAACAGTGAAAATTAATCATAACTATAATAATAAATTATTTGTACTATGATAAATTATTAAAGCTGTCCAGGACTTAATTTAATCTTCACAACATCCCCATTAAGGGGATAATTATCCACATTTTATAGGTGAAGAAACTAAGATTCAAGCAAGCAGAGTAACATACCCAAGCTTACCAAGGAGCAAAACCAGAATTCAAATCCAGGCCTGTCTGGCCTCAGAGCCTATTCTCCAAAGCATGAGAAGACCTTAAATATGAGTCTGGGCTTGGTTATTTATTGATGAATTATAATAGAAGTCATTTGACGGGGTTCAAAAGTGCAGTATCTACAATCTCATCTGTTGGTCTGATATTTATGGCCATTTATGGGTGATATCTGTGTGGCGCTTCCATTCTTTATGGTTTTCATTAGGACTCTAATCCTGTTTAGAAGTCTGTTTGTCATTTTTAACTCCTCTGTTTAATTTGGGACAGCCCTAATCCTTCTACACTACAAGCTGGAGGGAGACAGATCCCGATGGCTCTTTTCTTCTCGCAGTTGCATGCAGCCGGGCGTGGGAGGGGGCGACAAGCATGGTGTGTGTGTGTCATGAGTGTGTGTGACGTGAATATGCGTGTGAGCATGTGATGGGAGTACGTGTGAAGTGTGTTTGCTGTCAGTGTGTTGGTGTGGAATGTGAGTAGATGGTACGAATGTGTGCTTGTGCTCATGAGTGTGTTTGCATAAGAGTATGCGCTTGTGGAGTGAGTGGGTATGTGTGTGTCAGGGGGCTATCATTCACTGTATCCTTTTTTTTCAGAATCACACACATTCTTGAGTTGAGGCCTAACCATTGGTTTCCAAGGCACAGGGACCGTTCTCCCCTCCCCCGTCACGGCCTGCCAGGCTCTCTCCCCTAAGACAAGCTTGGAGTTGGAGGGGAGTCTTGAGTCCAGCCTCTCACTCATCAGGGACCTTGAACTCCTGCTTAGAGCTCCCCAGTAATGGAAATCTCCCCTCCTCCCCACGTTGTTGGTTTATAGAAGAATTCTTCCACTGGACTATTCTTTGTGAAGGAGGCCTAGAGTTGTTTTACTTTGTTTAATTCACATGTAAAAAGTCTACTCCCAAGGAACCAGTAAGAAAAGACATCTAAAAGCAACATCCTTTTTTGTGTCCTTTGCTGTCCCCAGAGCACACACCAAAGCTCATTCCCTCTGCTTTGGCTTGTGATGTTTTCCTGCCCAGGACACTATACTCTCCCCCTCCTCAAGTCCCACCTCCTCCGTGGAGCCTTCTCTGCTCTTCAACTCACACTTGACGCCCACCTTCTCTGGACCCCCCCAAAGGGCTTATAAGAGGTACAATGTTTAGTACCTAAAAATATTCTGTCTCTGGGTCATCTGGGTAAAATTCTGGTTGACCCACACTGCACATTTCAGCTACCTATTTCCCTAGAGAGTTTGGGCATCAGGGCCACCAGATATGATGGTTCAGGTTGTGTACTGTACAAAGGCATCTGGCTGAGGGCCAAGTGAGGCTGAAACCAGGTTTTCACTCATCTTACCAAGCCATGCACCTAGAGGGGGCACCTTTCCCAAATTGCACAAAAGGACTCTTATTGGCTGGAGGTGGCCAGGGAGCCTCAGAGAGTTCAGTCCTGTTGTCTCAAGGCCCCCAGTAGCAGCCAGAGGAGTGCTTATTGAGGGACACAGAGAGCGCTGCCTTCCTTCCCCACTCCTCGGCAGATGAACCTGGCCCCCACGGCCCTCCTTCAGAAGACCTTGACCCCTCTGAGTAATCCCACCACACTCCGGTCACCACTTAGCTCCACATGCCCTCATCTGACTCCAGCTTAATTTTCACTTCTCAGTATCTGCCTTTTAAGAGTCCTAAATCTTTTTTTCACATCTTTGTTATGTCCTTCCAACTAGTTACCAAGCTTTAGGAGGGTGGAGAGCATGCTTGCATTCCATTTGTTTTCGGCCACCCCTGTGACATCTGTCCAAGGACTCAGTCCCACTGGGGGCCAAGTTAGTGCTATTGACACACTGAGCCACCAGCTGAAGGAGCAGAGAAACCAAAGTTCTGTGTTCAGAGCCATGAGTCAGGGCATCGACCCGTCTCCAGAAACACCAGCTCAGCCGGGCATCTCAGGGGACAGAACCCATCTACTCAGCCTCCCTCCCGCTCTGGTCCTAGTTACCTGCAAAAGGTTCCTAAGGATTAGAAAGTTCTGGACAAACTCAGCCTATCTCCTGGTTTCTCTCTAGGGTGACACAAAGTACTGGACAGGAAAATGAAGAAGTGGCCCCAGCCCTTCACCAGATTAACCTTTAATTATCACTTAGTGAATCATCGATTAGGTTTCTGATGGGCAGTGGCTCGGCAAGGACTAAAGCTGTACCGCTTCAGATGCATGTTTGGTTTGGATGAGGGACAGGCCCGCATGGAGGCAGAGCATCCCAGGAAATGGCCTTTTGCTGGGTCTATGGCGTGGTTTGGTTGTGCCTCTGCAGAAAAATGTATGAGGCGTGTCTAGCCTGCAACAGTGGGAAAAGTTGCCTTTTCTTCCTCAAGACCTCCAACCCCGGGTCCCTGGCTGACCCCCTCCGCTTCCATCTCCACCTTTCAGCATTGGTACACTCTCAACCCACCCTCACACTCCAAAATAAAGCATTCAGGAAGTCACTAAATAGCAGTATTGATGCGCCATCCCCGCATGCCCTGAAATGATAATGCATCACCCGTGGTGCGTAGCCAGACGGAGCCAGATTACGCTCAGGTGGTTAAAAGTCCAGGTCTAATTAGAGTTCCAGGGAATCAAGCCATTGTATTATTAATGATCTTCCTCCAATGTTCTGATTAAAACAGTAATTTTAATAAGCACAGCTCAATGCTAAGTGTTCACTGAGCACCTAATTACATCAGTTATAACTCCAAAATTACTTAAAATTCCCTTTTTCCACCAGACCCTGCATGCACCAAATAAAATAGAGACTCAGACAACTTGGTGATTACTTGCTGTAATTAATTTCTTAAGCACCTGTTGTTGTTTTTCTAAAAAAAGGGAAAGAATCTTTTGTCTCTCTTCCATCTCCCTACCTCCCCCTCCACCCCTTTGTATCCCCAGAGGCTCTGTGGCATTGGTTCCATTAGAGGCTGCCACTGAAGGAGGCCACGAACTGAAAGAAGTGAGGAAGGTAAAGATTTGAACAGTCCCTGCTACCACCCTTCAGGCAAGGGGAGGCTGCAAAGCTCCAATCTGCACTGATGGCTCAGACAGGGCTGGGCACTAGGGGTGGGGAGGCGGGAGCACCCAAAGGGCTTCTAACCAAGATCCCGTTCCTCACCACATCCCTGTCTTCCTTAGACCAGCTTCGGATGCCTTATTTAATGATCGCACTTGCATCTCCAGGACGGCAGAGGCAAACGGGTTGAGAGCCTTCCCATTGTGGCTGTCCACAAATTCTTCTGACCCGTGAGCCACTTGAGTTAAAAAAGAGACCTCAAAAAAATAAATAAAATAAAATTCAAAAAAAAAAAGAGACAGGCAGAGAAAAAAAAAAAAAAGAGACCTCACACCAGTTCACTCTGTTCAAGGACACCAGAATTTCAGAAAGAATGGTCTGCTGAGTCATCTGAGAGTTGAGGTGCAGAGTTTTCTTTAAAAAAAAAAAAAATCATAAGTTATCCATAAGTTATCAGTCTATCCCCGGAAATAACACCAATAATTCCCCTGCGTTTGTGCGATAAACTTGATCCTGAACAATGCACGGCTGTGGCTCTCACTTCACATGACCCTCGTGACAACAAATGAGTTAGGAAGGGCAGTTGTTAGCATTCGCATGCCCAATCAGTGTGCCGAGATAGAATCAAATCGTAGCTTTATTCTGTCTCCCACCATCGCTTTACCTACATCTGGGGCAGGCTGCATAGCTCATCAGCTCACTTGTGGATAATAAAAAGTCCTTCATGTCTCAAGCACAGCCTCCATTCAGAAGCATAATGCCCAGTTCCATACCAGAAGAAAAACTCTGGCCTTGACGGATGCCCAGATCTTTCTCTCCCCGACCCCCAGCCTGGGCCTGCTGCACACTCCCCACTTGCAGGGATGGGAGGTGGGGAGGCGTGTTTCTTCTCTTTCTGTCACCTATCTTCCCACCCTCGAGCTGTTGTTACCCCTTTAGAAGAGGAGCAGAGGAAGGGTCAGGGAGGTCCTTCTCTCTTAAACTGGAATTGTCGCAAGACAGCCTCATGCTCTCCGAGCAGGCTGGCGTTTCTGGCTCTTTCGGGGCTGAGTCCTCCCTGGGCCTGTGGGCACCTCTCTGCCAAGCTGCTTTGGCTGCTGCTCCCATCAGGCGGGCAGTACTTCCTCTTGTCCTGCCACTCTCCCCTCTGCCTCCATCAGCCAGCAGTTCCCTTCACGTGAAGATGCTCACACTAGTGACGTAGCCCCACCTCCAGGGGTCCTCTTGGACAAGTAGTAAAATGCTGCCAGGCCGGCTCTCCTTCCTGAGGTGTCCACATCTAGATCTGATGCAAGGAAGCCCTTGCACATCCTCGGCCTGCCACCATCCCCGGGGAGCTCAGTGACCTCCCACGGTCCTGCCTTCACCCTGTCTCCTAAGAGCTCGCCACCTTACCCTCTGGATTTCCTGCCTCCTGGCTTTTCCTGTCCACTCTGACCCCTACAGTCCAGAGGATGCATCAAGCTTTCTAAGTGGTCCTACTGAAGGGTGGCTAGGTCACAGCATCCCAAGGTCCTCCTCCAAACATCTCACAGAATCCTTTCGTCATTCCTTCGACCCTTTCATTGCCTTGATCTGGGTCAGGGGATACAGAATAAAGGGTAGAAGAATCATGAACTTGGATCTTAAGAATCTACTCTGAAATCTTGCACCGTACTTTAGCAGGCTGCATTCATTGTATCTCGGTGCCTTGGTGGATGCTTTAATTTTGACATCCGCTAATATTTACAGATGTGGAAAGTGAAGCTCAGAGAGGTTAGATGGCTTACCCAGCACAGCTGAGAACCTAGTGTGGCTGAGCCAAGTTCTTCTGACAGTAACAGCCGTGTCCTTTCCGTGACACCGTGCACCTCTGCTGGGTTAGAAACGTTGTCTATTTAAACAAACCACAAAAAGCCTTCACATCACCTAATGGATCCCAGCAGAATGCCAGCAGGCTCAGCCACACCTAGAGAGTCTTTGCATAGTTCTTAGTACATTTACTTAAGGAGCTTAAAATAAAACCTGAATCACTGAGTAAGTGTGATTAGCTTCTCAGCAGGTATTTATAGATGTATTTTATGTAGGAAACTGGAGTTGGAACATACAGGGATATCCCATATGAAGAAATAAAAAGCAGAGCCCTGTGAATAACCTAAAAAGAGAGAGACCTCAGAAGAGCTTAAAAAGTATGTTTGCGTCTTGCCAGTTGGGCAGGGGGTCAGAGTCTAGATTCAGAGAGAAGGGTCACAGAGGTTGATGGAAGAAGGCTGTGTGGAGCAGTCATTGGCACGTGTAGGGGAGGGAAGGACATTCTGATTAGCAGGAATGCATGAGCGAAAAAAGTTAAGGAGGCAAGACCACGCAGAGCAGGAGAGGAGGCCAGCCTGCCAGGGGTGGGATTCGTGCTGACAGAAGAGTCCAGAGTGGGAAGTTCAGCCTGGGTGGAGAGTAGAGGTAAAAGACTGAAACATTGGGCTGGGGTATTTGGATTATAAACTTTATCCAAGAAGCATTTTTTTCATGTTGTTTTGACTTTTGTTTTTTGTAGGGGAAGGTATTGGTTTTTGATTGTTTTTTAGCTGAGGCCATCATTACAAAACACTGCCTCTGGGAAGCCTTCCTTGATTTGCCCTTCTTCTTTGCTCTTGTAGTTTTACCACATCTTGGTCATAGTGCTGTTTCGTTATGATCTGGGGGTCCATCTGTCTTCTTGACAACACTATGAGTACTTCAGGATCAGGGCCATGTCTGTTCATCTTGGAACTTCATGCCTACACAGAATACATAGCCAGTCCCTAATATATTAATAATAACTGACAGCTATATCTCAGGCACTGGGCTAAGTGTTTTCTAACCCATGTCACCCATTATGCCTAAGAGGCAATTTAGTGAGGAGTTCTGCAGCCAGCCTGCCTAGGTTTGAATCCCAGCTCTACAATGTACTGGCTATAAGACTATCAACAAATTCACTAAGATTCTCTGTGCCTCCGTTTCTTCCTCATCTGCAGATAGCAAGTCTTATAGAAGTATGTGCTATAATTATCACCATTTTGCAAATCAACAAATGGGGCTCAGAGCTGAGTAACGTGCCAAAGGTCACGCAGCTAATAAGCAAAGGGGCTGGGATTTGGACCCAGGCAGCTTGATTCTAGGGCCCATGTCCTCAACGACTACACCTTTTTGAAGAAAAGAAAAAATGAGGGTGTGCAGAACACATGTAGTGTGGAAAGAAGAAGAGGGAGACCAATGGGCCATCAGCCACCAGCCCACTGTGAGGATGGGGGCCTGCAGCTGGGGCCAGTGGAGGGAGGCAGCAGGCATGCCATGGCGGGGACAGACCTAGGACACATCATGAGAGAAGAAATGCAAAACTGCTCCTTTTCCTCCTTTCTCTTCTGTTTCCACCACCCTGGCCCTCCATGACTTACCCCCGAATCACTTTTCTGACCAGCCATCTCGTCCTGATACACGCCCATTCCTGGGCTTCTTCCTGTACCTTCTCATGTTTGTTCTCCGTTCATGCTTTTCTCTCCTCACAGAATGCCCTTCCTCCATTCCTGCCTCTCAAAATATCACCAAGTTTTCAAGGCCTGCTACACATGATGACACCTTCCTGGTCCCTTCAGCCCGAAGTGATCATTCCCCATTGAAACTCTTATGTGACATCTTTCACTTTCTAGCTTCCCCACCAGAGGGGATGCTTCTGGAGGGCACTGGAGGGCCATGACTAACTCGGATTTGCTATACCACAGCACAGGACATGATACCTGGTCTGTTGAATAAATGAGTAGACGAATGAAGGAAGGATCCGTAGCCAGATGGACTAATGCATGAGTAAATGAATGAATAGACAAATGAACAAATTATAAGTACCAAGTGTATTTCCACCACATGCAGGTCCACCCAGTTATAAAGCAAGTCTACATGAATGTAGGTGCCTGAGACCAGGCCAATCAACCGGTACTGACTAGTCCCCAGGGGGCAGAGCACTGTGGCTCTGTAGTCATCGCTGCCTCAGTGGAATGGTCTTTATTCAATTGGCCAGTCTCTACCAGTTCCCAAAGCAGCACCGAGGCCCAGGATTCAGCAAAGCATGGGAGCCCCCCTGGCTCATACCACCTTGCCAAGGTAAAATGAACGAATGGCATGAATGAATAAGTGAGCTCTATACAGAAAGGAAATTTAAAAATTTTAATATAAGTGTAGGAGACTTTTTTCCTTAGGCAGAGATTTAACTTACAGTCGTATCCTCCACCTCTCTCTCTGTCTCTTACACACACATGCACACTAGTCCACTCACCTGTTAACATGTCCCAGGAAGCTGTGAGTGACAAGAAACTGCTCTGTCCTTCCCTGGGGAGCTAGTCACTTAGCATACTAAGAAAAATCAGAGAGAGTATTTTCAGATTTGATGTGTCAGGGAGGACAAGATGGCCTCATCTCAGATGGTTAGAAAGACAAGTTGAGAAATGATGGAGAAGATGCACGCCATGGGTCCACTGGAGACCAATATTCATAGCACGAGGGTCCAATGGCTTCCTGTCTACTCAGAATTGTAAGATAGCTTAGGCAGAGAGGGGGAGGCCCGTCTCAGATCCAGCACCTGTGGGTAGAGCTTTCTTATGTGCACAGCTGTTGACAGGGGTGGACAGAAGAGGGGCCAGGGCACTTGGGCTTTTGACCAGACCCCAGTCCAGCTTTCACCATCTGGTAGGATTTTGCTCTCCCTACATCAAGATGACCTGGGAACTTCAACCTGGGGTCCCTTCAATACCCCAGAATTCCACAGAAGGTATCAAGGATGGAAAATCAGCACACAAGGAGTCCCCAAGGCCTTACCAGCTCCCATCAATAACCCTGAGTGGCAACATCAGAGGCGGAAGTGCAGCTGGGCACTGGGAGGCAGGAACTGGAGCCTGGTGTGGAGGCGATGCCAGGAACTCTGCTAAAGGGAGCTCGTTAGGGCCCCCTTGAGGAGCAGTGGAGTCCTGAAGGCCCCACTTTCCCTCTTAGAGGACTCCGTGAGTCCTCTTCTCAAACAACACTGAAGGTAGCCCCATCCCCTACCCAGGCAACAGCAAAGGCATTCTTACCCCAGATCTCCGACCAGCCTCTTCTTGGGCTCTGATGATTCCCTCCCCAAACCTCACCTTCTAAAGTTTATGAGCCGTACATGCTTCAGAGAGAGTTTGGGATTAACGGGAGGGCCACACCCTCTCGTCTGGCTCTCCTGGTGGCTGGAAGGCAGGAGAGCCAGAATTTGAAGGGGTGGGGCCCAGAAACCGGGACATATTAGGCAGATGCCAGCTCTCAGATAAATCAAGCTCCATGTGGTAAGGCTACCCTTGGGCTCTCTGCATCCAGGGGCCCCACTGGAAAAGTCTGGAGGAATAGAAGTGTGAATGAACGAATGGGAATGGACAGGTGAAGGGGCACCCTGCTTCATTACTCCATCCCCTTGCCATCATCACTTTTCCCCTCTGGGGCAGACAAGTTGATGTTGGCCCTGTAGGGAGCTTTGTGGGCCCTGGCTAATCCCAGACATCTGGTTTCCAGGTGAGAGATCAGATTTAGCTATTTCATAGACCCTGTATTTCCCAAATCCTCTCATCCCCTATTTCCTACCCCACCTGCTTTCCCTAACTGAATAAATCCATGGTTGTCATGGAGACAGCATAGTATCAGCCTCTCTGCTTCTTTGTAGAGCCTTCCAAAAAACAGCACTAGAGAGGGCCCTTTCTGGCACAGGAGTCCTGTCTGAGAAAGTATGGTACGGTATTTGGAATATCTGCTTTGCCCATTCACTTTCTTCCCTCTTTGTACTTCTTCCTTGCCCGAGTTCCACCTTCTTCCTTAGGAGACTAAGCTCAATTTGACTTTTTCCAGCCAAGGATCCTGAATTTCAGTGTTCTTCAGCCTCCAGTGGGGATTATGTCATGAATAAGGACAACAGTTTGAGTGGCTGTGTAGACCTAATTCTCCCCATATGATAGATAGAACAGCAGTCTCAGCCCAAAGAGGCAAGGTGGCTTACTCAAGGTCAGCCTGCACAGGAGTGCAGAGTCTGGATGAGGGCCCTCTGCAGCTTCCCGCGCAAACACTGCCACCTTCAGTGGGTCTGCACAGAGAGATCGAGCATGATAACTACCACTATTAAGCACCAACTGCGTGCAAGCCTCTTTGTGTACAGATGTCACTTAAACCTCAAAACAACCCGGTGAAGTTAATATCATTATTTGTCAGCATTTCACAGAGGAGGAAACTGAGGTGCAAGAAGGACAATAAGGACCATTTATTAATGTCATACAGTCGATAATTATAGCAGCTGGATTTGAAACTGAGGACTGTCTCCTTCAAAGTCCAGCTTCTTAACGAGGACAAAGTAAATATGGCCTCTACCAAAAGGGTACAGGAGGAGCCATCATTACCCAAGTGCTCATCAATAGGATGAACTCCACTCTTTGGGGCCAGAAATTTCTTTCCCCATCATCCTTTCCCCTTTGACTCCTGCATGACCTTCTGCTGGGTTTTATGAATGAGAAGGAAAAAATATCACTGAAAAGTTCAACCAATTTTGGCTCCCACTCTCCGAGTGATAGATAGCTTTAATCACTCCAAATTACTCAGCCACTCCACTCTTCTCCCCCAAGTCATTAAAAATAGATTTTCTCTTTGAACCTCACTCTGCCCTCGGGTCTCCAGATAGTCAGAAGTTCTTAGGAGACGGCCCCAGGGTCAGCTTTTGGTCAGAAGGTTGCACGTTGCTTTGGTTGCAATCACAGGCTCCAGAACCTCCAGCTGGTTTTCTGGGGGCGGGGTGGGGCGGGGCGGGGCGGGGCGGGGGTTGGGGGGAGGTTGGTGTCTCCTTCTTCTTAATGATATTGATCATGTGACTTTCACAGCTCAGAGGATGGGCAGCGGGCTGGGTTGGTGTTTACTTTATGAGGATTTAAGGTGATCTCACACATGACTATTGATTTTTAAAGAACTGGACCTAACCCTGGGAACAAACAATACTGAGTTCTTCACATTAATTACTGGGAAGTTGATTCGTAGGGAAAACTGAAGCTGAAAATAGAAGCTCAGAGGTGCCCTGGTCCCTGATGAACAGGCAGGACAGGTGAGACGGGTATTGCTGTCTCCATTTTAAAAATAAAGAAGGGAGGCTTGAAGAGGTTAAGCAGCTTGCCCAAGGCCTCACAGCGAACAGCTAGCAAGACCAGGACAGGAGGCCCCTGCCACCTCCACTGCCCCCACTCTGTGCCTACTGAGGGCCCTGACATTCCGAGCAGGCTCAGGATGGAGACTGTGGAACCCATTCAGAGTCATGTCCATTACTCTTATGGTCCTGGCAGGTTTTAAAAAAATCTAGCAGGGCATCCTCACCCCCACCAACCCATCTCCTCCCTCACCCTCTCACATCACCCCTTGTGTTGTCTGGCTCCAGATGCACCAGCTGAATCGCTGTCAGCAACCAGAGAAAAGTGAGCAAGAGGCAGGCAGTGGTCAGGTGAGGGAGCGTAATTACAGCGGCTGGGCCCTGACGTCCAGGAGAAAGAAAGGGGACCCTGACAGCCCCCCTTGGGGGCAGCCCCAGGAGAGGGGCCTTTCCTTACTGCTGCCTGTGCCTCCACCGCACCACCTCAACCTGGGAGTCGGATGAACCTGGACTCCAGTTCTGTTTCCGCCACCTACAAGGCATGCAACTTGGGCAGTTTGTTTAACCCAAGACTCAGTTTTCTAATAAATAAGGTGGGCCTAATCCCTCGCCTGCAAGGCTGATGTAAGGATTAGGTGAGGTGACATAGGGAAAGTGCCTGGCGTGCAGTAGGTGCAGGATAAACGGCCACTATCATTATCGTTCCTGCTGCTTCATTCCCTTGAACAAGCTCAGTCAACTGCCCGGCTCAGAGGAAGGTGGTGCCAGGCAGGAGGCCTCAGTCCCCATCGCTTCTCCGCCCATCCCTGGGGAGCAGATCCAAGGAGGCGATCTCACTTCTGCCCCCAAGCACACCCAGCGGGGGAGAATTAGATTAAGATGCTGTTTCAGGCATCCAGTTGACAGTCAGCTCTTTGCCTGTAAAGCATAGGAGAGAGGATGCAGGTATTATTCTGTGGAGTCTTGCTGACTCAAAGGGGCCATAGTCTGAGGCATGTCAGGAGCCAGGGGAGCCTGGCCTGTTCCCGGAGGGTCCACTTTGGCTTGGGTGCCTGAGAGAAACTGACCAGGGCTGGGGCCTTGGCCTGGCCTCCCTGACCGTCTGCCCATGTTCCTCTCCCTGTGAGGACTGTGAACCCTGGCCCCATCGGGTGTACAGGGAAGGCAGAACCCTAAGCTCTCAGACCTCCCAGTGCTGGTTGTACCTGTTCGCCACGGGGCGGACAAGATTCGGGGTAAGCGGTGAAGAGAGACTCCTCCCACCACCCATGGGAACAGGTAACAACTGCTGGGCGCTGGCCAGCTCCTAGGAGCAGTGGAGTCAGAGAAACCAAAGCCTCACCTGCCCTCTGGTTGCTTCCCGCCTCCTGAATCCTGCTCTGGTCCCAGCTCCATCTCCTGGGACTGACCCCTGAACCCCCTGTCCCTCCTTTCCTCAGAAAGATCCCTTATGACATGTCACCACCACGGGCCACAGAG
Organism: Balaenoptera borealis; assembly: GCF_965194805.1. Classification (NCBI taxonomy): domain Eukaryota; kingdom Metazoa; phylum Chordata; class Mammalia; order Artiodactyla; family Balaenopteridae; genus Balaenoptera; species Balaenoptera borealis. The sequence goes on along the minus strand of NC_138860.1, from coordinate 37,096,353 downwards.
GACGCACTGCAGCTGGCCACCTCCACTCACTGTGAGATAGAGCCCAGGGTTAAGCCAGCCCTTTGGGTGCCTCTATTTCCTGGTGGAACAAATGGATCCCTAACCTCCCTTCCTCCCCAGGGAGCTGTGCAGATCAAATGAGATAAGGGGTGTGAGAGCACTGAGAAAGTGCTAAACCCTCTCTGGGCATCGGCATCTGTTGCGATTGTGCCGTGGAGCTCATCCCGCACACCAGCCCTGGTGGGGCTTCCCGTCAGTCTGCCCTCAGCTGTGAATGCAAATGAGCATCAGATTGCTTCTTGAAAACAGATCTGGTTTGGGAAAAAGAGGAGAAATTGGGTCTGAGACCCTACAAACTCCAAGGGGAGAGAGGTTGGGCTGGCAGGGAGGGACCACCAAGAGAAGATACAAAGGAAAGGAGAGAGGTGTGGGGAGCCAGTTGCGTTTCAGCTGCCGTGCACTTTGCTCCGGGCCCTGGAGACCAGGAGGCTGTAGCTCAGGCCAACTGCATGCTTCCACCCAGGCTGCATCACTTCCCACCCCCTACCACCTGGCTCTCAGCCACTGAGAAGGCCACTGTTTCTTTCCTTGTGTCAGGAGGCAGGGGACACATGTGGGGACAGGTGTACCATCTAGCAGGGGGGAGCAGATTCCAGAGAAGCAGGGGATTAAATGCTCTGTCCCCAAGGGGCCCTACCAGCCTGGGGAACAGCTTTCCCTTATTCCTTCCCTCTCTCCCTCTCTCTCGTGCATGACTGCAAAGGAATCCTTCAGCCTCTAGAACAGAGTGCCCATGCCAAAGCTCCCTGAGGAGAACCTCCAAGCTCTGTCCTTTGAGCCACGACTGTCCCTTGATTATACCTCTATTGCGGCATCTATTCTGCCGTATTAAGACGATCCTGTTTCCTTTGTCCTCAACCAAACCATGGGCCCCAGGAGGGCAGAGAATGTCGCCCAATGCCTAATGGAGAGCTTAACACAACATAAATGCTCTGTAAATACTGAAGGACCGTGTGGCACCCAGGCACAGCCCATGGTCAGAATCCTCTGTGTTGTTCTGCTTTCAACTCAGCTGTTTCTCCGATAGATGCCCCCAGATTCTCAGAACCAAGGTGGCTCCTTTTAGGCATCCACACAGGGTGGCAGAGATACAACCTTGATTCTCTTTCCCCAGGTTTACGCACCAAAGGGCTCCTGTCCCTCGGTCCACCATTGGGGAACTCTTCTCTGAAGAGTGATGGGTTTGCACCTGATGGTAGTAACTCTCCAGGCTGATAGTAACTACCAGGGTCACAGAGGCCCCCTGGGCCTCACCCTGGGTGGTCCAAGCCCTATGGGTATGCCCTGTCCTTCAACGTCTTCAGGAAGGAGGATGGTTCCAGCAGTTCCCTTGGTGATTCGTCCCCACAGCCGATGATAATCTGATATCACATCCCTTGCTGTGCAGGGCGCTGCACCCCGTGGGCTGACCAGTGTGCTTAGAGGGGAGGGAGTTGGGTTGGGGAGAGAACCACTCCGAACTCTGCACCCCTGCTGAGCCCTTCCCACGTACGTCAACCCCACAGACTGAGGCCAAGGGGGGCACTGGAGACGTGAGGCCCCGGGGTCAGAGGAGACAAGAACACAGTATGAGTCACCTTTCATGAACAGTGTTTCTTCAGTAAATGACTTCATCGGACAGTTATATTCATTAGAGGTATAATTACAAGACATAAGATCAAGCGGAGAAGAATGCCAAGCGTGCGGGGGGAATCCAGTGCGAAGCGGTCCCCTGGTCCTGGGGAGAAGGCAGTGGAGGCGGGCGGGAGAAGGGCATCCTCTGTCGGAGGCTCTTCACCACCACACTCCTTTGCCGACGCAGCCACCCTCAGATCCCAGCGCTCAGAGCAGAGGGGGTGGGGAGCCTCAGGCATAAATAAAGTGCAATCATAATAAACAAACACTAATTAAAGTGTCACTGAGTGTCCCATTAAACTCTGAGTCAGCCCTGACAAAGCTGCCTGACACGGTGGACACTCTCCAGGAGAAGCTCCCTTGCCTTCTCCAGCTTCCCGGGACAATGCCCATCCCCTCCCCATCCTCCCCAACACACCAGGTCCTAGGGCAAGTGCCTGCCTTCGCCTGGTGCAGAGTGAAGTGGCCCCTGACCCCAGAAGTTTGCACTTTCAGGGCCTCCATAGGTCAGGGCCTCCATAGACTCAGAGATATTAGAACCAATTTCTCCCTGGCTATAACGCAGTCCCCAGGCTAACCTCCATCTCTCCTCCCCCTGAGTCAGTCTAGTTCCTTCCACTAGTTCCTTTCGTAGTCCCTAGGCAGAGTTTGATTCTATTTCTTCATGGCCCCAGGGCCTGACACTTAAAGAGATTCCCCAAGACGTGAGGTCACATTTACCAGTGGTTCTCATAAGAATCACCTGGAGAGCTTGTTAGAACCATTTCTCAGGCCCCGCCCCATCCCAGAGGTTCTAACCCAGTGGACTCTGGATTTTTATGCCCCTTAAGCTCACAGGTAATGCCAAGGATGTTGGTTTGAGAACTCCGGCCACCTCTTCATGGAGGACATTCTTTTGGCCAAGGAGTGACAGGCTGGATGGCTTACAGACGTCATGTATTCCAGCTCTGTGGCCTTCTCGGTCCTTCCCAAGTTAACCCAAACCTGCCTTTCTAGATTTATACCCATCACTCCTCACCCTCATGCAACGTTTTCTGAAGAAACTCTGCTTTCCTATGTTTGCTCATGTGGTTCTTTCCACCTGGGACGCTTTTCATCTGTGTAAATATTAATCACCCTTGAAGACGCAGACCCAGGCCACATCCCTTACAAAGCCTTCCTGGGACTCCCATCTAGAGCAGTGCTCTCCCGTGATAACAAAGCGCCATCCACACAGCTACGCATGGAATTTTAACTTTTCCAGCAGCCATATTTTAAAAAGTAAGAAGAGACAGTTGAAATTCATAGTAGATTTTATTTAACTCAATATTTACTAAATTTTTATCTTTTCAACATGTGTCAATAAAAAATTATTACTGTGCTATTTTACATTCTTGTTTCCCGTGCTCAACCGTCAACATCCGGTGTCCTTAGAGCACATCTCTAAGGAATAGAATTCTAACTAACCCCACTCCAGATGCTGGTGACCACACGGGCCCACACATTGGATGGCGCAGACGTAGAAGTAGTATTTTCTTTGCTCTGAATTCCCTCAGCCCTCTTTCAATACCTCTCTTATAACACACATCACTTTTCTTGTTTTTATTGCTAGTCTGTTTGCAACTTGAAGGTGATGGCTGTGTTTTAATGCTGCTGTTGATCTTATTCCCCTAAAGTGCCCAGCACTGGCCTTTCTGTAGGACATGATCTATGAATATGGGTTGATGAATGAATACAGAGACACATGATTATGGGAAAGACAGAGCACCCATGGAGACACCTGACTTTGAGGGCCTCCCTCCAGTCCCTGTGGCATTTCTTTCCTCTGGTTTGCATATGGCTATTAGATCTTTGAGAAGAGAATAATTCAGATTTTAGGAACCACCCCCCTTATAAGTTTCCTGTTTCACTTTGCTCTTCAACTCAGTGTATTAAAAAAAAATTCCCACCAGGAGGGCCCAGGAAACAGGAAAAATAGTTGTGCTGTTGGTTTCACGTTTGGAGAAGAAAAGGCTTCTCACTATCTCTGCGGCACTTGGCGTGAAAGTGGGCTTTGTTGCTGGAGACACTGCTCCCATTCAGGGCCCCCTTCCCCAGCTGCTGAGAGCCGGGCTGTGTTTTGACAGACGGGCCGAATGCAATGCAGACAGTTGTTTTAATTTCCAGCCAGATGCAGACATCACTCACATGGAGCCCGAAACCCAGGAAAGGGAGGCCGGGCACTGGGCTGCAGCTCTCAGGCCTCCGAGGGCGGGTTGGAGGGGGCTGGCGGAAGCCCCCCAGGTGGCTAGGGTCACAGATATCCTGAAGGGCTGAGAGTCCCAGGCCCGGGAGAGGCATGCTGGGAGAGCGTCTGGCAGGCACCTGCCGGAAAGGTGCTTCTGGTAGGAATCACAGGACGTGAGTCAGGGGTCAACGGTTGCTCCTTAATGCGGGGTGCTATCAGTGGCTAGTGGCGTGGCTGGATCTTTGAACTGTCCAAGTCATTCAGGACAGAAATGAACAGTCTCAGGAAGGAGTTAGGCAAACTGTGGGAAACAGAATCCTAAGTGTCAGAGTTAGAAGGACTAGGGCAGCCTTCCTCTGGGGGCAGAAATACCTTCCACAGCCTCCCAGACACGTGTCACCTTGACTGTGCTTACACATCCCACGGAAGGGAGTCCCTGCTGGAAGCCAGGTCTGTTGCACTGTTGGACAGCCTTGACTTTCTTCTGTCGAGCTTTCCTGGAACTTTTCTCCCATGAGTCTTATTGCAGCCACACTGCCACCCTTCAAACAGTGGCAGATAGCTTCCACGGCCACCTTGACATTCATCTTCTTTGACCTAAATAAACATATAGGTCTATCAGCTGTACCTCAGATGCCACACCTGGGTCCCACCCCATCGTGACTACCCTCTGGAAAGTTTCTCTGGTTGAGCAACCCTCCTCTTAGAGCAGGTTGCAAAGACCTGAGCTGGGAACTCAGGTCATCTCCATCCTGACACCATGTCCATTAATGCAACCCATGATCGAATTAGCCCCTTTAGCTATGACATCACCCTGTCAGGTCATATTGGACATAGAGTCAATTCAACCCTCGGACCTATTCCGCATGAACTATTTCAAATCAGCTACTCCCCCAACCTCCATTTAGAATATCAATTTTTTCCCTGAATTGCAACATTTTATATTTGTGTTTTCTGCATTTTGTATTTTTATTATTAAAGGGAAGTTAGGGATGCTTGAAGCTGATCACGTCACTCAGAGAAAAGCTTTGTAATTCAAAATATTAAGTGTTTATGATGTGGGGAGAATGAGTGGGTGTGGGGGGCACCCAACAGAGAGAAGGAAGTCTCCTGGGGCTGGTGCCCAAGACCTTTCGTTGTCTGGCCCCTGGTTACATGCCACCAGCCTCGTCTCTCAGCCCGCCCATCCAGTATACACTCCACACTTGAGTTAGGCTGAACTTAGCCATGATTACTTTTGTTTGTGATAATCTCTCAGCTAGGAATGCCCTTCCAGGCATCTGCATTGGGCCCACTGTTACCCTGATTCACCCTTACTCGACTGGTCCCTTCCTCCAGACAGGCTGACCCCTTCCTCCAGACAGGTTGTGCTGGACGGCCCTCCTTTAAGCTGCCAAGGCCCCCAGGGCACATACCTATTGCCTGCAATGGATGTTGAGCACAATGTAGAGCAGGTCTCGGTTTGTAATTATCAACTGCTACTGGGCTGCGTGCTCTTCCGGGGGGCAGGATCTGTGCCCTGTTCGCTGCTGTTTCTCTATCACGCGGCACCGGAGCCTCTCATAGTGACATCTGGTAAACAGTTGCCGGTGAGCAGTGTTCGACTCCATCCCGAGCCTCTCAGGAGCGTGCTGTGAAGGCATCTCCATCACAGCCTTTGTCCCCCTGCTAGAGGCAGACCACTGTGCCGCTGGACCACAGGTTGTGTTTCCACTTGGGTTCACACATCCAGTAGGTGGGGGCCCTCTCTGCCCTAACAAATGAGATCCCATTCCCAGCCCAGCAGCCTCCAGCCCCAGCCAGCAACAGATACCTAAGACATACCAAATGCAAGACTTCAATCTTCTGACCCTTTGCCTGGCCTTAATGTCACACCCGCTGAGCAGGTAAGGGTGAGTAATGACCAAACAGGCCCGGCTCGTGTCCCTGCAGGGCCCCACCTGGAAGCCAGGAGGAGGCCACATCCTCTAGGGGGCAGGGGCTTGATCTGTACATTCCCACTTTCCCCAGCAAGACAGGCAGCTCATCTCTGTTCCCATTTAGCCAGACTTTTCAAAGGATGGAAGATTTACTAGAGAAACTGAATGCAGGCATCAGAGAATGGGATAATTGGATCCAGGTGGTATGTTTGGTTGGCTGTAAAAAGACCATGCCATTAGATGAATATTATTTGATAGGAAAAGTTTCTCCTTCTCTCCCTTTTTAAATGTTTTCTGTGCAGGCAGGATGTCTCAGCCCAAGCCCAGCTGAAAGCTCTTCAGAGACGAGTTGGTGGCACTCAATAGCCTTTCAACAGAGTTAACCGTTTTCAGCCTTTGCCAGGAGCAGGCCCAGCTCTCCGGAGGACTTTAGTGCAGGCAAAGAGAAACTGGAGGATTTGCTTCCACCTCCAGCAAAGGCAAGAAGCCTGGGGCCTATTAGCTGTACCTGCCTCGTGCGGGGCAAACAGATGAGAACACTGAGGCCGCCGATTCACCCCCCCCCCATTGTCACCTCTTAGGGGTGGTGGCAGTGCAAGTGTGGTTAGGTGCAGTTGAGTCTGAACACACCTCTGCGAGGCATCACTCCCCGATCTAACCTGCTCTCTTTTCCCTCTCGGCCAGATCACCAGGGTCCCTGTGGAATCCTGTGAACAGTACACGACTTGTGGGGAGTGCCTGAGCTCGGGGGACCCTCACTGCGGCTGGTGTGCCCTGCACAACATGTAAGTTTGGCACATTCTGGAAAAAAGCCTGGAATGCAGAAAACCAGGTACTTTCCTGGGAGTGTTGATGAGGGATGTGACATCAGTTCGTAGGGAGAGAGGAATTTCCCTCTTCTGAGCAGTAATTCTAATCATGGTTGGAGTGCTGAGAACAGGAAGAGGAAAAGAGGCCATGGGTGGGCCTTCTTTTCAAGTGCAGTGCCTCTGCCTCTCTGTTTTTCATTTCACCTCCAAAATCTGATCCCCCACCCCCTTCCCCCCACCCCCCGGCCAGCTGCTCTGAAGTCTGTACCTTTTCTACAGGGAAGGGTAGTGGTGTTGGAAGAGCTCACAAGGGAAGTTGTAGAATCTCCTCCTCAGTGTAGCCTGAACGAGGTGCCTCCTTCCTGGAGTTTGCACTAGAGTTGGGAAGCTTGGACTCCAGTTAGCTGCTGTGTGACCCAGGATGGTCCACTGACAACTGTGGGCCTCCATTTCCCCATTGCTAAATAGGGGTCATGCCTACCTCGCAGGTGAACTGTGAGGGTTAAATGAAATAATAAATGCTTTGGCAATAAGGAAGCTCAGGATAAGCTACACAAGTCAAAATAATTGTTATGGACGCAGAACCCTTGGGAGGACCCTTCTGGCCTCATTAATGCCCGATTCCAAGAAGTCTGCATCTCACTCCAACTGGCCTCACATCCCTATTCAGATACATCCCCTGCCATTGAATACCAGCTCAATAGAAATGCAAAATCACACTTAAACTTCCTAATTCGAAGTGTCCCAGAGGGAGAGAAGAGGGTGAAAACTCCAAAGGCAGGAGCTGGCTAGGAATTCTGTTCCCCAGTGGAGTTGGAAACTCCTTGGCTCCATGCCAGCCGGCAAAGCATCCCCATGAAATGTGCGGGGTTTAGGGTGGAGGCGGAGGCGGAGGGCCAGAGTTCAGGGTCCTGCACAATAGCTCTTGGCTTCCAGCCTCTGCAGCAGGTGTTGGGAGAGCTATGGAGGGAGGGAGGGAAGCGGGCACCTCACAGATGCAAAATCCGGACTGGATTGGAGCCCACAGATACTGAGTTCCCTGCTTAGATTTGGAGGTAAGGGCCTCCTCCAAAAGTTTCGCCAGAAATGCTCTCACCAGAACCCAGACAGTGAGTCTCCATTTAGGTCAGACAAGTGGTAAAGAAACTGATGCTGCTCCCACTATGCCCCCGGAATGGCAAAAAGGTGGCTACAATTGGGTTCCCTTCAGTGAGGCTGGCCTGACAGCCAGAAGGCTCTCTCACCTCAAGAGGTTTTCTTTCTCCACAGAACCTGACAGCCACTCCCAGCTTCATGCCTTGTCCTGGGCTACCTGCCCTCTCACTGTGCAGTGGGTAGATCCGGCCATACTACCCACTCCCTGCTCCTCCCTGCCAATCTAGCCACAATGTCAAAGTCTCCCGGAGGCCCCAGACCACCCCGTCATCCTCCTGGGCCAGGTCAGCTGGGGATCCTAGAATGACTGGACCACATGAAGATAGTCTCAGGTTTCCTCTGCCGTCTGAGCTCCTTCCCTGTCATCACCTGCCAGGGCACACCTCTCCTTCCAGCAGCTCTGTTTGCCAAGAGCACATGGGGAACAAGCTTCCTCCCGGTTATACCCAGAGGTTTCTCTTCTTCTGGCCCCTCTCATCTTCACCAGCCCCTCCGGCAGTGCCCTCCCACCTGTCGCCATCCGCCTGCCTGGGTAACAGGAACGAGTGGATGGGCTACCCCAGCTGCCAGGCCCACACACTGGATTTTAATGGAGGCAGAGTCCTGAGAGAAATTGCTCAAGAGCCTCTGGGTCCGGGGGGGATTTGAAACCTTCTTGTCTCTTCTGTATGCCTTGCTCTTGCAAGTGCGTTATTGTCTCAGAGGCTATTTATCTCTGTTAGGGCTGTTGCCATAAATAGTATGATAAAAAAGAGCCATTTCAGTGAGTCAATGAGATAAAGGCTCCAGTCAAGAGCTCACTTTAGAGCTATCTTAAGGATTCACTTAAACCTCAATAATTCTTTTCTTTGACAGCATTCATATTTAGATCCATTATGTGCCTGGAAAGGAAGAGGGGGGAGGGACTTTGGGGGGAGCTTGGGTGGGAATCTCCGCCTGGTTGTGGAATCTTGAAGTGTCCCCAGTGGCTCTTTGGTTGGAGAAGCACCAGCCCTGGAGCGTGTTCCCATGTGACTTAAGTGGCCACCAGATGCCCCTGTGTGCAGGCGTCACAGTGCCCACCTGCTGCTGTAGGCGGAGAAGCCAAGAACCAGAGATGAAGATGTGAGGAGAAGCGGCCACACATGCCTTCTGACAGGGGCAACCCTGCCTGCGACTCCCTGTCTCTCTCCTTCTCACCACAAACATTTATTGAAAATATACCATGGACAGGTAGAATAGCTCAATGCATAAAACATGGTCCCTGCCTTCAGAGAGCCATGAATCCAGCCACAAGATCACATGCATGCTGTCCCACACAGCTAAGAACCTGTCCAGGTTTTTAAATATCCCTGGAGGAGAATAATAATATTCAGAATCATCATCATTAATATTGTTCTTAGAAGGGCTAAGAACGGGCCATTTTCTAAACACTAGCTCATTTAATGCTTACAGCAAGCCTACGAGGTAGTGTATTATCATTGACCTCGGCATTCTACAGTTGGGGGAACTGAGGCGTGGAGAGATTAAGGAACTTGTCCAAGGGGCCACAGCTAGTAGGCTGTAGATCTGGGGTTAGAACCCAGGCATTATGGCTCCAGAGTTCACATTTTTAGTCTCTGGCCTGCTACTTCTCACGTCCCCAACCTTCCCTCCCTCACTCACTGAGCTTCCCGTAAAGATGCTGTCTATCTAGAGCTATTCTTTATGTCTAAACCGCATCTCTTGTGTTGGCGGTCGATCCCACTTCTATTAGTCTGACTTTAACTGCAATAGAGACCATCTGGGAGTCACCAGGCCCTCTGGGATAAGTGAATGTTGTCATGAGAAGACGCACACAGGCCTCAGAGCAGCAAAGCCTTCTCACTTACCTTCAGGGGACTCTGAAGCCTCAAACAGATGGGTCTCAGAGGCCTGACCTCTTGTGAATCTGTGTTTGTGGCAGGTGCTCCCGCAGGGACAAGTGCCAGCGGGCCTGGGAACCTAATCGATTTGCTGCCAGCATCAGCCAGTGCATGAGCCTCGAGGTGCATCCCAGCAGCATCTCAGTGTCTGAGCACAGCCGGCTGGTGAGTAAGCTCATCCGGAAGGTTGGAGGGGTGGGGTGTGGGACCCGCACAAGTGTGGGTGTGTTCCTTTAACACTTGCACAATGTAAATGGCTCACACTTTAAATGCTCCGAGGAAACCTGATATTTGTAGGAAAACTATGGTAACTCTTATTGTAAAGGGCCTAGTCGTTCGCCAAGCCCCTTGCAGATTCATTACCTATTGATCTGTTTTGTAAATCTAGATTTTGCATTTAGTAACAAACAGCTACAACATAATGCAGTCCAATGCCATTCTTTGGTATATGGTGTATTTCAATAGTCCACTTGATACAGTCTCTCACAGAAACCTGGAGTTGCCTTTGTGCTTGTATATGAGAGAGAGACAGACAGACAGGCAGACACAGAGAGACTGAGACTTAATTCACAGTATGTGCTTAGAATATTAAAGAGAATACAGTGGTCCTTAACCACCTGTCGAGTTGCAACCCCAAATACTTCGTGTCCTCAGGCCCTGCACGATTATTTCATTCTGGAGGTTTTATGAGCATTCACAAATGTTAATTAGTTAATGAACCTTCCAAGACTTGTGTTCATTCATCCCCACCGGGAGGTTTTGGCTCCCATGGAGCTCAGGGAACAAACAGCAGAGTTTGTACCTAAGTCTCTCAGCCCCATGGAAACGAAACTGGGGCAGAGATTCAGCAGCAAACAAATGTATAGAAAGGCTAGGTGATAGCCATTGTGACTAAGAAATCCCTGCCAGGTGGGATGACAAAGGGAGACCTCCCTCCCTTATGACTGGCCACTTGCAGGCCACAGGGTGTTGTCACCATGAACCCCCATGGGCACTCCCCACTGAGAGTCACATTTCTCACCTATTGTTTCAAATACCACTTAAATATTATATTGTGGTCACTTAGTACAACCCCATTTCCAAGTACCCTGAATTCAGAGCAGCGTTTTGCCATTAAATGATTTCTCAATCAAGAGATTCTTCTGACACTCTGTGATATTTTTACCATTCAAAGGAGAGTGTTCAAACTTGAAAGGCCTGGAAACCACTGACCTAGATCACTGGAATCCTAAGAAACAGCAGACATCATCTGAGCCATTAGTGTCCACTTCCTGCCTTCCTCTGATCCCATAAGCTCCTTGTGAGGCGACAGCCCTACTCTAGGGGAGCTGTCGGGGGGCAGAGAGCCAGAGAGGAACAGAGAATAGAAACTCTAGGAAGCCCACCACCTTGGTAAGCAGACCCTGAGTGACAGCCAGGGTGAGGAGCCAGCTGTCTTTCGCCAACCCGGTAAACTCCTTATAAACCTCCAGGCTGGTGATAACATGTTCTCCCATGAGCCAGGGCTAAGGCTTAGTTGTGAAGGGCTCAGCTCATGACTTGCTTTCACGTTTGCATGATTTCATGTCAAAATGAGCTGGGTCTGAGATGGGTGTTGGGACCTTTCCCCCTAGCATCCCTCCCTCCCCCTCCCCCCAGTGCTTTCTGCTGCCGGACAAGACTGAAAAATTAATAGTATTAATAATAAAAACCATTGGCCCTGCACACCCCTCGCAGTGCTACTGTAATTGTTCAGTGTCAGAGCTAGAAGATCACCTGGACCAACATCCTCTCTATCGATGAGGTCAGTGGAGATGAGTGAGCAAGTGGGCAATGGCAGGGCTGGGCCTGGAGCCCAGGTCTCCTGATCCCCAAGGGCTCTTCCTACAGCATTATATCCCTTTGCTCCTCCCACAGCTCAGCCTGCTTGTGAGGGATGCTCCCGACCTGTCTGTGGGCATCTCCTGTGCCTTTGGGAACCTGACAGAGGTAGAGGGACAGGTATCTGGGAGCCAGGTCATCTGCATCTCACCAGGGCCCAAGGTTGTGCCTGTCATCCCTCTGGATCAAGGTAAGAAGTGTCTGCCATGAGAGTCACATGCTAGGGGCTGCCCTACCAGGGTGGCCGAGAGAAGAGGACCCAGGGGACCAGGTGGCAAATACCAGCACAGACTGACTGACAGTTGCCTGACTAGGTCTCCTTATTGCCAGATACCAGTAGGGCTTATAAACTTGTTTGAGTTTGAAAGCAAACTGTCATGCCCCAAAGCAAACTTCAGGAAGAGGGAAATCCCTTGCTCCCATTTGGGTTAAGCCTGCACAGTGCATAAAGATTTTTTCCAGACTTCCCTTCCCTTCGAGGAATGTCAGTGGCTTCAGTCAGTGGTTTTCAGCGGGTTCTCTCCATAGAACTGGGGGCTTTTAGGGCTTTTGACCTGATATTTCTTTTTTCTTTTTTTTTTTTTTGAATTTTATTTTATTTATATTTTTATACAGCAGGTTCTTATTAGTTATCCATTTTATACATATTAGTGTGTATATGTCAATACCAATCTCCCAATTCATCACACCACCCCCCTGCCCCCCTGCCACTTTCCCCCCTTGGTGTCCATACGTTTGTTCTCTACATCTGTGTCTCAATTTCTGCCCTGCAAACCGGTTCATCTGTACCATTTTTCTAGGTTACACATATATGCGTTAATATACGATATTTGTTTTTCTCTTTCTGACTTACTTCACTCTGTATGACAGTCTCTAGATCCATCCACATCTCTACAAATGACCCAATTTTGTTCTGATATTTCTTTTTTTTAAATTTTTATTCTATATTGGTGACCTGATATTTCTGACAGTAACTGAACATATTTGACCAAGGCAGGGGACTCTGTGGGATCTGATCCATTACCTCCTCCCTAAGAGGGGGGCTGGGGGTGTCTGGGTCTCAGTGATGGGCTGGTCATCAGCCGGATGAAAGGGAGTCTCTTGGAAGAAGATTCAAGAAGGCTCCATCTACCATCGGTGCCCCAGGGGAGCCCTGGAGTGGCTGAATGATTAACCCTCAGTCTCTCCACTGTGCTCCAGATTTGTAACCCTCTCCTTTTTTTTTCTTTTTCCAGACTGGTTTGGGCTAGAGCTACAGCTGAGATCCAAGGAGACAGGAAAGATATTCGTCGGCACCGAGTTCAAGTTCTACAACTGCAGCGCCCACCAACTGTAAGCACACCCCTCGCAGCACTAGTAATTGTTCAGTATCAAAGCCAGAGGATCACCTAGACCAACGTCCTTCTATAGAGATGAGGTCAGGAGAAATTAGTGAGCAAGCAGGTAACGGCAGGGCCAGGCCAGAAGGAGTCTTGCCCTGGGTCTGGATATGAGTGTGGGGTTTTTCTAAGTTCCCTTAGAACAAGAATCGTATTGTATTCGCCTCACAGTCTCCCAGTTGGACCTGGAACATTGTCTGGAAGACAGTAAGCTCTCCATAACTGTTACTTTTCAGTTATATTCCATTTATTCAGTTATATTAAACCAAATGGCTTCACTCTCCACAGCCTCTGATCTCATTCAGTCTCCCTTGCAACACACCCTACGCTCAACTCTCAAACTAAGAGTTAAAAGAGGGTTTGAAGTAAAAACAAAGGTCATGGCTCAGGACCCAGAAGAAAAGTTCTCCATTTTATACCAATTGGTGGTGGATTTGAACATGGAGACTGACAACCAGTGGAGCTTGGACACATCATCCATGACCACATGAAGAGGGACTCAGAGATGGGGAAACAGCCTCACCCAGCACTCAAATAAAGGACTCAGGCTGGGAGAGGGAGAGGAAGCTTTAAACTATACAGTGGTCCAAACTGAGCCTTCAACTTTTCAAGGAGGAGGGGAAAACCAGACCCAACCACCAGCCCTCAGAGGGGCTTAAGTGCAGCCCAGCTGACCTCCACCAGCCATCTCCAGCAGCAGAATGCCTACCAGTTGAGTGCCCTTGGCTGTGAGATCCTACAGCTGAGCAGGAAGCTGGGAGCATTTCATAAGTAAAAAGCAGGGACTGGAGTGGAGGAGAGAGAGACCCATACTTAGTTTCTGCTGGTTCCTCTCTCGAAGTGAAACTGAGACTCCTTCCATACCATCTGGAAACTCATGCACCATTTGATTTAGAAACAGGGAAACGCGTCTCTATAATAGGGCCACATAAGGGCCATGTGACCCTGGTCAATCAACAAGGAGAGAGATCAAGCAACAGCTCCATGCCAGAAGGAGCCGTACCTGAGAATATTCTATGGACCCATACTTCCCATTGCCCAGGGCAGGAACAACCTGAGGACTCCAGCAGTATCAAGTCTGAGGGTCTAGGCTGTGGGCACGATGGGCCCAGCAGTCCATGTGGGGAGAGGGTCTGTTTGCAGCTAAGCCCTAAAGGAACCTTTAGCCATCAAAATAGGCAAATTAGGCTCCTTAGTCTCCTCTTTTCTGATCTTGATTTTTCATGATTAGAATCATCTTCTAGAGTTCTAGGGTCTCCACAGTAGCTAAGGAAAGAGACGTACCTGAGCCCCATTTGGCCAAATCAATAGATGTGCTGAGAAAGACAGAACAAAATGGCCTGGGAGGAACCAAGGCAGGGCAGTATGTGGCTGAAGCTGAAATGAATAAAATTGCCCCCTAACCACTGCATTCCAATCCCAGCTAACCGTTTTTTGGGGAAATGCAAGCATCTTGGAGAGTGAACTTCCCACAACGCAGCAGTGAAGGAATACATTGTTTGTGAGAGCATCCACATCTCCATGGCAACTCAGTGTGATGTCACCACTTTCAACCATATTGCCATGGCAATGGAGATGCTGTCACAGGCAACAAATTTTAGCAGAAAAACAAAGCAGGTATCCTTGACAGTAAAGATTCCATTTTATTGCAAAACACTATCTTACCCTTCTTTACTCCTGACATTCACAGTTAAAAATCACAGAGTCAATTCTTTCCTTTTACTATGGTACACTGAGGCCCATAGGGTATAAGTGCTGCAACAAAGGTCACAAAATTAGCCAATGGAAGAACCTGTTCTAAAACCCTGATCTCGTCATCCTTGGTCCATTTTCATGATTTACTTGCTGAATCATAAGATGTTAGCAAGAACCAATCCATCTGGGCTAGGTTCAGGAACAAAATAACTAGGGGCATATCTAGAAGGGGATAAAAATATTTGGAATGGGGAAGAAGTGTAGATGGGCTAATGCACCCAATCCACTGCGAAGTATTAGCCAGTGACCCCTGGATCAAGCCCCATCCGCCCAAATGCCATCAGAGCCCCCACCAGGTGGCGCCAGATTGCAGACCTGGCCGTGTCCCTTCCAGGTTGGTCTAGTTGTGAGAGGCTAGACTAGAGGATCTGGCAAGAAGCAGGAAGAACAACCCTACCTGCAAAACCCATTTCCCTGACAGTGGTCTGATCACACACAGAGAACCTAGATGATACACACAGCCTCCAGGGGAAACCAGAGGGAAAGAAGTGCTCACTCACCCTGGGGAGAAAGGCAGAAGCCACACACATAGCCTGTTGCTATCTATGCCTGGAGAGTGGGACAAAGTTATCATTTAATACCGTTTACTCCCCCAAAACTCAGAAACACAGGTGGTATGAACCAATCATTGACACTCCAATGTGATTTTTTTTTTTAAATGGAAATTCATTGTAGGGTGGAGAGAAACTTAGTTGTGTCATGTTTATTGTTTTAATAATCCATACCTATGAATTACGAATTATTTTAGATGTGGAACGAATTTTTTTTTAATTAATTTATTTTATTTTTGGCTGTGTTGGGTCTTCGTTTCTGTACGAGGGCTTCCTCCAGCTGAGGCGAGTGGGGGCCACTCCTCATCGCGGTGCGCGGGCCTCTCACCGTCGCGGCCTCTCCTGTTGCGGAGCACAAGCTCCAGACAAGCAGGCTCAGTAGTTGTGGCTCACGGGCCTAGTTGCTCCACGGCATGTGGGATCTTCCCGGACCAGGGCTCGAACCCGTGTCCCCTGCATTGGCAGGCGGATTCTCAACCACTGCACCACCAGGGAAGCCCTCCAATGTGATTTAAGAGCTTGAAATAACAAGTGATTTAAGCACTTAAAAATAATACATTTAGCATTGTAAATACTTTTCAAAATCACGTCCTATACATTATCTCATTTGACACGAAACACCCCATGGAGTAGACAGGAAAGTTTTAGTACAGACAGATGAAGAAATTCCAAGTCAGAAGGTAAAGTGCTTACTCAGGGTGACCCCAGTGGCAGTGGCAGAGGCAAAACTGCAACCAGATCTGCCCAATTTCTATCCCTGCGCTCTTTGGGCGATTCTGTCTTTATTTTTTTAATTTTATTTATTTTTATACACCAGATTCTTATTAGTTATCTATTTTATACATATTAGTGTATATATGTCAACCCCAATCTCCCAATTCATCCCACCCCCGCGATTCTGTCTTATAAATGGTGGTATGCTGGCAAATGTTTAACTATCAGAAATCAGGGGAAAAACTTATTATATGGCATTTTCCAATTTCTATGGCATAAATACTCCCTCCATAGCTAATTTTCAGCTGCTATCATGATGCCAACCGCTTGTAAAATTCCTGAAAATATGAATAATCGGCTGTCATGAGCTGATACAGACCAGCTCTAGCACACCACTGGTTTCTAAGTTACATTATTCCCACTCTGAACACATTTTTCTCTCAATTTTCTGGTCCCGTGAACATCTTAGAGGGATAAGCCACCATTCTCAGGGCTGGGGATGCCCCACCAATCTACCCCTCTGAGAGTGAGACTAGGATAACAGACTTCCATCATGACACATAGGCCACCTGGCACCCTTACCTTCCCTGTCTGCTCCCTTCTCTTTGCCTCTTACTGTCTCTATCCTTGCAGGTGCCTGTCTTGTGTCAACAGCGCCTTCCGCTGCCATTGGTGCAAATACCGAAACCTCTGTACTCATGACCCCACCACCTGCTCCTTCCAGGAGGGCCGGATCAACATTTCAGAGGTAAGCAGAGCTCAGCCTGGCACAACAGCAGCCCCAGTGAATCTGAGTGGTTCTCCTCTTTCAGATGGTCCGTCCAACAGCTTGGCCATCTCCTTGCCCTGGTCCATGTTGGTCTTCTTCCCAGAAATGTTAGAAAGCCCTGGTATTATAAAGCTAAAAAAAGTGGCAGCAAATACACCAGAGAAAGAGAAGTGTGCCATATTTGCTAGACTCCTAAGATTGTGTGCATTCAAAAGCTTGAGGGCACCTGAGGGTTGAGACTGAAAGTTTAGAGGAAATATATCCCACCGAACAGGCCCCATGGTCTAGAAGAGTGTAGTGAATGGCGTTTGTTCTTTGAGTCTAAGCCCTTTGCTTGGCTGCAGACATAGTCTAGTTCAATAGAACATTCACTCTCAACCACTCTTTCATGCCAACCTCCCTTCCTAGTCTAAAATTCAGTGATTCTTTGACTCTGGTGTATGACTGTGTGGGTGGCCTTACAAAAGAGAGAGGCAGTCAACTGGTGAAAAGAACCAGGCCTTGCTAAAAGTCCCATTTTATTATACAGTCGAAGTGCCATCCCTAAGGCCAGACCCACCTTTGTCATCAACACAGTGCAATATCAGATTTCTTCTTTTTCCAGTGAATATCCCACCCAATGATATTTCCTTGAGGTTGACTTTCTTACAAATTCATAGCAGGCCTTAGGACAACGAAGCCTGCTGGGTCAGTGTCTAATGTTTTTCACGCCCCAGAGTGACCAGTAGATGAGTTTGAACAACTATAGAGACCTTATGTATTCCCACAAATGCACATATGTATAAATATACATTCCCCTCTCGTTCCACCTTTTAGAAAATCCGCAAATGTAAATAAGTGACAGTGTAGCATTTGCAAATACTGCTATGGCCTTTATATGTCTCCCTCTTGCACTAGGCTACAGGATCCTTAAAGGCAAGGATTACATATTATCTTTAAATCCTCAATGCCTTTTTCAGTGAAAATCTGTAGCGTGCATGCATGAAAGCATAGAGGAACCAATGACCACTTTACCCAAATGCCATTGATAGGAAGTGTTCCTTGGAGCTACTTGTCTAAGACTTCACGAAATAGAGTCTTTTCTGTCTCCTAATCTGGGTAGAAGTACTGGTTGCTTCCATGCATACACACGAGAAAGTAGGCCTTGATATACATGTCAGCATGATGTACAATTTAAATACCTTACAATTTTATTTGTCAATTATACCTCAGTAAAGCTACATTTTTTTAAATTTTTTTAATAGTTTTTTAAAAATTTATTTATTCATTATTTATTTATTTTTGGCTGTGTTGGGTCTTCGTTTCTGCGCGAGGGCTTTCTCTAGTTACGGCAAGCGGGGGCCACTCTTAATCGCGGTGCGCGGGCCTCTCACTATCGCGGCCTCTCTTGTTGCAGAGCACAGGCTCCAGATGCGCAGGCTCAGTAGTTGTGGCTCACGGGCCTAGTTGCTCCGCGGCATGTGGGATCTTCCCAGACCAGGGCTCGAACCCGTGTCTGCTGCATTGGCAGGCAGATTCTCAACCACTGAGCCACCAGGGAAGCCCTAAATTTTTAATTTAAGAAGAAAGTAGGCCTTGAAAGGTTTCCCAGACACACACACACACACACACACACACACACACACACACGTGACCATGAATTCTTTTGAGCTTCTGAAACAATATGTGTTATATTCAGCCAGAAAAAATGGAGTCTGCCTGTCTTGAAAGAGAGACACACAGATGGTGCCCACAGGCGGTATTTAAGGCAGACCCAGCCACAGGTGCCTCAGCAGGATGGAACCAGTTACCTAGTGCCCTGAAAACCTTTCAAAGAAGGCTTTTCCTCTGGCCAGTCTGTATGCTTTGATGTAGCTGACCAGAAAGCGCCACCCTGGTCTTAGTGGACACCGGAAATTAATCCCAGCCCTGGGATTCTGCAAGAGGATGAGACTACTTTCAGGTCAATCTTCTCACCCACAGGAAAGGACCCATGAGCCGAGGGTACGGAGGGAGAGGGCGTGAGCCCAGCTTGGGTGTCAATAGAAGAACGGCCTAGGGAGGCAAGGAGGCCAGGGCAGGGCTGTGCAGAGACGAAGGGTGGGCAGTGAAAGGTCATGGTAAACAGTCTCAGAAACTGACCTTCACACTGGCCACTTCTAACCTCCGAAGTTTGTTAATAAGATAAATCGAGGAGGACCACAGAATGCAGAGAGAGAGGGTGACGTGCAGGTCCAGATAAGAAGGAGCAGCTGCTTAATTTTCATCTGGCTGCCGGGCTCCCCTCGGGCAAAGAGAAACCCAAAGCCAAGCTTGACAGGACCCAACGGGCAGCTGGAGTGAGGGCAGGAGAGGCGTCAGACAGAGCGAGACCAGTAACTCTGCCCCGTGTGGAGGCCGAAGGGCTGAGGCCCAGAGGCTAATTGAAATCATGCCACCTCCCTCTCGCCCTTTAGAAGTCACCGGAACACAGCTCCCTCTCAGCCACGGGTGACTCAAGAATTCCAGAGAACTGGGCCTGGGAGAAGCTGTTGCCATCCCAAGTCAGGATTAAATTAATACCGAAAGAGCCCTGGGGGGAAAGCAAGAGGCTTCCCATCTCCTTTTTCATTTCCTCTCCTTAATGTCTGTTCCTTGAGGTGAGAGACATGCCCTTGTCTCCGTCACCCCCCCCTCGCCCTGCTGACAGGCACTAGCCAGCAGGGCCCCAGAGACTGGGTGTGGGTGAGGGTGCCCCAGTGCTCCTGACTTTACTCAGGAAGGGAAATAGGGCGCAGGTTCCGAGGAGGTTGCCAGGGCCACAGCCACTCCCATGTCCTTTCTCAGCAAACAGCTCCCAGACCCCGCTCTGTCCTGTCCAAAGCTCTGCTTTGGGGGGAACCCCGTTCCTGAAAATGTGGGGAACAGCAAAGGTGCACGTGGCCGGCTCGAGTGAGGTTCCCCTTACTCAGTTAAGAGTCCTGCCTATGTCCTCAGGTTCTTCTGGGGACTGGAAATCCCTTAGGTGCCTCTTTGGGGCTCCTAGAATATCTCTTTTACACTTCCAGTAAGGGCCCCCCAACTTTGAATCAAAATTCTACATCTGTCTTCTTCCTAGAAACAATGTATAACTGATTAGCTCCATTGATGTGTATAGTAACATTAATGTATCACACATTTGCATTTCTCTCACATGTGACAGGAGGGCGGGGGATGGGGGGACCAGTGGAATAGCATCACTTGGGAACTTGTTAAAAATTCAAATTCTTGGGCTTCATCCCAGATTAGGCTGAAGATTGAAAACCACTGACATATGGCATCTCAGTTGATTCTCACAACAGACCTGCAGTTTCATATAATTCATATTTGACAGATGTAGTAACCAAGATGCTAAAAATTTGGGGTTTTGCCCAAGGCTACAGAGAACTCAGGCATCCAAAAAGGCAGAGTACAGGATGCTTTCTCCAGAAAATCAGAACTGGTCCACTTGTCTATTTCCACGGTCGCAGCCACACTTGCGGACCTAACCTCAACCTAGTCCTGCACCGTTGGTCATGAGGGACTCTCACAAATCCATCCCCACAGATGGAGAAATTGCCCATGGAAGACAGGTCAGTAGTGCTACTTCCAGATACAAAGGCAACCAGGACATGAGATGAATCTGCCTACTTCTTTCCAGAGGGCTGATGGACCAATCCCACACTTAGTCCCGATAACCAAGAACCACTGTGCTAGAGTGAATGCAATTCAAAATAAAAATATTAGTAGTTAACATTTATTGAGTTCTTATTATATATACAACATTATACATGTACATTTTTATCTCATTTAATTTTAACTACCCTATGAAGTGGATTCTATTATAGATGAATAAGTTGATAAGTTTAAACAATTTTCCTATGATCCTCACATAAATGCAGAAGTCATGATTCAGTGTTCCCAAGCTGGTTCTAAGGTTGTTGAAGTCCTCCGATCCTGTGTTCACGTACACATGCGAGAAATATGCAGTAATGATGTTAACATGGTTAACCCGGTTTATCACCACTTACAACAGACCTTCACGTCCCTCTTGCCTGCAGTCTAGGGTTGTCGACATCACAGGCCCCATTTTACAGATGAGGAAGCTGAATTTCAATTGAACCGTCCCTTGAGCTCTTTTAAGGTAACGAGCCAAACCTTTCCCCCACTCAGAGCACAGCAGCTCTCTGATGGGGTCCCAGAAATCTGGGCCTCCCTGGACCAGATCAAGCTGTGACATGGTGTTTGCAAGTGGGTGTGCAGGAGTATGTATGGCTTTCAGCTTTAAAAGCTCATCTCCCTCCATGGCTAAACCAGGCCTAGTGAGATGTAGATACATATATCTTCTTTACGCCCTGTCCCGGAGGAAAGATAGAACCAAATAAATCCGATTAACTTCCCAGGATGCTGGCTGCTCTCTCTCTTTGAAGTCCAGCGGGTGAAGATAATGTCATTTCCACATGGGAGAAGTCGTTTCTGAGGGCTGAAGGGTCCCCAGCGCTGAAAGCTGGAGAAGCACAGCTAAACAGGGTGGATCATGTGGCCCAAAGGTTCGTACATAGGGCTGCTGTGCCAGGGTCCTGCCCTCCCTCTGGTCCTGTCTCCTCCTCCCCAGTTCACCCCTCCCCTGGGATGTTCCCCAACAGGACGTCTGCTCATCTTGATAGAAACTCAGGTTGCTGCTATGGAGGGATATCCTGCTGCCAGTTAGCCTAGAGGCAGAAGGCGGAGTAAGATGACGTACAGAGGTCATTCAGGAGACTGGGGGGATCTGCAGGAGCAATGGGTGTTTTAACAATGCTCACAACAGTCTTCACATTCTGCAGAAAAAGCCTGCCATGATTATTTGCTCCCTTGTTCTTAGGACAGGAACTGTGTGCATGCATGTGTGTGTACTCACAGAAGTAAACAGGTTGGAAGTGGCCTCATTGTATCTAATGAAACCCATCACCTTCCTAAAGCCCCAGAGGTATTGAAGTTCCAACAACTTGGCAATGTTCAGGCTGCCGGCTCTCCTGCACCTGCCTTCAGCCCTCACCACTGCCATTTCCACCTAAGACGCACTGCTCCCTCAAGATATTCACCAGAACCATCTCACAACCCAAAGAGTCTGTATATCCCTGTATTTCCTAGGAAGAAGAGAGTGTACCTGGGCACCAGCCATGTCTTCCCTTTGCCCTAGAGAAGGGAAGGAAGGATGCTATTCCATCTGACCTGAGAGAAACAGACAAAAAACAAGCAAAGCCTAAGACATTCTTTTCTCCTGGGGCAATCTTGGAACCCTGTTTAGGCGTTTGGAAAGCCCCTAATCATCATCCTTCAATTTAGTCCCAAAAAGTCTGAAAATCTGACCACGGGAATTTTTTCAAAAATTTTAGAACCTCTTTAAAAAACTCATAAAAATACTCATAAAGTCTCCTTATGATTCTCCAACTTCCAGACAGCCCAGCCCAAAAGATGAGGGTGTGTGTGGGGTGTGTATTTGTGTGTTCGTGTATATACACATGCATACATATATTTTTTGTCATAGTTAAAAGGCTTCTACAATCTTGTTTACTAACCTAAGACATTGTACTCCCAAAGTACATCTTTAAGACTCCGCTCATGAAATTTGAATTTGTTCTCTGAGCTCATTAGAGATGAAAAAACAACTGGTCATCCTTTACAATATATCAACTAGTTCTGATTCTGAATATCTATTCTCTCCCTCTCTCTCTTACAGGTATACACACACAAATGCACACACACACACACACACACACACACACACACACACACCCTCATTATACCTCAGCCTTATTTCTAGTCTAAATTTAAATTCTAATTTATTAGACTCAATGGGAGTTTTTTAGCCACTAACAGGAAATAGTATCTCCTTTTCAATGGGATGCCTGGGTTTCCCTAAAGTGGTGTTCATTTTTTTTTCTTGGCTATAAATATATGAAAGACTGTCAAGAGTGCCCGCGGGGAATGAAAGTAAAAGTGCAGTAAAGAACAAGTTTATGAGTTGGCAGCTTGAGTGACTGACTTCTAAACAGGGACCCATCTGTTCTGGGGTTGCCTTATGCTCCTGTCTCCTGTGGAAAACTTGCCTGCTTGATATTCTCCCATGCAGTCACTGAGGGATGGCACCGGGGCCCCTGAGGTTCCACCTGACCCTCCTAGATAGGTTTCTGTGGGAATAGGTTTCTGTGGGAAATTTCTCCTGGACCCAGCTTTTAATAAATCCTCAGGATTCCTTAATAGATATAGATGTACCAATTTGAGTAATCCTGTGACTCCAGAAACAATGACCATCTCCAACCCCAGCCTCAGGCATCAAACTCCTGCTCAAGTCTCTAGATGTCCAGAAGGCAGGACTTTACCTCATCTCTAAAAATTCTAGGAAGTTGGAGCCAAATAGAAAGTTTGAGATCGTTTTGTCTGTTGCTTTATTTTCTTATTTTCCATTTACCCTCCCACAAGCAATGACCAAGTGTCCACTACATGTCAGGAACTTGGATAAAGCCTGGGGATACGGAGGCAAATAAGACGCAGCCTAATCCTCAAGGCTCACAGACCAATAAGGAAGACAAGTTAATGAGAAACTGCAATTCTGAGGGCTAAATGCGATCGGGGAGAGTATCTGTAACCCATCCTGAGGGCCAGTGCAGGGAAAGGGTCAGGGATGGCTTTACAAAGGAGCTGCAGGGTTGAGTTTGAAGGCTAATTAAGAGGTAATCAGCTAAAGTGGGCTGAGTCAGGGGCCAGGAGGAAGATTAGGGGGGTGGAAGGGGAATGTTTCTGGTGGAGAGAAAAGCATCTTCAAAGGATCAGAGGTTGATAAGTGAGGGAGGTGGTCCCTCAGGACTAACCTTAAATTCCTCCGTGGTATGGCTGGACCATGATGCCCAAGAATCACAGGGTAAGAAGGAGGCAGGGGCCAAATCATGAAGGGCTTGCTCCTGAGGCCACTGCCTAAGCCCACACTGAGCGAGAAGCCCACGGCTAAGGCAGTCCATTGTTTCACATTCCTGTGGCACCAAAGGCTTCTTACCAGGGATGCCTCTGGCATTAGGAGAGGGACCATTTATTGTTCCAGACTGTCCCACACCTTGAGGAAGTTCAGCATCCTGCCCCACACTCGGCACTAAATGCCAGTAGCGCCCTCTGCAGGGTAGCAACATACCAATCCCCCCACCACCACCTTCCCAAAAGCTCCCTCTGAGAACCACCACCACCACCCAGAGGGGAAGGGGACAGGGAAAGAGGTGCCTTCAAGACGTTGCCCAGTTGATCCCCGGAGACAGGAAATGATTGCACATGGAGGAGGCTGTGTGTTCTCATTGCCAGAGGTCACTGGGCAACGTCTTCCTGGAGAGGGAGAAAATGGGCAGGGGGTGGAACTGTGAGGAGGTGGTCATTTGACCTCTGGTGGAGAAGCAGCCTCTAGAAGGAGAACCGAGGACCATCACTCTCCTTCTCACTTCCTCCCTCTCTCAGGGTCCTTCCCACAACCCCTTCACACCAAGACTTTATTTTTTCTGTTTTCTTTTACAAAGCAATATGGTCTTCATGCAAGGCTTGGTAATGAAGTGAGATAAAAAGCCAGAGCAAGTGTTGAGAGCATTGCTGGGAGGGCTTGATCCACCTCCTGGAAAGGCCACTCAATCAGCGCTGGGAAGCTGAGGCTGCCGATAACAGATCACCTTGGGCACGGACAGTGCAAGAGGGGTGGGGAGCAGGAGCTGGGAGACAGATGAAACCCAGAGGTGGGGGGTCCAGCCTGGGGACAGGGACGTGGGGAGCATCTTTTATCCCGTGTCTCAGGAGATAAAATCCACAACCTGCCACGCCGGGGCTTGAAAATTAATTTCTAAATTGTAACACGCACACCAGATACAGGACAACTTGTGGGATGGGGATGATGATATCAAGGCCCGGGAGCTAAGAGATAGATTTCACATTCCCTGCTGACTCCATGTGCCCCTTAAATGAGGTACATCCTTGTGGGCAGCCCGCCTGGATGCAAGAGGGTATGGCCTGGCATGGAAGGCCTGTCCACCTCCCGGGCTTGGGGAGTAGGGAGGTATGAGCCAGGACAGACCAGACGGAGGCTCTCTGCTTGCTCCCCAGGACTGTCCCCAGCTGGTGCCCACGGAGGAGATCCTGATACCCGTCGGGGAAGTAAAACCAATCACTCTCAAGGCTCGAAACCTGCCCCAGCCTCAGTCCGGCCAGCGAGGCTATGAGTGTGTCCTCAACATACAGGGGGCCGTCCACCGGGTGCCCGCCCTGCGCTTCAACAGCTCCAGTGTCCAGTGCCAGAACAGCTCGGTAAGAGCACCAGGGCAGGGCTTTGTCTCACACCTGAGCCAGGGCCTCAGCCTGGCCTGCCCAGGCTTCCAGAACCGTCCGGGTCCACAGGCTGACCCCATGTCTCCAGGGACAGAGGAGTGTGCAGGCCCCAGGGTCCCTCAACAGAGCAAAGCAGGTTGATGGTGACGCAGGTGGTGGAGGGCTGTGAGGACCCTCCTGGCATAAGCTGAGAGCTTTGTGCCCTTTCTGAGTTGAAAGAGTACTTCTTGGCCTTTGGTGAAACTTCAGCCAACGCCAGTCAACTTGACCCCAAACCCTGTCCGCATTCAGGGAGTGGATCCACTGGAGGGCAGGGCACCACGCGGGAGGAGAGCTGCAGAGAGATCAGCGGAAGTGGAAGTAGAGTGGCATGAGGGGAGGGGGGAAGGGAGGAGGAGGAGGAAGCCGTGAACTCCAAGAGCAGCAAGGGTTAAACCAATCCCGAATGCCAGACAGAAAGCACGAGGTGTTTAATTATACTACTAGCCCAGAGAGGATCTTTTCATCTGCCAACTCCCTGTCTCCCACCAGCTCTGGGGGGTCAGCTGGGAGATGGGGGGGATGTGACAAAGGTGACAGAGGTGCTGAGGGAAGGTAATTCGCCCGGGAGAGATAAAGAGAATCTGGGCCTCTTATCAGGGAGCTGTCAGATTCCCGGGTCACGGGCACTTGATGGAATTTGTAATCGGTAGAAGGCCGCCAAGCACCCGGGGAAGGTGGGAGATGAGAAGGCAATGGAGCACAACAAAGGGAGGAAGGTGGCAGGAAGGACCGGAGGGATGGGCCCTGAGAGCTAAGTGGCCGGGCTGGGCAGTCCCCACAGAGGGGATTCCCACAGAGGCGCAGGGGCTGGGCCACCAGAGGGGCTGTTTCAGATGTGTCTGAGGGCTTGAGCGTCCTCAGTGGGATCAGCATGGGAGAAAGGCCACTCCCAGCCACAGCTTGGGGGCCTTAAATGGCAGAGCTGATCAGATCTGTGCCCAGAAAGCTCTGGGCACTTTCCCTAGTGAACTGTTGACCAAAGTAAAGCTCACGTGCAGAAAGAAAGGGCCACCACAGGGCCTGGCCAACCAACCGAGGCACCGCTGTGTGTTACACACGTGCTGTGCTCAGGGCTCTGTGGGATTTACAGAGCGGCATGTGGACTTTCTAAAGAGACTAGACTTTCATGTGAAAAGATGCAAAGCAGCTCCCGGGAAGTGCCTGGTTAAAGACAGAAACACCAGGGGACGGAGAGGATGGGGAGGGCTGGGAGGGATGGCAGAGAAGACACCTGGGGAAGGTGAGTCTGAGCTAGACTAGGAGAGTAAAGGTGGTGAAGGGTGGAGGCTGTAGGGAGAGGGAGGAATTCTTAGGAGATGTGAACTGAACACATGCAGAGAGGGGCTTGGGCGGGTGTGCTTGGAGACAGGTGCTTCAAAGATTCTGGAGGAGACGTCGAAGAGAAGGTTGGAGAACTAAGCTTGGATGGGATCGTAGGGGGTATTGAATGCCAGCTAAGGGGTTTGAGCTGGATCTGTTGGCATTAGTGACTAGCAGTCGGGGGAAGACACCACAGGGATAATGTGAATGGTGCATGGGGTTCCTGTTTCTCCCTCTGCTCGTCTCTCAGCCCAGAGGGAACCAGAGTCCCTGGTTTCCTTCCTGGTCCCCTGAGGTAGCAGCAGCATCCCCGCCCCCCCGTGATGGAAAGCCTCATGAGCGTGTCCCTCTGCCCCTCTCCCCACAGTACCAGTACGACGGGATGGACATCAGCAACCTGGCCGTGGACTTTGCCGTGGTGTGGAATGGCAATTTCATCATCGACAACCCTCAGGACCTGAAAGGTAAGCAGCTACTTCCAGGTAGAGTTTTGATCTTTCCGTGACCCTGGGAAAGACTGGGGTGGAAGGATCAGAGCCAGCCAGCTGCTGTGCCATGAATAATACACTCCCTCTGTCAGCGTAATTCTTCAGAGGATCCTAAAGCAACATTTGGCGCCATCAAAGGAGTCCTGTTGGGAACCCTGTTTTATTACAACCAGAGCATCCGCCGGGTGGCTGCCGGTTCATCACATTTTCCTTTGGCTCCCGGAGACTTTGAAGTGTGAACCTGACCAGGA